>NC_043748.1:7563230-7863230 GCF_902148845.1 Salarias fasciatus | reverse complement strand
TATAAGTCATGAAAACAGTGTAATTACTTATTGGAAAGTCTGCTTTGGGAAATAATGTTATTAGGAATATAATTATGACACATTTAAAGAAAGTTCGCTCAAACCACAAATAAAGATGTCCCATATTTCCTCTTCCAGTGTGATTTAGGAGTTTTTTAGCTCACTAATGTGCAGAAATTGCACAAAACTAGCAGATTGACTACGTTTACAGCATCTGAGAAAGAGGGTTTAGAAGAGGGCCACTTTAAGAAAAAACAGCTGCTAACAGGTTCAAATCTGAGCGGCTGGATGCTCAGAGTTTTCTTATTTCCTCCCGGAGTCCAAAAACTTGTGAATTTGTGTGCTTATCTGTCTCTCTGGCGGATGATGAGTGACCAACTTGCTCCGTATTATTCATAAATATACCTAAGATGACATTTTCAGCATGCAGATTTTAACGACACTCTGATAAACACTTTTAAGTTCAAAAAGGATTTGAAAACATTTCTCTTAAATGTTTCATACCAAGCAAACCTGGGAATTAACTTCCTGTTTTGTATGTTTATTTTGCAATCCAGCAGTATTAACATTAAAAAAAACAGGTTTAATTTGTTTTAGGGTTTGTTGTCCACTAAAATCACTTTTTTACTAATGTACAACGACATTTATAGAAAACTTTCTGATTTTATTTTTTCGGAGTTACCTTAAACACTGCGTTCATTTAAGTTGTCGGCTATATGAAACAAATGTAATATTATTGTTTACTTACTTTAAAACACGGCTCACGTCCACATAAAAGGCCTTTTCACTGAAAGTTTGCTCTTTCTGGAAAAAGCTAAGAAAAGACTCGGAAAGTGAAAGAAGTTATTGTTCCACTTACCAGCAGATAAGGCTAAAGGTTGCTATGGAAACTCAGCCACCCGGAGCCAGAGTCCAATTTAGCAAAACCACAAAGTCAACACGAGCGCGTGGTACGGCCGGGAGAGAATCTGAAAACGCCGTGATTCGGCGGGCCATAATCAGAAGTCAAAATATATAAAGCGAGACGCTCTTGGATACAGTGACACTTCGCCATTAATTTCCATCAGTTCAGGTAAACTATCACAGTGACACATTTAAAGTACACATAACGTGAGACTGTCACCACTGCAGAAACCGTATCCTTTTATTTAACCGAGGCAAGGCCAAACGCTGCGATGGCTGCACGCTTCCTCTAAATGTTTTAAATCAACCACATGGTTTTGAGTGGAGGCACTGAGCTAATATCATCTCTCCAGCGTCTGACATGAAAACCAACAGGCAGCGTAAGTCTGGCAGGATGTGAGACTCTGGAAACCAAGAAGAAAAACAAGGTTTTTTTTTTTTTTTTTTTTTAAGTCTAGCATTTGACAAACTATAGCCAAAGTATTACCTCATACAATAGTCACAATGAACTTTGATTTCTATTCAAGGCTCTAATTAAAAGAAAAAACACATTACATGCATGATCTAACTTCTTCACATGAGGTTTCGTGCTCTGTGTGATCGGAATTGTTCAGCTCTCTCCAGTTTTAAACAAGACACTTTGAGTCACGAGGAGAAATCTAAGCAAAAGTACGAGAGAAACACAAAATCATATTGAATATGTGAGAGCATAGTTGTGTGTGACACTTTCAATATGTTGACTTAACAGTAATGTGCAATCTGTGGCCAAATGACACCAGATCTGACAAAAATCTAAAAGCAAATTATTGTTGTTTGTATTGTTTGCATTCAGACGAAATTATGATGTGGATAATGATGAAAATGATTTCCATAATAAAAGTATAAAGTATAAAAGTATAAAACTAAACAAAGATTAAAATCTAAAATCTGATTATTCATGCTTAATGGTTTGTTCATAGCAGTGCTACAGTGGCTTGCAAAAGTATTCATTCAGTATTTAGCGTCCTTTCCTTTTCTGGAGTGTAAAGACGACCACAGTAACACAGAAACTGGTGCAAAATGTATCATGTAAATATAAAATCACCTGAAGTGTTACTGTGGTGATGAACTGAGTAGAGAAACAGCACGAGATGTCAAATAATGCTTTACCACGGTTGATAATCACAAACTCTGTGTCCTCATAGCAACAGTAAACTTGTTGGTCTTTTAGTGTAAAGTCAGAATAGTTTTCTGGTACAGTTAGGAGAAACTAAACAGGCACAATGTGACATTTGAATGTACAAATAGAGACACAGGTGTAAAAGTTAAGGCCAAGCCACAGGCTCTCTGGTAGAAAATCAGGCAGTTGGTGACTGAAAGGTCAAAAAAACACTTTACAAAGATTCACTTGTCTCCAGAACAGTTCAGGCCTGCAAACAAGAGCTGAGGCCACAGCTTCATCAGCAAATATGTAAACACAGAAACTGCTCAAGGGCTACAGAAGTACGGCAGGATCATTTTTTTTTTCTTTAAATAATACCTTACAACACATGACGATTCATTGTTTCCTCCAAGCCGTCATGTTTGATCCGTTGTGAGTTTGTTAAAGCACACAGTTTACTGGCAATTCTGAATATTATGAAATGATGAATGAACAAGAGGAAGCGTGAACCTGGAAAAGGCTTGAAAGAAGCCGTCTACATCCAGGACGAATCACCAGTTCGTCTCAAGGTAGAAAGACATTAAAAGATGCGCTCAATGTGTTAAATTTCTCTCACTAAGGATGTTTTGGATTGTGCCTGAAGAGGTCAAGCACAGGTTGACCTCACTATCTACTGCAGACTGTTGGGATTTATTATAGAATCAAAGAACAGACGCAAGGTAAATAAAGATATATCACAGAGCAGCAGAGACATCTGGAGGGAAAAAAAAAAAGCCTTAATAACGATGTTCATTTATAGCAGGTTTGACAGTATAAAATATCTCTCTGAACTGCTCTTCCCTTCATTTAACCTAATGTGCAGGTTCAAACAAATAGAGACGAGGAGCATGGTAATGTCATCATCGTCTGGAATCAGGAGATGAATGATACCTCCACAACATGAGGAGTCAAAGAATAGAATTCAAGGAATAATATGAACAGGAAGAGATGAAGAGGATCTTAATAGTTTAAGATTTTTTTGCTAAGG
The DNA here is from genome assembly GCF_902148845.1 of Salarias fasciatus. Lineage (NCBI taxonomy): Eukaryota > Metazoa > Chordata > Actinopteri > Blenniiformes > Blenniidae > Salarias > Salarias fasciatus. Next base: position 7,860,159 of record NC_043748.1, on the reverse strand, counting down.
CGCACTATAGATCCTCCTTCACATGAAACCAGTCAGGCGTTCGCCTCAAACACTCCTGTCATATCAGATCTTTACCGCATATTATTAAGGTTTAAAGTTACCTTGCCATTCACAAACTGATGTCATTTAAGAACAGGAAACTCGACAAATTGACCAATGTGACCGTGGCAGCCATCATACCCAGTTGGAACTGATATTGATGGAAAGCAGTTCTTTTTTTCTTAACATCATTTCTTCTATCCCGTCAGTTTTAGCGCGGCGACTCCCGCCGCCGGTGCGGTGCCTGGTCCAAGAACAACTTGTCTGAGGTCGCTGCAGAGCCAGAGTCTGACACAGTGATTATAGGTGGTGCTCCTGGGTGAGGAAAGCTGCGGTTTCATGCCGAATATCTGAGAAATCCATTGTGAGCTTCACCTTTTTCTGAGGTAGCAACCGACTGAGTTATTAGCAACGGAGGAGGAAGCGGGTCAGTCCCCGGCCTGTGACCGGGAGCAATCGCTCAGTCACGCCGAAGCGGGCCTATTCCTGGGTGTCTGACGTGTGCGTTCACGCACAGTTTATTTGTTGAGAGGAGAACAGTCACAGTCCAGATCACTCGCTCAGTTTCAGTGCTAAGAAAGTGCAAATCTGTGCAGAGACGGCTGAAGCTCACTTATTGTCTTTCTCGTGCGGAACGATGCGAGGCCGGGTTGAGATTCATGTGGCACAGTCGATATGGGAGAAGCAAGCCTGACGCTCGTATGAATCGCCACGACAGGTCTCATGCTGCTCAGGACACATTGTAAATTCTATCAGTCATCCAATAAATCCCGCCGGAGGGAAAACACAACACGAAATATACGACTGTTTAATGAACCCGAGCCAAGGTGGAGGCACTGCAGTCTGGACTGAGCCTGAATGGGGGTTCAGGGGGGAGCGGGGTGGGCTCTCCCGGGACCTGGAGGCTGGAACCAGTATGCCAGGCTACAAGGGGTGGGGGGGGGGGGACACAAGGCCGTAGTCACAAGGGGTTAATTGTAGGTGTTTAAAGAGCACATGTTGTTAAAGAACCGGTGGGTGGAAAGAGTTCTATTTATACATGGCAGAGGTAATGAGGTGAAATTATTCTGTCGGACAGAGATGGGATGTGACCACAGCGGGCCGGCCGAGCCCCCGCCGCCGCTGCTCGGGGCTCCCGAGACTGTTTTCACTCTAAATACGGGTGCTGAAATGTAATCTTGTTAATTAATTCCCATTTACATACGAGCAGCTGTGGTTTCCATTGCACCCTGCAGACCAGGCGCCTGTCACAGCAACAGGCCATTGATTGATTAATTAATGATTCCCCAGATGCAGCGGGAACACCGAAATGGACGTAATGGGCCTCAGATGGTGGAACGCCGCGGTCCTGTTTTCACTGCTCGTGTTTACAAACAGTTTCATACAAAGAGAATTAAAAGAACAACTTAGTTCATTTTAAAGTGATTTGTTGGAACGCTTTGCTTCTGTTTTAGGACTGATTCAGGACTCATTTGACAATAATAATAAAAACCTCTCTACTGTGATCAAACAAATGTGTCTTGTTCCACTAGAGGGAGCAACTTGATAAGGATCAGAGATTAAAATCACTTGATACAGTTTGATAGTTCCAGTCATTCACCTCCACACTAACAGCAAAACATCCAAAATTAGCACAAGAAGTGAAAAAAATAAATTAAAATCCAGAACATCCTGCTAAACATGAAAACAAAAGCTGCACTAACAGCTTACATGTTCAGTATTTGTTTCCTTTTTAACCAGCGGGTAAATGTAAGTAGGATAAATCCGGTATAATCGCTCACCAATCCACATTTCTACCAGAAGGCTGTTTTTTTTTTTTTAAATGGCAGGATTATCTGTGGCATCCTGACAGAAAGAGGCACACATGCTGTATTGTCTGATTCTGAGAAAGGTGCGGTGCCCGGACTGATCCGTGTCTCACTCTCCCACCTTCTGATGGACGCTGGGAGAAATGTTTCTGAGGATATCCGAGAGAGAGAGAAAGAGAGAGAGAGAGAGAGAGGAATTTGTGGTTGCCAGATTATATGATTATTGAGAAAACATGGTTAAAAACTAGCAAACTCTACAACCTGCCAAAATCATCATGAGATTTCTGGACCCTCCTAAAGTGCCAAGAGGAGCCGATTCCCCTTTCCTTGTTTCATAGTTTTCTTAAATTACTCCTCAGCTTCCTTTCAATTTCTGCTCGGCAGCATTTCTTCCAGCGGGTTTTTATATATTTGCTTGAAAGCGAGAGTTTTTGCTGAGGTTTTGATTAATAGACGCGTCCAGCAGTGAAAAGTCTGTCATTCACAGTTCGTTTCTGCCGCCTGGCACTCGGGTTACGCGCACTAAAACGGCGCTTGTCCGGATTAGTGAGCAGGAGATTTCACCCTTCCCGTCTGCGTGCCGGCGGAGGAGCCGGGGCCAGAGCGCCGTGGCACCGCCGGCCAGCGGCACCCACCCTGCATTTCCATCGGCGCCTGCCGTCCGCGCCAAGCCAGAAAAAAAAAACAAAAAAAAAAACAAAAAACAGGCGAAACGGCTGATATACGCTCTCTCAGATAGACGGCCATCAAAAATACGCGAAAAGCGGAGTTGGTACACGTTTGGAAAACAGCACTGACTAATGCGGGCGAGCAACGGCGATCCATCGCTTGCTTCATTTTCAGCTTCATCCTGACCTCAGATGAAGGTCATCTCTGGTGAAACCGGCGTGCTCAGTGTCAGATAGTTAAAACGTCGTGAGCTGGATATATATTTTGCTGGATGCTTTTGATTTAAGCAGAATCGGAGCGGCCTGCCCTCTGAAAACCCACACCAAATGCTGATTCACTGCCTCTGTATAAATATTCCTTTTGGCTCTTGTCTCATGGTTTGTGTATCACGGTATGACTTTTCCAGAGGAAGGATGATGTGCACGGTGTGTGTGAGGCTTCTCTTCTTCTATTAATTTATTTCAACTTTATTAAAAAAAGCTATCTAAATGAAAGTATCTATATTAACGACAGGGTTCATGATCACAAAGTACAAACATGTTGTTGCTTCATTTTGACATCTATGTTCTATATTTCATTCAAGCCAGAATGTTGAAAGCTTGACCACACTGAAAGCAGGTCAGCCTTTGATAACTTTAACTGCTGTTAATGGATAAAATACAGTCTCTGGGTGCGTTTTAGCCCCTGAGTGTCTTTAGCAGCTACAGAGGAAAAACTCATCAACATATCCCTCAATTAAGTCCCATCAGCGCCACTTCTCGCCGCAGCGATCAAACTGTTTGCTCTGTTTTGTTATGGAAACCCCGCCACGGCCTTCTGATGGGAAAGCCAGGCCCGTCCCGGTTCGGCAGCTGCTCCGGGGATCACGGTCTGTGTTTGCGTGGCACCCGCTGAGAGGCCCGAGCACCACGGGCTAAACTCTCCTACATCATTACCATAAATATGAATAATGTGAGCCCTTACCACTCCGGTGAAGGTCCCTCAGGGAGGGTGACGGGATTAATGCAGACGTTACGACGTCCACAGACCAATAAGTTATCCACAAATGTGTTTCTGAACGGGCAGAAATTTGCTTATTGCTGTTTTGGAGGTAAAAAAAAAAGAAAAAAAGATTTAATTTTTAAGACAGAACATGTCACCCTGGACGATAACAGAAAAGAAGATACAACAAAATGTGCAAAGACAATGACCTGATCAGTGCAATAAGGCATCCTGCATATCAATAAGCCTTTACAGAAAGTTTCCATGACCTTCTCGATGATCTTTTACCTTGAGCAATATTGCTTTTGACAAAAAGAAAAGTTTTTCATAACATTAAGAAAATAAAAAAGAATTGGTCATATGCATTATTTCACTTTGACAAATCTCTGTTATGCTACAATTTTGATTATTTCTTCAATTCTTTTGCTTTCTTTCATGACTTGCTTCTCAACACTAATAAAATATGAACTCAGATCACGTTCTCATCGTTTTGTTAATCACTGTTAATGATTATCTTCTGTATTGTTTTAACTGTTGCTCCATAAATGCTTTATATTAGGAGATACTGTTGGGAGTTATGTTCTATCTCACTGGGTTTATACAACTTGAGACTATAGTCCGTCATGTAAAAAAAGAAAAAGTGAAATTATACATAGTAAATATAAGGTAAGTAAAGAAACAAAGTTCTATAACCATAAATCTTAACAAGAGCTTCACCTCTACAAAAACAAGCCGGCACTTCCCTGTAATAATCTGTTGTTGCTTCCTCAGAGAAGTTGAGGTCAAAGTTCAACACCTAAATATCGTTTAATGGTTTCCAGTAAACGCCTCGAAAATCGAATCGTCAGACACTAAAGATTCACGTTTATTCAGGTTTTTGTGTTAAATGTAACGTATAGTTTGGTTCTGCGCTCACACAGTCCTTTTAAGGCATCCCCTGCACGTGCGCACGCACACGTGCACGTGCACCGCTGTAAGTTCAAATGTGCTTGGGACAGTAAATCAAGCTCCTCCGAGGAAACCATTTATATAAGGCTGACGTCCAGCTTCCTTCTTCTGATTGCTGATTACACCTCAGAGTTTTTCAATGCAGCGTTGCTCCTCACCTCCGCGCCCGGCACGGGACAAGGTTAAGAAACCTCCCCGCTGTAAATTAACCACATACATAATCTACGGCCCCCAAAGTTTGATCTGCTGATCGGCGTCTCGTCTGCAGCAGGCGGCGTGAGGCCGCTGATGATGAAAGAGAGGAGGAAGCTCCTAATGGATTTACCATCATCCTCTTGTCTAATATTAAATCACTGCTTGTTTTTCTCACGAGCTGGATCTAAAAACAGGACAGTAACAACGATGGCGTCTGGGCTGTAGCCACACCGAGGACAGCAGAGTCACAATGCAGTGACCTTTCAGAGGTCAACCTCGGAGCGTGGCACAGGAAGAACAAAAGACAAAAGGCCCAGGGCTGCTTTAAAACTTAGTATGAGCAAATGAAGTGTATCAGCGGCGGCATAAATCAGATTGATTGAATTTTAATAGCGACGTCTCCTCCTCTCTCCAGGTTAAAGAAGAATCCACATGCTCAGAATCTCCTGCCTGGGTGAGGTTTCTGAAAACTCCCCAGGCGAGGTGAAGTACCGTCAGTGACGAAACGCAGACGTATTACATTACTGAGCGCTCCCTGTGTAATATTCTTTTAGCTGAAGGGATGATATTTATCACCACTTATCCATAATTTACTATCACAGTGAGATACGTTTTTGTATTTCATATTTATATGTTCTTCAGCTCTGTTTATAGCAGTATTTAAAGAGTTTACAAATATCTTCTGAGGAAATCTACGTCAACTTCTGACTGTTTTTGATATAAAAAAAAAGACAAATTTAATACCTTACATTATCAGACTTTATAAAAAGTTAAAGTGAGACAATTTCCATTTGTGACCTGCTGAAGGAGGGATGTGGCTGCTTCTCTAGTTTCTCTCGTCTATTTCTTCTGTACTTCTTTCATAGATGTTTTGCAAATTTGTGAGTCTTGTGATTGAAATTTTTCTCTTTTGCAAAAGACGATTTCATTTCACCGGACCTTCTCGGTAAAACACACAACACACAAAATCAAATCTCTATCAACAGTCTGCAAAGTAAAATTTATATCTCCATTAAACTCAAATAAAATGATGCAGCATTATGAAAAAAAAGTAAAAATAACAACTTTCACTAGTTTGTCTTTCAGAAGTTATCTTGAACCACGTTGCAAGATTTTCTTATGAGTAAAAAAATGAAAACAAAAAGAATCAAATAAATCATTCACCTACAGGTAAAGTGCATGAGTGCATTTTCATATATGTTGTTTTGATTTAATTTGCACACACAGCCTTGGTTTGCCATCATTACTCCTCAGAAACTTGTTCTCTGGCAGAAGCCACCTCCAACGCCGAAGGTGCTTAAAAAAAAAAAAAAAAAGAAAAACTAAAAGGCTTCTTTCATCAGTAACTGATCGGTGCTTGTTTTGGTTCGGCGGCCTCGTGTCACTCTTGCCACTACGCGTTAGGAACATATCAGACCCGGGGCGGCGCGCGAGGGTCTGGGAGACGGTGGAAACAAGTGTGTCACGGCCGGAGAGAGCGGCGCGAACGCCGCGCTTGTCAGGATGACTAATAGCCCGGGGCAGCGGGTCTCACCGCGGGGTGTGAACAATCAGCCGGGCCTGACAGCCCGTCACATGACATGGTCACCTGTACGCCGCGCCGGGACCCTCGTGAACCCGGCTCAAAGGCTTCCACCTCTTTGCATAGTAAAACACAATGTCTTTGTCTTAACGTGATTCGCAGCGCAGCCATGCTCGCAATCTTTCCAGTTTATACCCGACATAGAGAAGCAAAGGTCAGCAGGGGTCAACGGCTTTCATTTTTTTCTTAAAGTCATAAGTGGAGGGTAAAACTAATAATTACTTCATTAAAACACATTTTAAATACCTAAAGCTATTCAATATGAATAATCAGCATATATTAGAGGATCCCAATGAGCTTTTTTCTTTGTTTTTAACCATTAAATTACTTAGAGTTAACTTTAAACCTTAAAATATAAAGAGAAAAAAAAAAGCCTTGTAAAGCATCGACAGCCACCGGTTGAACCACTTTATTACACACCTCCATGCCGGCCAGCTTCCTGTTAAAACCTGAATTCTTTTTTTCGTAAACGTGACCGAGTCCTTCCTCCTCCCGTCGCCGTATCACACATCCTGATGTGTCACCAGCTAAAAATAACTCTCGAAAGATAAACATCATTTTGGCTGTGATTTGTGTTGTTCCTTTTTTTATTTTTAAGACGGGCTAAATTAAGATGTTTTATTGAGGGCTGAAGACAGGTCCGTGTCCATGGCGGAGGAGACACGTCAGCGCCGAGCCAGGCCGCACTCAGGAGACTTGTTTTCCTCCAGACTTAGCCGAACACGCCGCCATTACACACTACATTGGACATTATATACAGCTGCTCATGTGAATCCAGAAAACTCCAGAGTGAGGGAAATTCCCCTTTCAAACTGCACAAAATCTTAGAAATACAAGCTTCATGAAACTGGTTTAAGACGACCTCGCACCCTCCAGTTGGACATTTATTGAAATACCACACCCCAGAATAACTGATACTCCTGTTACACATGATAAAATAGTCTGAAAAGCATCATGCAGATCAAATTACACAGAGTTCACAAAAAGTCTGTGTAATTTTCTACACTGAACTGAATTCCACTGTTCTACTTTATGCCGTTTAACATTTAAAACTCAGTCTTGTGTGTTTGTTCCAGCAGTTTATCAAAGCTCTTGTATCATATTTTCAAGGTAAACGCTTCAATCCGGTGAACTGAGTGGAAAAAGGAAATTCACCATTGATCGTATGATTGTCAAGCTTTATTGGAAAACCCACAATAACATGTTTCATGCACGATCGATTAATTCCACTCAACATGACCTCATGGTTTCTTAACGCCGTCTCAAAGCCAGCGTTGTTTTCCTGCTGTCAGGAGCGTAAACCGGACTGACGTCATTTATGTAAAGCGGATCGGCCGCCGCTCCGCACCCACACTCAAAATGACGTCTCTCCCAATCTGGCCTGTTCATTTGCACGTCGGTGCGGCACCACGGCCACAGTTTGTTAAAACGGTGTTAACAGCCAATTAGCTGCGGACAGAGGTGGCACATTTTCTTGTTGCCCTGCAAGACAAACGCTTTCCAACAGGATTTTATTTTCCAGGTGCGCTGAGTCTGTTTTTATATGGTGTGGGGCAGACGGCCGTGCCCACCCTGTAAACAGCAAATGTAGAAAGTGTCAGAATAACAATAATTAAAAAGAAGGACCACCAGAAAATTGTTGTAAAGATTTAATTTAACTAAAAAAAAATTGATAGTTCTAATAAGATACTGCGAAAAACACTCCTATCCAGGCGTTAGTTTCATTAATGGCACTCGACTGGAGCATTTAAACAAGCAAACTGTTTATCTCCGTCCTCACAAATCCCTTTACTCTCAGAGGAAACATGCATTTATTCCTTTTTTTTTCAATTTACTGGAAGTTTTGGATAAAATATACTGATTTTTTTTATGGAAACTTGGCTATTGTTGTGGAAGACTAAGAGAAGCGAAACAGCGGCCAAACGTTAAAACCCAAAATCTGGGCTCAAACTGCACCCAGAGTGAAAACACATGGACTGCATGTCACTCCCAAGGGAGATTAATATAATCATTAATGTTTTCCTGTTAGTATAATCTACTGTTGGGTTTTACGAGGTGTGTTTACATCAGAATCTGATCGCTTCGGGTTTCGTAAGGTTTCACTCTTAACTGTTACGCATTAATATATCTGTTCTGTGTCATGGTCAAATCCATTGTCATTAACATTAAAAGCTGGCATCAGCGCAGCGTTGTGCTGAAGTCTGAATGATACGCGTATCGTGTTTCTCTGAGAGCAGTTGCTCTTGTGAGTCATGCAGTTGTTCTGAGGGGAATGATATTTTCTCCCGTCCAGAGATGTGACTGCCTCGGGTCTTGGCACGGACCCGCGCAGTCCAGGAAAACTCCGCACAGCAAGCTTGTGATTAAGTGTCTTTACTCGAGCCAGCGAACTCAAACGAGCAATCAGAGCAGAAGCGGAGCTCCAGAGTTCCTCAAAATTATGTTGCTGGGAGTTTTGTTATTGATCGACCGTCATCATTTCCCTCTTGTCACATGGCGTTCAGAGTCGTACCTGAGATGATGGATTCAGTTCAAAACCACCAACGAAAAATCTGAAAATACTTAAACATAAATTAAACTTCTTTTAAAGACTGGGCCTAATGTCGTAATGTTGTTATTGTAACAATGATGGAGGGATTATGCATAATTGCGGCGCTATCTTGTCGGCATGTATTGTCTTCTATACTGACAGATCTGGGACATGCCGTCTCTTGGCCTCTCACCAAATGTCAGCAGTGGCCTCGATTCATTGTTAAACTGCACAACAAGAGCCGTAAACCTGCACATACACAGCAATATCTGCTCTAAAAATTACATTCAATCTTGGCTGATGAAAAAAAAAGAGAGAGAGAGAGCAGGTTGAGGTTCAACACGTCTGGATGATAAAGCATGTTTTGTTTTCTGTTTTTTTTTTTCTTTTTTATGAATGAGTTTGTGTTCCTGGGTGCTGGCGGCTCGGTCTTGTCTCTACCTGTCGGACTGAGAAATTCCCACATTCTCTCCGTGTTGCTCACCTCGCGTTCCCTGATGAGCAGATAATGTCACGGCGAATCGGCTTCACGGCGGCAACGTTTCACTTCAGCCTCCTCAGCGAAAAAATCCTGCGACGCCCTGCAGAGAAAACACACAGCAGTTGTCTCAGACTTCGCCTGTTTTCATTCACCAAAAAAAAGCACGAAGCAGTTACAGTCTGCAGGCTGACCCTGGGAGATGCTGCTTTTATTTGCATTTCTGTTATAGTGGTGCATTCGTGTGTGTGTGTGTGTGCCATTTCTGTGAAAGAGCGTGTGTCCCCGCAGGTTCAGTTGGCCACACACACTAACCTGTTTAACTCGCTCGGCGCCTCGGCCCGCTGATGGGGGCCCTTTACTGATCCCAGCTGGACCAGCCCCTAAAACAAGCTCCCGGGCCGCGGCGGCGGTTACGGCCCACACCAAGCCTCCATTCACCTCATCAGCCCAGCTGTTTATTTTCAGAGGCATTAGAGGAAACGCTCGACAGGCTTATCAGATCCAAACAGTCGCACGTCTTTGTTTTTTTACACACAGGCCTCTTCTCAACTCGGCCTCATTTTCGGTAATTGTTTTCTTTCTTGCTCGGTAGAATAACACGAGCGGCTGCGTTTTACACAAGTGGTAAGGGAATCCGTCAGCGTAAACAAGGCAGATACAATGCACACTGGGATTTTATCTGAGCCTTTTCTGTTATTCTGTGTTTTTTAAGGGGGGCAGGACTGGAGAAAATATTGCAGGGTACACTTGTTGAAGAGAAACTGGTGAAATGAAATACTGGGGGATGAGAGGCCAAAACTTCAGTCTGGCCTCTGTTTCACTCAATTACTGCTTCTCTGAGCATCACATCTCTGGAAGGTGGGAAATGGCAAAGATGTTGTGGCAGTGCAGTACACAGAGCAAACATGGTGGCAGTGTTGCACCATCTTTACGCACAAGAACACTGCTGTGCCACTCAGTACCAAGCAGCTGGAGACAATGCTGAGGATTATGAAGCAGCTGTGCGGTTCAACGGGGGTGATCCTACCAAACTGTGATGCACGGCACACATCAGCTTACGACAAACAGGCAGACAGGGCAGGAAAGAGAAAAAAATCACATGGGATCTAATCATTTCTCCTCATCTAAAGAGACAACTCTGTGAGAGAAATCAGAGAGTTTTCAGCGAGCAGGAAATGTTCGCAGTCACTCATGACTGACAACGCAACCTCTGTTCAGCCGCGGGATCTTAAGACAAGCCAGCGTTACAGCCGAGTACCGAGGCAAACACGGTCCAAATCCCCCAAGTCCGCCTCCTCGGGCTGCCAGCGGGAGCTCTCGTCGACGGGCCAAGCTCCGCTCTGCCAGCTGCGCCGTAAAATAAACACACAGTAAATCCAGCGTGATTAGCATTAATCATGATCACGTCACTGCTAATGCACTGACAGAGGGCCATACAGTGAAATCACACGGACCGAGACTCCTGTCTGCTCGGGAGGAGGGGGTCAGAAACCTCGCTGATAGTGTCTGAAATTTGCCGGGCGTGATTTTATTACCACAAATGACGTGTTCCGAAATGCTCGAACCCGTGTAGGTGGTTGACACGATCAACTTCACTTTATTCGAGTGACCCTTGTACCTGAAGGGAGAGGCTCTTTGAAAACGGGCAACATTCGGGAAAGACTTCCATTTAAGAGGCTCTTTTCCAAGTGTGACAGTGCCAGCCACGGTTTGACCGAAAGGTCCCGCAAGGCTCGTAACTTATTGTCAAGGATTGGATTTCGCCTAAAATTAACCATCAGACCCAATTTATTGCCACGGTTGAGGGCTCTGAAAATACCGGCGACGGGCTCCCGTTATATAAGCCCAAGTTCTGAGCTGAAGATCTAATGTTGCAGTTTAATTCAACCCACATCGCTTGAGAGTGAAATGTGTAAAAAGTGGAGTAACTGTGGCTCAGGTTTCCCTGAAGAATCGAACTGGCCTGAGAGATTTGGGGGAAAAAAAAAAAAGAGCAAAACTCCCTTCCAGTTTTATGGAGGTGGCAAAATAAACGTCTTTCCTCGGGTGACTTGACTTATTAAAGCCACTGGAGACTGAGTTCTGAAGCGATACACCAAATTCAAACTGGCACGCCGCAGTTCAGCTGGTTTTAGAGCAGAATACGCAGCAGCTTTTTTGGGGTCGCAAACAAGATCTGGTAACAATTAAAGCGGTGTAATGTTGCTCACACTTTATTTACCAGCCTATAATTCCAGTTACCTCAGTGACGCAACATGGAGAGTTAACTGAACATGTAATCATCCTCATAACTGAAATATCCTTCATTGCATTTCAGACATTTATAAGCGAATGCATCGTTTGTAATGCACACATCTCCATCATTTGAATGTGTTTCCAGTGGCATAAACACAGACATCTTTCTCATATATTTAAACCTGTTTTATTCTTCAGATGACATTCATTTTTATAATCATAGATTGTGACTAACCTTCACTATAATACAATGCCTAAGAAGAGTTTTGAAAAATGTCCTCAAGTGCATAATTTTGCATCATGGGATGCAAAAATAAACATTGTATTTAATTTTGTAGTGATTGCTTTTCTGTTTTCCCTTTTTTAAAGGCAGCATTATTCAAATAAAAACAGAGTAAATAAGAGTTCCTCTGTTAAATGTGCAGAAACATCACTTTTTATGAAAAAGGAAGTTCTGTCTCGGCAACAGCTGCAAGAAAAGTTTGTCTTGCAATAATGTTAAAGCATATTAAGGCAACTCTTAGCATGCAATAAAAATATTAACGAACAGCCTGGTTTTTCACCCCTCTCAATGGTAAATAGAATACAGAACAGAAATCCTTCTCTGTACTTCTCCTGGAGTCAGCGGGGTGTGTCTCCACTTCAGCTCCTTCAGTCTGCAGCAATGCTGCTGGAGTGTGTGGCATTAAAATAATAACCGCCCACTTTCTTCATGCTTAAATGAGCCGAATAAAATTTTGCCTCCCAGGATGCAAAAAAGAAGAAGAAGAAAAAAAAAAAATCAATGCAGTTGGCACAAACTGCTGGTGTCTTGTGGCACACATTCTGGCCAGTGACACTGGCATCGGCTCACTCCTCACCGCTGAAACCCTTCGCTCTGACCAGAGACTGTAAACACCACTGGAATGGACCACACACATTTCAGATTTCTGTGTGAGCTGCTTAGAGAAGGAGCACGCGGTAAAAAACACACCCTGATAGGCCTGATCGGTCCCTTTTCGGCTTTTTTCAGCATTTATGAAACACACATGATGGTATAATAACGTTTCAGCAAAACGTTATTAACTACATCTGATGAAACCCATTAAATAATAAGTTGGTTTCTTCAAATTAGCCAATAATCCATTGAGTTTCAGCTTACGGAATGAATAGAAAATAGATGATAGATTATATAATGGTCAGAAAAACAGACCCACTGACCTCCAGAAACAGCTTCGTAACATCTTAAATAGCTCCTGTGGAAATCAAAAATAGATGGCAGAGTGAAGCAGAAGCCGAGGTGGGAAGAAGTGTGTTTGTGCTGCACGACAGTGTGTACTCTGCAGGCCCCTGCGGACTGGAGCGGTGTGTATATGATGGCAGAGCCGGACGGCGGCTGACCACTCAGTGGCGGATGCCAGCGGACAGGCGGAGCCAGAGCACCGTTTCAACCGTAACACTCAGAAGGTGCGGCCTCGTCCCCTGAGCTTTGTAAGGTACATAGGTGCATCCAATTCAGAGAAGTCCGTCAATAAAGTCATTTCTTTTACAATGTTCACATCTTTCATTTTGCTGCTAGTATTCCCCACTGATTCTGAAAACCACAGACAGTTTTCCACTTTGACGGCCAATGAAGATTTGGGTTAAAAGATCTCTTACGTGGTTCAGGACAGACTCCATCTTGCTTTCATGTCTCAGAGACCTTAACTGGGCTGCAGAGCTCCCGATGTGATGAACAGGAAACGAAGGCTGATGATGGAAATCAACTCATTTAAGGAATGATGCCACATGATAAACACAACTCTGTTACTTGTGTCGAACGTTAACCGTTGATAGCATTGTCAACTTGCTTTTGAGAAGCGTTGTTTACCTTCAAACCCTCCTCTTTGATGAAACCTGAAGAGATTACAGCAAATTCGAAGACAACAGATGTGTTTGTTCAGGTTGCGGTGGTACAAAGCGGACAGTAGGTGAATTCCCCTAATTTGTGAAAGCATCATTTGCATCTTAGCTACAAAGTAAGACATACAGGTCAACGTCACCACACAACCGCCCGAGTCAGATGAATGGGGCTATCTAACCGCTATCTCCAGAATATGTTGACTCTATAGGCTAAGGACATGAGTAAATGTTAAAATGTTGAAAGCTTCCACACCAAGCAGTTGAACTGTAAACAATATGATGCCACGACAGCTGTGAACACAGTAAGTGTTTCAGAAAAGCTTTGTTGGAGAGTTGAAATACAAGTCATGCTGGACGGGATGAGAAGTGCTGTAAAAATGTAAAAATGCGAGTGTTTTCGTAAAAAGTCATTTGTCAGTTCTTTTTTTTGCAGTGCATTCTGCTGTCATACTGGAGTTGGATCCATGGAAGCTGTAAAGCTCACATCTGTGTGCAAGCATGCAGTGGATGAGTGGATAAGCTGAAGTGTGTGTGAGTGTATTGAGAACTGCACCGTGGCTCTCTCGCCTCACGGCGAGACCGTCCACAGGTCAAATCTGAGTGCTTTCTCCAGTTTCAGTCCAAAAACCGTGATGAACTGACGATCTGGTTCACCCTGCCTCCACCCACGGCAAGTTTAGATGGAGAGGCACAGAAGATGGATGGATGGAACGAGACGCACGATTACAAGAAATCTGGACCACTTGAAGATACAACACCACAACCATGAAAGTCATAATTTTCCAGTGGGTGAAAAGGACACGACATTAAAGGAAGAAAAAAAACATAATTCCAGATATAGTTCCAGGTCTGGCTGTCGGATCAGAGGATCCCCGGCTCTACCGCCTTGAGGGGCTTTTATCATCACCAGAGAGGGCTGCTGAGGAGGAAGAATAATTGAGGAGGTGCGTTCCACTTCGGCGTCAGGTGGGTTTCAGGTTCCTGTTCCCGAAAATGTTTTCAGTGTTGACTTTCCCCTCGGAGCCCTGCTGCCTCCTCTCCCGGGCCTACTTATCGTGTACAACGGGGATGATTGATGATCGGGGGAGTGAGGATCAGCGATGGAACTGAAGCAGCAGCCGACTCAAGACACTGTAAACTGGACGTAAAGTACCAGGATCACAGTTTATTACTTTTCCTGACCTTTTCAGCACGACTGTGCGACAGTGTAGAAACAGGTGCACGACTTGTTTGTGATGTTTATCTATGTAAATGCATCCTCTTAGTGCTCCATGTGTTTTCCCCTAATTTAAAAGAAAGTCTGTTAACATTTAAAAATGATTGCAATTTTGACAAGTTGAGTATATAAAGCGTACATATTTGTTTGGTTTACTTGAAATCACATCATTCTACATGCAACCAGGTAGATTTGTGTGTACAGTTTATGACATTTCTTGATTGGCTTAAACAAAGATAATAATAATAATGATAATAATGAGGATGTGCTCTTTTGTGGCGCACCGGCTGGTTGGAGAACGTGTGTGCACACAGGCCTGGCCATCCAGGAATGTGTCTCTTTGATCCCTGGATTAGGGTTTCATCTTTTGGGCTGGGCTGATCTGCTCTTCTCTCATCCAAGAGGGCCTCTAAGATCCCACTGATACACAGACCAGGCCTGTCTGTCATGATAATCAGATCATATCACTTTAGCTGGGATTAAACAAACCCAGAGTTGCAACATGATACCAGCCCTGAAAGAGTGAAATTATTCATGCAGAGTTTAACTCTCCAACCAAGCACTTCAGGGAGCAGACTCCCTGACGGAAAACAAATGGCGTGTGTGTTTTCTGCTGGTTCATTACGGCTCATCTGCTTTTCCCCTGCAGGTCAGTACACAAATACAACCCAGTGTGGTTACATGGATGTTTATAATTCGGAATTGGTCTGTTCCGAGCTAAGCAATTTAGAATTATATTCAACAGCGTCGTGTTGACATGGGTAAAAAAAAAACAAAGGATTAAATCTTCTGTAACGTTGCTGGCTGTGAAGCGTTCTGATTGGACAGACGGCGTTCGGATCGTACTTACGTCTCGCGGAAGTAAACAGCGTATTGGCGGCAATTTTTCTTTTCCTTCTTCCCCGATTATCTTTGATGCGACAGCTGGCAATGTCCGCGTTGTTCTGCGCCTCCCGTCCATCCGCTCGTGTCATTATATTCAGTTCTTCTAAAAGTCACGTTAAAGGGGCTGTAGGCAGGATTTTGCTAGTTAATGCTAATTTTTCCATGTTTTCTTTGGATTAAATGTTAGAGTGTCCATTGATAATCCTTTAGGAGTGTAGGATAATTGCACTACCGCGAGGGCGCAGCGTTTCCATCTGTCTCTGTTCTGAGCTGAAAAGGAATCTCGACAG
This sequence comes from Salarias fasciatus, assembly GCF_902148845.1. Taxonomy (NCBI): domain Eukaryota; kingdom Metazoa; phylum Chordata; class Actinopteri; order Blenniiformes; family Blenniidae; genus Salarias; species Salarias fasciatus. Next base: position 7,844,419 of record NC_043748.1, on the reverse strand, counting down.
CTCCAGGTATCTTTGACCAATCAGAAGAGCCCATGAGGCCCTAACCGTGATTGGTCGAGGGGCATTCGTCGCACATTCTTGTGGGAGGGGCTTAACTTGCGTAAGGGCGTGATGTCAGAGAAAACAGGACAGGATTGGCTGTGCTGGGTTTCAAATTGCCATCTTAGATGGGTCAAATCGCCATCTTGCTTAGGTAAACCTAAGCAAGATGGTGGAGATGCGGAATCCTGCCTACAGCACCTTTAAATAAACCGTCTCAGTCCGAGTCGAACCGCGGGACTCGGGCTGCCATCTTGGAATATTGCGTCATCACGGCGGAGCATGCGCAGAACGGCCGGAACGAAGTTGCGCCTAATTAACATATAATTCCGCCTCCAAAGGAGAATAAACCCGTTGGTCTACTCGGACTTAAACTTAAATCGGAATAAAGTTTCCAGGCGTTTACATGGTCACTTTATTCGTAATCATAGAGGAATAATAAAGACCCATGTAAATGCACAGAATGGATCATACTGGCAGATCCTTATAAACAACTTTACTTTGCACCAAATTACTTGTGAAAATGTATATTCAATAGATAAATAAAATAAAATAAACATTCACATAAGTTAATATAAAAATCAGCTCAAAACTTGGAAAGCACCAACAGATAAACCTGTTTAGCATCAAAGTATTGTCCATGTTTTACTAAATTAATAAGTAGAGCACTACAGTAAAGTGCAGTGGCCTAAATGACTAATGGCTGCATTCCTTTTTTTATAGGAATGCCAACTGAATGACCTCTGGAAGACTGTGGTGAAGTGTTGCTCTGAAATATTCCCGTCGGTAACCCATTACATTTCACATGAACACACCCAGTTTCTTCTTCTCTGGTAGCAGCAGCTCGCCGTCACAGCAGCCTGTTGCAGAAGGTGATGCAGCAGTGAAACCCCTGTTGATCAACAGAGGAGGGCTGATAATATCATGTGTTCAGCTGCTGCCATAACTCTGCCCAATAAAAACTTCAGATTAGATAAGAGGACTTAGATGAAAAAAAGAAATGGACACATTACTCAGATGTTTGAGCAAGATGTGGTTAATGATACACCACAGTCACGTCACTCAGTCCTGATCTCAGCTTACAGGGCTGCAAAAGACTTTTGAACACACTGTAAAATCTCACTGTAATTTGTTTTTTTCAGAGTAAATGCAAAGTGTGTTGAAAAGAAAGAAAAAAGTACATGAAGTGATAATAAAATTAAAAAAAAAGAGGGTTAACCAGTGGATATACTCATCATAATTTGCAATAAATAGATTCATTTATAGAACAATGAGCAGCTTAAGCTCTGGAATGTCTGCAGCAACTTTAGTTTTTCTCCTGGATGTGGGCAGAGATTCTGACAGTTTCCCCGTCTGACACACGGTTTGATCTCCTTCACACACACTTCAAACACTTCAGTTTGCTGTGTCACCGACGACATGTGTAAAACATTCCTCTCACAGGTGAGTCAGATCAAGAGACGGCGCAGGAGCACATTCGGCTCGTCTGTTTGAGTCTTCAAAGCAGAAAAAGAAGCAGACAGAAGCTCGGAACGAGACTGAAGTGAAATGTGGAGCCATGCCAAACGACATCAAGCTGAATGTGTCTGGGTCGATTCAATGTTCCTGGTTTCATTGAATTGAGTCGATATAGATTATAACCCGACTTTCCATCCATCCTTGTGTTGAATTTGCATGTTCTCCCTGTTTTCTCTCGCAGTTTAAAGAGATTTGTCCGATTTCATACTTCTGTGCTGTTTTTAACAACAAAAGATTGATGGATTATTATAATCAGAGTAAAAATAATAAACTTTATTACTCCAGTACAACTAGCTGTTTTAGTAAAAAATCATGTTGTAAATATACCAGTGAATGTAAACTAAAAGCAAAACCTGTAAATGTTGCAGGATGCATCTGTTAGAGATCTAAGATCGCTACCTAAGGTAAATATGAGCTTGCACTGTTAGAAAAAAACAAAAGTAGCATCTATCAACAATATTACCTGTGGATTAGCCACCATCAGCAATATGCGTGAGAAATTCTGAATTGAACAGACTGACTACCTGTTCTGAGAGAGTGTGACTTAATTGCAAACTATGCAACGACTCAATTGTGAGAGGCGCCAGCTCTGCTTCACTAAAGTTAATGTCCTCTTGCATGAAAGTACCGTAATAAACTACATGAAGGGAAATGTAGGCCAGTATATCGCTCTCATCCCTCATCCCAAGCGGACGAGGCTGTTTTGAGGTGTGTTTCGGAGTTACGGTTACGGCTCCAGTGCACATCTTCAAAAGATTTAGAATTTAGTCACAGTCGAGCTTGTTCAGCAAAACGTGTCATAAATGAAGCATTTTATGGTTTTTATTTCTAATAAATAACAAAATGACACAAGTGGAAACAGTTTAGAAAGTTTAGAATTTGTAAAACTAATTGTGTTTAGTGCAGACAGGCCTCGAGTCACATAATAAATGTTAATGTTTACTTGGAAGTCTGCGAATTATAACTTTCCTGCTGAGCGTCAGTCAGAATTTCTCCACATTCGGTGTCAACACAAGTCGCGTTTCCCTTTCAGGATAATTAACATGTCCGCACTCGCACCAAGTTATAAATCTGCTCTGCTGCGTAAGCAACTGGGAGAATATTCATTTACAGGGTGAAGTTTGGAAAAAGAATTTATTTAGGCACAATATTCTTGTAAATGAAAAGAAAAAAATCATTAATGGAGAAACTGGATAATTCTATCACAAACTGCACTTCTGTCTGACACTTAAACCTAAACAATTGAACGTGTATATTTTTACCATATAGCTTGAATGCACAGCAGTCCCAGACTGCAGTATGTACTATGAATTCCACAGTAAATTAAATCTTTTCACCACCAACGCAAAGTTTCACCTTCCTCAACCTCAGCCCTGCTCTCAGACAATAATTACAGCCTTTTCATGTTTCATGTGTTTTACATTTCCTCTTCTGGATGGCAGAGCATTGAAGCATTCCTCCGCAAATCCCGCAGAGTTTACTTAAGTGTGGTTTGGAGGCTGAATGTATTATCTGTCGATCAGACAATGAAGGGAACAATGAGGGCGCTCGCTGTGAAAAGTAAAGAGACACTTCAACGGCTCAGCTGGACTGGGCGTGTGTCTTCTGATGCATTATGAAGCAATGCTCTCCTGTACCGCCGCTGCTGCAGGAGGAGGGCGAGTGTGGCAGACTAACTGAAAAGGACCAAAATACACGTGCAGCACCATCTGACTCAAAATCAATGGATGTGATTTCAGCAAAAACCTAATGAGGCGATCAGACTGACCCACAGCTGACAGTTCAGTAAATATGCACTGTTTGACTATTTGCACTGCAACATGCACACAGTCGACCCCTGATGAAGCCGTTAGCGCGGAGGAAAAGTTCACTCTCGAGACACGGTGGGTGTGCTGAGGATACGCCGCGGCTTTCCCCTGTGGCGACGGTCTCATTTGGACCCGCGTTTAGTGGGAAAATAAAATGAGCCTTGTATTTTCACCGAGCGCGCATTTAATCTACCGGCAGTTTCCTGCCACAAATCCTTCCTGTCACACATCACACATCATGTAAAAAAAGAAAAAAAAAGAAAAAAAAAGCTGATTTTCTTACATTTCACGCAGACGCATGATAATTAAACCTTTGGTATGAATGAACACACCCTTCTCTTTTTCCCGAAAAGTATTTGACGGCAATTAGATTTCTCACCTGTCAACTGTTATATGGGGAAAATACCAAACTTAATGGGAATTCAATCATTTCAAGGAGTAAGTTTGTACCCATCAAACCAAGATTCATTTTTTTATTTTTATTTTCCAGATTCAAAAACACAAGCTATGAACACACAGCAGACTAAGGAGACAAAATTTGGTAAAGTCGAGGGATTTATCTCACAGTTCAAGGTCACATATGATCTCAGACATATGGTTAGCAAATATGCGGCTCTTTCTCTTTTGATACTCGTCCTCCAGACAGTAGTTCGGTGGGCGGAAGGCCAACAGTCTCAGACAGACAGTTGGCTGCTGTCTAAGCTAATACTGTGATGATACATCCTCCAGACAGCCAGGAGTGATTCATTATGGACCCGTCTCACACACCCTTCAGGGTATGGGCCGGATTTATGCACAGCAAAGGTACATGACAACACTCAAGCAGGGGTTACGGGCTTAAATGTCATTTCCAATGATTTACAATCATAAAAAAAAGATATTTTTATACAAATATTTCTTGTCAGGAGACTTGTATTATGAATATGTCCTATGAGGCAGAATGAATACTTTTTTAAGAGAAAGTAACACATAGTTATCATCCCGTTCTCCAGCTCTGACTGCAACAGCGTGTGTGAAACTGATATAAAACACCTGGCCAGACGAGGAGAGTCAGCACACTGTATCGGAAGGAGCACACTGCACAATCTAATCGGCGCGCGGAGGGTCACGGAGGAGCAGAGCCGACAGAAAACAGACGCTGAACTCAACAATGCCAGGGAGGCATGCCACTGTTTACCGGAAGACAGAAATGCTAGTATTCATACTAAGCACCAGAACTGGCAAAAGTCCTGTTTGGTATAGATTATTTGTAGTAGGCATGCTATTTGGCAATAAATCTCATCTCATCGGAAAGTTAATTTCCCTTTCAAATGATGCCATATTTATTAGGAGCATGCATTTGTGGGATGTGCAGCTGAGTGGAGCATTGGTCTCTCTTGCTTGGTGAATTCCACCAACCTACTCCTCTCTCTGCTGCTCATCCTGTAAATACATGTGTTTCAAAAATGTTTTTCCATTTAAAAGAAAAATAAAGACTCATTCCGACTGAAAGAAGTATTGAAAAGGAGCATTTTTACAATAAATTTTAACACGCAAAAAAGTTTTTTTTTGTCTCTATTCAAAATACAAAATCAAATGTTCTTCATGTCTGAAAAAGAAAAGAGAGTAAGACTTAAACAAGAAGTCCTACCCCTCCAAAAATGAATAAATATCAACCATTTTACTTCTTCATACTAAAAATAATAATGACGAATGCTCTTTTATTAAGAGATGTATATAAAGTTATTTAATTATGTGTTAAAGCATTTGTAATTCTGAAATTACCTAAAAACATTCACAAGTATACTGCAATTCAATTGAAAACCCAGATTATACAGTAGCTGAGTTACTTTTTGTTCTGCAACCCCGCATATAAACACTTCTGCTACTGACAGAAACACCGATTGTCTGTTGATACTTTAAAATGACAGAAAAAGACTAAAATGTTAACTGTGGAGACATTTGGAACTTGTGATAGCTGCTCAAGAAATGCATCCCGAATTATCAGGATATTGCCCAAAACTTTCAATAAGGAATGCAGTTGTTTTCAGAATCCTTTTTTTTTTTAAATATAATAAAAACATTTAGATCTGGGTGAGTATTTGTGTTGCTCTGAATTCTCTTTCCACAGCAGGCACAGACGTTCAGTTCCTGCAGAAACTGAACATTCTTGTGCTAATTACATGAAGACTGACAATGGGTGCGGGCGCAGTATGGAGACAGCCCCATTACATGACAGGGGTCAAGGGTCGCATTAAACTTATCAGAAGTCGCTGACTTTCCTCCCTCGCTCTTTCTTTCCCGTTACAGAGGGAACTCTCTCTGTTTGACCTTAAAACACATCTACTTCCCATTTCTCCCCCTCACACACCCAACGCGCCCTCCTACTCATTTGACCTCTGACATCTGGGGCCCCCGTACCGCAGCCCATTGATTCCTTGGCACTGAACTTGAATTTCGGAGCTCCAATCAAAGAGGCATTGTCTCTCTTGAAGACAGATTGCAGACCAAACAATACTTGTTCACTTTCCCTCATTTCTCCATTCACAGAAAGAACCACTTATCCTCAGCTGTCCTGCGCTTTTCTACCATGCAGCTCATGTGGAATGCATGTATTTCCTGTGTATAGAAGATGTCTTATTTACTCTGACGGATCACCGGATGATAACAATCTTCATACGCCCCTCGCTGTAACCCGACCGGCGTTGGTGGCAGGAAGTCTGAGAGGTCCCTCAAATTGACTCACAAAGAATAGATCGGGCAAACACAGCATCGAGAATCCACATTATACCATCATAATAGAAATATCTGCAGCAATAACAGACTTAATAACCTCATCTGCATGCTGAATTACTTGGCAAAGAGTGACATTTGTTTATCATCAAGAGTAATTTCCAGTGGAGTTTACTGTCACTGGTCAAAACGTTGGACATAAAATAGAAGGCAGAATCTTTATTTGAGACAAGTATTGGAAAACAGACAAATAAATAAGTGAAATCAGTGGTATTATTCCAGTTTTTGGGCTATAATTTAAAAAATAACCTCTCACTGGCCAACACAGCACAGTAGAAGCATCAATGCTCTTTTCTCCCTGCATCACTTTTTCACAGAAAGCAATTCTTGTATCGTTTTTCTCGCCGCCTCCGTGCCGCTCTCATGACCTTGCGGTACGAACCGTATCACCGGCAGTGCGTAGAAGTCACCGAGGGACCGACGGCCGTCAGCGACACCGAGGGAAGCTGCAGTGAAAGACATCCAGCGGACAGAAAATACTGCCGTTCACCTCGAATGAACTTCGCACCAATTAGTGTTTCTCCTCATGCATGGGTGAAACCTCACCGGGTTTCCACCCGGCGCTGCCAGCTGCGTTCACTGGAAACCTCCACACCAGCGCAGAGGTATAAACGCTAATAAAATTTAGGGTCTTTTAAGGGATTGGTGGGAATTTCACTGCGTGCCGCAAATGGAGGCTCCCACTGACTCCAGTCCACCTCCAGCAGTAAACACCACAGAAAAAGTGCTATTCCGTTAAGTTTTTCTTTTTCTCCACTGGTTGCCATCAATATTAACATTAAAGTGAACGCAGCAGCTGTGGACCTCTACTGAGTTTGGATCAAGACTGTCAAACATGCAGCATACAGGTCAAAAGCAGCCAGTTCAATCCGGGATGACCCCGCAAAGGATAAGAATATCAGAGAAGTTATTCACTGAAATGTCTCAGTTAAAGCAGCTGCCATTCCTCGTTGGGGGATGTTTGAGTAAGACTGGAGGTCATAAAGCTACAGTGGGATATAAAACTGAACAGAAGATGTTTGTACCGCTCATATAAGAGCGATCAGTGATGCCCAGAGCCTTAAAGGACAATTAGCATCTAAACCAAATAATCAACATGAGTCAGCAAAACCATGCTAAGTGATAACCTGGCAAAAGCCATATTCACATGCGCAGCAACGAATTGCTTCACATGTCAATCTGGGATTTCACTCGGCAAATCCGTTCGGGGAAGGAGGGACTTGCTGTAGAACTCTTTGCGTTCATTGGACGGAAGGACACCGTGCGCCCGCCTAACCGTGTTTGGTTTCAGCCAATAACCGCAAAGGAAAAAATGACGTCGACAGCATGCGCCCGGCAAGTGAATATCAACAATCACGCCCACAGTGGATAGAAAGTGAGATTCGTGACAAGATGTCGAGTTATTTTTGCCGTTTATGTAGCGAAAATCTGCGCATTAAAGGCGTACTGACAAACGCTGTGCTAATTTTTGAAAAACCCCGCTTGACCAACGACAAATGCGTGGCGGACGGATTAGCAGAACTCGGCTGTCAGCTTGACCTTGTCGGCAAGCTAAATTCTTGCGGTATTTGTTCACACACACCATGAGAATCCATCATGCACCGCTCGTGCTCATGCGCTTAGGCTCGAATTTTTGTCCTGCGGTCCAATCACGCGTCGTTTAGGGTCATTTACATCTACTCTTTTTGCTAGTCATGCTAATATTATTAGCAGTCCGTCACTTCCTGCTTTCGTCAAAGCTTCATGTCCCGCCCTAAACGACGCGTGATTGGTCCGAAGTAAAACAAACCGAGCCCGAGTGCATGAGCGCGAGTGGTACAAGATGGATTCTCGTGTCGTGTGTGTGAACAAATACCGCGAGAATTCAGCTTGCCGGCAAGGTTAGCTAAGTGAGGCTGAAATCCTGAGTTGAGAGGACCATGATGGTGTGATAGATATAGAAAGTTTTTATCCCATCGATTGCTCTTTCATATAATTAGAATTTACACCTTAAAGTTTGCAGATTGTTTTTTATTAACTGTAACTTTTGCCTCATCAATGTTTTTCATACTGCCTGTAATGTGATCATTTGAGGTTAAAGTGTCTGAATCTTGCTGCCTCACACTTTTACTGTTTTATGTGTATTTTCAATTTTAGATGCATTTTACTGTGTCTTTGTATGTTTGTATGCTTTTATGCGAGACACGTTTCTCCCAGCGGACGCCAATAAACTTGAACGTTGAGCTTTGACAGAGTTTTTGTTTTTTTTTTTTCCCCAGAATATTCTAGCTATTTCATGTTTTTCATCATACATTTTGTGGAAAACACAGTGATATTTTATTTCGCATATTTATTTTATTTGCATTTTTTTTCTAAGTTATGTTATAATTTGGCCTATCTTCCCGAACTGAGATCAAATGGGAGTATATGTGGCCACTGGACTAAGATAATTTGAAATTAAAAAAAAAAAAAAAACTCCTCAAGAAGGAACTTTCCCACTTCCTAATAATAATAGAGCATAAGCTTGGCCTTGCACCTTGCTTGTTTCTCTGTGTATCTGTATTCTCATGTCACTCTGCTCTTTAATAAAAGCAGCCTTTATTCTCTCTTTCATCCCCTTTTGTTCCTTGTTATAACACAGCAAAGCCTCCACCTTTGAATGTTAAGTGTCTTGACATGACGTGTGTTATGATTCTGGTGCTGTATAAATACAGATGAATCGACTGTGAAACGACTCTTGAAAGGTGTGTAAGTAACTGGATCGCGCTGGCAAACCGCAAAATGTGTATTTCCACATTCCCGCCCCGGCGGCTGGAAATACCGGCCTCTCAGGTGAAGACGCTCCGGCCGTCCTTCCAGACGCTGCCTGGGTTTAGGGCACAGCTTCAGCAATGACATGCATTCCTGACAGCAGACAATCTCTCAGAGAGGATGCTGGGAGACAATTGTTTCCAACCTGCGTATCAGGCATCCCTCCAACTGTCAGATCGTGTCATTAAGTTCACAAAACAAAAGCAGAAACAAGCTTGCAGGGGGACTCTGCAACCTTTTTTGCACTCTGGGTAATCAAGGTCGGCAGTATGGTTTCCTCCCCAGGATGTGATAAAGCCAACCTGTCATTCGCTGTCATATCTATCGGCTGATTATCTTTCACTTCCGATGTGGAAAATAGACCACTTTATTCAGTGAACTCTGAAGGTTAGGAAAGTCAGATATCCTCTTCCTGTCACTATAAAATGATTTTTTTGGGTTTTTTTTTAACAGAAGAATTGTCATTTTTCCACAGATATTCCTATGATGTGCATGTGATTTCACTCTGCGAGACAAAACTTGGGGAGGGCTGAGGTACCTCTCGATGTCAAACTCCATCCATCATAACAGTGAAAACATTCGGAGCGGCTCACTTTTCCAGGCCTTCAGTAGCATAGATCATATCAAAATGTCAAAATATTTCACGAGCGAGGTAAAGATTAATAGTTTCATTTTATGAGCGCTCCTTAAATCCGAAGAAAAGGGTCACAACAGATATATTGGATTTCTTGTAGCTTACATGGATTGTGCCCCACCTCCCACCTCGCCGCTCCGCCCCGGCGTTTCTCTCCGCAGTGTGAAATAGGGGGAGCGACAGTGATTCAGACTCTCGTATGTCAACCTTTCGCACACTTCCCTGTCCAAATAGCCAATCAGGATCCATTTAGGCAGCAGTGGCCTGGAACACGATCTGACAGGCCTGGCAGAGGCGTTCTCCGCCACATGTGAGCCATGGAAGTCCTCAGCAGGCCGGCTCTGAAATCCATACGGCGGTTTGCACAGACATGGCTGATTACCACACTGATGGTGCAGACATGCGGGACAAGCCTGTCAGCTTTAATTGACTGAAGGACAAAGAGGCAAGTCACACCAATAATGAAGAATGTTTAGAAATTGTATCTTATTGCATATTTAATTCATTTGAGAAGCAGTTTTTATTTATTTATTTTTTTTCTAAATCTCTATATTTCCACTTCAATTGATTAAATTAATCTCAACAAACTCGAATGTGAAATCACAGATTGCAGTGGCGACATTATTGCACGCATGAAAGCAAAAACCAAACCCATCTGCACGAGATAAAGTCATCGTTCGTTGGCGACCAGCGCTGTTATTTTGTTCTTCATTATTTTTATTTAGTCAATGTAAACTTCTGCTCTTGGACCGCGGCTCTGCCGCCAGATCACCTTTCAGGAGGCCTGCAATTTCAGTGTCCTGCCGCCACGCTTGGATTAATTTGGTTTAAACAGACCGGCTCTGGGCTTTGTGAAGCCATTCAGAGCACAATCGTTGTTGAGGGCCCAATCAGACACTTCGAGCTGCACACAGCTCCTCTGGCCGCTGTGATTTTGCACATTTACACATGCATGCTTCGCTCATTGCATGGCAATAAATTACTTTAATTTACTTTGAATTTTGTTAATTTTTTTTTTAAATTTGAAAATGTGCTAATCCCAGCAGTCATAACAAAAAATTAACTGAAGCTAATTACAGCTATTGATCTCTTCTGGCTGTTAAACACTCAGAATTTCACAAATGATGAGATAAAAATCAACAAAGAATAAAAGAGACACAAATATTGTGATTTTTTCCAGCTTATATTAGTTGTTTTAGGTTCACTGCAAAGATTTCCTCTTCCAAAGGTAGATTCCAAAATGAGCTCTACAAAGAATTCATTCAGTGACAGGAATTATGAGTCAAGCTACTGGGAAATACACAGACTTAAAATAAAAAAAAAAGCCAAAAATACACCAAGGTTCATGTTTGCTTTGTGAACTTTGGTCTCAATCGCTCAAACAAGCCAAAAGCCAGAGCGGGGCATTACGTGACAAATCACCGAAATTTGATTCATTTACACCTTGACATGTTTGGAAGTCGTGTGCCTTTTTCCTCGGCGTGACACTAACAAGCTGAACATCAAATTAATTTCCTCTCTGCTTACATTCAGGGTTTTCTTCTCTTTCCTTTTAGACAAAACAAGCTGACGTCAGACTGTTTTCAACAATCAGGAACACCAATAAAAGGTCTCAGTCACTCAAGCGCACTTTCGTTTTGCCTTTCCAGAGGTTTCTTTAAATGGAAGAAAGTGCCGTTTCAAATTTTACATTAAAAGCATCAAATTCTGATATTCAAAAGGTGTATTTTCACTTGAGAGCAGGGGGCCTCATGTCATCTTAAGCGTCATGAGAATTTCTGAGAAAATATCCTCCAGGGTCTAAGTTGTTTATCAAAACTAGAAACTGAAATGTTTTCTTTTTCAAACTACCCACAATCCATTCATCATCCTATGGCAAGTCAGCACAGGGGTCTTGTGAGGGACCGGGAGGCAGAGTGGACTGGACTTCCTTTACACTCGGAGGGAACGGAGGTGTTCAGCTCGCCTGCGTTTGATGTTGAACAGACACGAGTGGAAGCAGCGCAATCATCCCACAGGCCAACACGAGAAACAATGCTGCGTATTGTAACGCCAAAAACATTTTCTGATGATTTGTCAGTTAAAAGTTCCTTAATAGTGAAGAAATGTGCATGAAAATCTTCCTGCTAATGTTCTGTTCTTAAGAATATCCAAATATGCTGCAGGACAGCCGAAAACTAACAGATACTTTTCTACTAGCTATAATCTGTACGGGACTGTAGAGGCACTCAAAAGCATCCTGCATGCCTGATGAATCCAGCCTGGCTGAGAACAGGTTGATAACGTCATTCACGCTCAATTTCCAGCAGCCGGCAGGGCTTTGATTAGAGCAGTAAATCTCCCGGCGTTCGGGCAGGTTAATGGTCGACGTGCCGTATGCAGCTGGATCGTGGCTGCTTTTTGGTGAGGTGTGGACTCACCAGCTATGGAAATGTATTTCCAACTCTGCATGCATCTTTAAAAAAGCGTTCAGTGCATTATAATCTTGACGTGTTACCGATCCGACGCTGCGATTGTGTGTTTTCAGGTCATTGCTTTCCACCACTTGCAGAGATCCCCTCCATGCACCATGGCAATGAGAACGGCGAGTAAGCAGGAGCAAAGTCCAAAGTCGGGGCTGTAATTACATGCGCAAAAGGAGAAAGGGGGGTGAAATAGTATGAACATGAAACCAACATGTTAACCTCTCGCACCGCGCCATATAACCTGCGTCTTGCATCAACTTCCTGTATGCTTGATTGATGAGATACCGCAGGAGTCAAATTCAAAACCTGCAGAGAATATAATGGATGTGCGGGATTGTCTTATTACTGCAGTGTACACAGAGGGCGTCACGCTGCATCCCAACATGCACTTCACCGGTGCCCAGAGTGTCACTGCTCAGTGAGCCTGCGGTCTTAAGTGCTCAGCTGGTAAACAAATCAGGGTTTATTAAATACACACTTGTCACTCTCCACTAGCCGGGCCCAGAAAAATTTATTTTGACAAATGTTGCCCCACAAGACTCGAGTGTCCCGAACTGACGCCAACAGATAAATACCTCCGAATTAGGAAATGGATTGAATTTAGCCGAGGTATGCTTTTAAAACATGAATTTTGTGCTATCCCTGTGGCCTATCTAAGGTCAATAAACAGTCACCGAGCGACGCGTCTAATTGGTTAATCTAATTTTGCTGGTTATGTTTAAGTGTCTGACTACTGTACATCCAGCATATAAAAGAATAAAGTTTTGGAATATATTTATTGACAAATTGTAAGTGACTGATGAGTGAATTGAAAAACAAAAATGTGTTTTTTATGTCACTCAGGAAATAATACAGGAAAGTAGATGCTTGCACAGAACCAGAGAAGGCACGCAGCTATGCCAGGGGTCTGCAACCTGCGGCTCTTTAGTCCCTCTGCAGTGGCTTCACAACAAGAAACATGCATAAACATTTCACTTATTTCTAAACTATTATATGGTTAGTCACTCTTGGTTCTAAAGGGATCCAAAAAAGGTACAAGGTAACCACAAGAAATGGGGGGGGGGGGGGGAATGATAGAACAGCTTAAAAAGCCTGAAATGTCTAGAATTAAATAACAAAAGAAAATTGAATATTGTTGGAAAAAAGCATGCAAAACAGCTTAAAAAGAGTCTAAATAGCTAAAACAGCTACAATTTCAAAATTGTCACCAACAAAACTTGGAAAGAGGCGCAAAACTGTTAAAATCAGGTACAAAAATAGCTTAAATGTAATAAAATGTTCACTATTCTGAACTGTAGTTAAAACTTCATGAATGCATCATAAAGATCCGTGCATCAAAACTATATATGAAACTTCATGAGCTGCATTCACCTCATTTTAAAGACTGACTGTGTTTTGTGGCTCCAGATCAACTCGACTTCGCGAAAAGTCACAAAAACGGCTCTTTTGGTCATCGAGGTTGCAGAGCCCTGAGCACTGCGATGTAAATGCACTTGTTTTGAAGATAAGACTGTCACTGCAGGTCTGTGCACATCACTCAGAATCCAGAATTCAGGTGCAGCTAAAAATAGAAAGTGCAAAAATGTGGAGACAAAATTTTGCGTAAAGTACTGTAAGCCCGATCGAGTGACTAAAAATAGGCCTTTCACCGCATTTTTTTGCAAGTCGCGTCGAGCGAGTCCCCTTTTCATGTAGCCATCTGTCGGAGCGTTGTAACACAGCACAGCTGCAGAGCTACATCTGAGTCATCCGACTTGCCAACATGTAGTGGTTGACTGGGCAGCGGGTAAGCAGCTACTCACTGTGGAGAAAGTCAAGATCCCCTTCAGTTATAGTTCTTGTCATGTTTGGTAAACAAAAAAAAAAAAAAGACTTTCCGAAGTGACAATAAAAAGAACAGCTCATCAGGTTATTCTTTACTCGGTCCATTTCTTGTTTTTTGGCCACTGACAGCAGAAGGAATCATTACAGATGTTTCTGTAAAGCTTCAGATTTTCAAATAAGTTTATTTCACTGAAGTGGAAGGTGACTGAACTTACATTGAAACGACTGCTGAGTCCAATAGGAGCTCTTCGATTGACTGCGTTCAGATGTATTTTTCCCACCTCCCAGTTCCTCATGAGGGCACATAAGTGTTACACCGTAGAAAAGTGTTGAGATATTTCTACTCTCTCCTCACCGAAAACACTCCCTCCACACCTGAGAGAGACCTTACCTGTTCTGAAAATATGTACATGTGTGAATGCCAAGTCTGTGGCATGTGTGCAAGTGTGAAGTTCAGCTGGAATCATGGTTCTCAGGCCAGATGGAAACACAGTAAAAATGGAGAGAATGATAATAAAAACAGGAGTGTATTTAATTTACTGAGAACTACGTTGGCACTTTGACAAAACACTTCAATGCTAAATGTCTATACCTGTGTCACAAATGACAAAACTCAGCACAAAAAGAAAGAAAATGTAATAAATTTTTGTTTGGGCTCTCAATTTTTCTTTTTTCTTCTATAACTGATGCCATATGAACAATGTCATCTTTAATCTCGGCTTTAACTCCACAGATCTTAACCAGGTAGGCAGACAAGAATTCAAAAATAAAACGTGAAGAAACCCCCCAGAACGTCATCCGCATCCAATCCGGCTATTTACACTTAAACAGGCCGGGCCGGCGCTCGTGTAAAAGTCAAACAGCGAGGAAGGCTTGTTTGCATTTCACGTGGGGCCATGCGTGCACGTATATACGTTTGTGCGTGAGTGTGTGTTTTGTTTAGCGACACTGACTTGACTTTCTGAGTGGAACTCAATAATTAATTAAGAATTCTTTTATATCTCGGCCCGTCTTTGTTTCCTATTGGTTTTCCCCTCTTTCAATTTTGTCCGCAATCAACTTTTAACATCTCGCCTTTTCTTGTCTCCTGTGGGCCGAGTCATTAGCATAACAACAGAGCCGAGCACAAAGGGCCTCATGGGCATGTGACAGACTTGTGGGACGGTGGGGGGTGGGGGGACGAGGAGCGAGCGGGGAGCGAGCGAGGAGGACGGAGGGAGGGAGGGAGGAGGAGGGAGGGAGGGAGCGAAAGAGGCTGCCCATGCTAATATCTGCAGCTGGGCCTTTTGGTTTTGTTCTCCATGCAGCTGGGCTGGATGAGAGCGCCCAGATTCCAACACACCCCCGTCGGCATAAATCTTGCCATGCTTGTGGCAGCGCGCACCGCAACAATGCCACTAGGTCATTCTTTGCCAAGTCGGCTGGCTCCGCCGCACACGCACACACACACACACGCGCACGCACGCACGCACGCACGCACGCAGGCATCCACAAATAAATTGTTGTGTGGTGTTATTTGTAGCGACGAGGGTGGCGTGCCCGCGTGTGCGTGTGTGTGCGCCGTTTTGTTTTGCGGGTTGCATATATTATTCATTAATCATGCGCTCAGACTGAAGTTAAATGAAAACCCAGACGACGCTAATTATTCCTTTCAGCCTCGTTTGACATTGTCTACAGGACAAGACCAGACAACGCCGTGTCATGTGTGGGGTCAGGGCGAAGATTCATTTTGATGATGTCGTGTCCTTAAAAGAATAATCACATCTTTAAAAAAAAAAAAAAAAAAAAAAAAAAAGTACTTATTTTTGGAAAAGCGTTTATAAAGTTATAAACTTCATAAAAACTTCCTGATTCGGAAACATTGTGACAATCAAATGTGCTTCTTAACTTCTGACACGTTCGCCATCCGCGGCGCCGATCCAGCAGGACACTTGAATGCATCCTGACTGAACCAGCGCGCATGAAAACAAAAGCAAAAAACACAGCCACAGTCACAAACTTGTTCCCCAAACATTTGCCCGCGGCTTTCAGACTATCATTAATAACCTCATAAAGAGTTCTTTATGTCCGGACGGACAGTGTCACTTTTTGGAGTCAACTTTGACGAGATGAATGTGCGTGGCGGGCCTGAATGCTTCGCAGCTGGGTGTGAAGCAGGGTGCTGGTGACAGCGGGTACCAGGGCACAAATCCCATGGCAGAAAGGGCATCTTTGTTTGGCCCAGGTGCTCCCTGGATGCATTGCCCTCACATCCTGTTCAGACTCATTCATTATGCATGAGCCGTACATTTAAAATCATGAGCTTCCTGTCAAAAGCCAGAAAAGGCCCAGCCTGGCCAAGTGTGCTTTCTGTGGCTTCAGAGGGGGAGAATGGAAGCGTAACATTTTCAAGGCTCTGAAAGGGCCTAAAGCGGAGGCCATTGTCGCTTTGGGCAAGCGTTATAAAAACACATCATGGCTCTAACTTTCCGAGATACAACAAGGTCTCATAAACCAGTCAGCGCTCTGAGGTCCTTTGACGCAGACTTTCACAGTTGTCCACTTCCTCACAAGGCTCTGCATGGACCCCATAAATATGCATTGTCTGGCTGACATGTAGTGTGTTCTCCGCAGCTTTTTGGGGAACTTTTTTGCTCGGAGCAGTTTGTCATCATCAGTATCTGCCAAAATGAGCAAAAAAAAAAAAGAAAAAAAAAAAGCAGCATCCGCTCCTCTCATGCGCCCCTCAGCTCCCATGAGAAGATGCGGCTCGGTAATTACTGCAGGATTACAATAATCTACGTTTGGAAGCGTAACCTCCCCCCGGTCTTTGTGGCTCAGCACGAGATGGGTCCAGTACAATTAAGCCATTTTGTTTCACTGCATGACTGTTCATTAGCATTATCTACACCAGTGGCTCCGGCTCTCAGACTGGGTCCCCCTAAAGTTCTCATCATTGCTCCAGTTCCCTTGGTTACTGCCCGATCTCCCAGGGTCCGGGGTCAGGGGGGTCGCCGCCTAATGATGTGCTCAGACTGCGAGATTTAATTCCACAAACATCAAATCTACATTTCTACACAGTAAATCAAAACTTGTCACATTAATAACAAACACTGTGCCACTGCAGCGTAGTTGTGATCCACACTCAGTCCTCTGCTTTATAGTTTTAGTGACGCCGTGTTCAAAGCAGCGGTTCTCTAAACCTCTGACAGGCATCCGATCAGCACCACAGCCTGGAGCAAGTCTCTTCACCGGCCGGTCAGTCACTCCAGGTGGGGACAGAAACCATTAAAAGAGCATTTCTGCTGACACCCTGGGGACAGACTGGACCTGATGGCTTCCTTCTTTGAACCACGGCGGGTTGTGCACTTGGTAGCTGCTCCTTATAGAAATGCGACTGATTTCTCTGTTGACTAAATGCACATTTTAAATATGATGAGTCGACTTGTTGAAAGTTGAAAGTCTTCAGCAAATTTGTGAAAAGGTGGAAGAAGATTTTCACTGTCATGATGAACTGCTTTATCTTCTCGCAATGTCAGATTCTCCAGTTAGTTTCTAATTCTAAAATTACTCCAGTAGAGTGACTGATTGCCTTTCTTCCCTGACAGCCCACATACAACCCACAGGCTGTCTTGCAAGGACGGGTGTATTAATTGATTAGCCAATTAGTCGCTAGCTCGTGGCCTTTTCTTTGTTAATACTATGAAAAAACTGTGAAATAGTAATTCTGCTGTCTTAAAAACAAGCAAATGAACCCAGTGACACTAGAGTCTGCTTGATGTCTGTATAGAGCTACATAAAAAGGCGTGGAATACGGGTCTGTTGTGTTTCTGTGGCTGCTTTTACTTTTGATCCCTGAAATTTTTGAATTTCAAAGAGTTAATCTTCACATCGAAACTTCAATTTTTTGCAGTGTTTTTACTTTAGGATTTATTTTTGCCTTTTCCTAAAACAAATACAGAGTTTAAGAAATGCTGTTCTATATTTTCACAAACAAAAAGTTTTGTATGTCGTCTTCCTGATTCTGAAACAATCCTCCGGGGGATGAAGAGGATTTGGGGAGTGAAACCTCTTTATCCAGACTTACCAGGATGAGACTGTACAGCTGCTTAAGCAGATCTCTAAGTAGTGATCCTGCTGGTTCTGGTTCAAGTAGAACCAACACAAAATAATCAGCGGTTGGTCATTTCGGAAAAGAATTTCACCGCACACACACACAAAAAAGAATGATTTAGTTTCGCTGAGATTAGAATAAAAATTTCCAGAGAATAAGCCGTGCCGTTCCATGCAAGACCTTCTTCTCAGTCCACTGGTCAACAAGCCTTATCCTGATTTCCGTCACCCGTCATCTGAGGCCAAATCTCAGGCTAAACTGAGAATATTGGTCCGTGATGAAAGGTGGGATATACCACCCACTGCCAGTCAGAGATTTAATCTGGAGCTGCTCGTACTGCCAAGCAGCTGCATGAGCAAATTCTGTTTGTTTACACAATTAAAATAAATTGCATGTTGTGCTGTATTTTTCTTTGTAGTACTTAGGAACGGTTGAGTCCAACATAACCGGTTGAGGAATGCATTTCACGAGTGCACACTCACACATGCACTCTGCAGGGCGTGTCGATATTTTGAACAGGCTTCCAGCTTTGACTTTCACTCCTCACAAGCTGTCATATTAAACATGTTATTGGTATACACTGAGATCATTCATTAGTGGAAGGAAAGAAAAAAATTAATTTAGCAGAGAAGTGAGTGAGGTCAGTGTCTGAGGGCTATAATCTGGATTGCTCATAGCCTGCTGTGGGTCTGTCTGTCTGTCTGTCTGTCCCATTAGAGGTCCACCAGCCTGAGGCTGCCACAGGCAAGATCCTCAGTCATAAGACCCAAAAAGAATGGCATCAGTCACACTTTAATGGATCCCGGATTATTCTGCTTTCAGTCCTTCACCCCATGGAGCGCAGGAGTGGGTGGCTGGCTCCGCCGCGGCCTCCAGCGTGTGACCCTCGCCGCCGCCTCTGGGCGGTCTCAGCAGGGCGGCTCCTGGCCGCAGGGCCACGGGCAGCCGGGTCATGCTACTTAGCGCCTCCAATTTTGTCAAATTAGTAACCAATCTCAAGTCGTGTTCTTTGAAAGTGCTTTTAATCAGTCGGAGAGCACCGAGGCGCCGGTTTAGCACCCTGCAGGTGGACAAAGAGAAACAAAAGCACTCCCTCTCATCCTGCTGATAACATTCCTGCAACGCGGGGCGGAGAGGAAGTCACTCAGGATGTTTTCCACCACCATATTAAAATTATCATATTGTCTGATTCTCTATCTTCCATGCAGAAAAAATAGTAAGGACTACATTTATTCCACTTTTGAAAACACAAGAAGAAAGAAAACTAGATAAAAAAAAATGCTGTTTGATTTGGATAACTGAAGAATAAAAAGCAAATAAACTATTCATTCATATACACAAGTAATTGAACGATGTTTTTATCCAGCCTCACGCATTTATATCACTTATCTTGTTATTTGGACTTTATAGGCTCTCCTTGACACAGTCCCACTTCAACTTAAAATGCTCTGTTAAAGGATTACCTGTGACAGGAAAGTAACAACATTTAGCCTCATTTAGCATAAAGTTAGCTCCTAAAATATGACAGTTTGACCTCATTGCACTGGTCAGCAAAACACGCCTCAATGTTATCAGAGCTGCTCGATAAAGTAAGAACAATTCAGTTCTGTAAAGGCGGCCGGGCTGCTATCTGATCATTGCTACCACTTAGAGGGGACCTGCTGAGACCTTTGTTTATGCATTAACCAGGCAGCAATAATGAGAACTGGTCTCTCACAGAGCACGAGTCAAATCAAATTCCCTTGCCAATTAGAAGGAGATTTACGCAGGGCCCTGCAGCGCCGGCGCTAATCTTCTTGTGTGATCTGCGTCGTCTGAAACGGCCTCCTTATGCTCTCATGGCCCGCCGATACAGGACCTCGTGGTGGGGTTTGTTTCTGTTTTCATATGTTTCTGTCGGACTGCGGGGCTGGAGCCAGTCTGTGTGCGAGCATCCTGCCTGCAGAACAGACCTGGCAAACGGCCCACTCAGGACATCTGACCCTGTGGATTTCTTCGTTCTTCTGTGTGGCTTTTTTGGAGACTCGCACTTTCCCCTTTAGCGCCGGCTAAAAGGCTCAAACGTGTGGAAAGCAAAATATTTTCATAAGTCTCCTGGACGCCAGGTTGCATAAAAGGTTCCACAGGCGCTTGCATCAAACCTGGACTGTTGAGACCACAGATTCTGTTTTTGTTGCCATAAAACTGCCCTCTCAAAAAAAAAAGAAAAAAAAAAAGACATATATATGTATATTCCATTTGGTTCACTCTTATAAATTTAAATGAACTGAGAAATCAAGTTTGTTTTCCAAAGAAAAACAGAGAGCTAAATATATTAGGAATACGGACGTGAAGATCCATCAATGGATTCTTTGGGAGGGTGAAGCACATTCAGAGTTTTGGGCAGCGTGGTATTCGGTGAATGTGCAAACTGTATCCTATCTGAAATGCAAAACCTCCAGGATGAAATGGTTTTGCACAATTTCACAACACATTTGCCAACATTAAATTCAGCTGAGGATTTTTTTCACGCTTGAGCTCAGAGTTGCAGGCTGTTTGTTGGATTATCTAACTTGCTGTAATAGCAGGATTGTGCTGTTAGCATAATGTGACTGAGGGAAAACCCCAGGGACCTGAAGACCTCCCTTGTTCGCCGATGTGTGAGCTACCTTTTACCTCTCCCGGCTGGGTGAGGGGTGGCGGTGGAGACCAGGATCCTCTTTTCCGCCTTCCCTGTTTAGCCGACACTGGTGATTAACAGGGTAGTTTGTTGAGGTTGTCTGGTCACAATAATTACAGGATAGTTGTCCGTCAGTCCTTGTTTGTGTTGGTGGTGAGGGGAGAGGTGAATACAGGGCCCTGAAAATAAAAGATGCATTGATTTAGACATAGAAAAACTAAATTAAAGTTATATTAGTGTTTCTCACTTTATTTAAAATAACAATTAAATGGTGCTTAGACATAGTGTGTTGGTAGAATAATGCTTTTTTGTGTTGTATATCTTTGCATTTCTGTGTTTGAACAGCATCACTGTGATGTTTCTGAACACAGTATTATTAACCGACCGGTTCAGCCATCAATCACTGCATTAACGAGGCTCACTGGTTACCTAAAGGTAAATACAATCATGTAGTGATATTCCAGGGTGTGAAGTTATATAAGGCTGTTTATAACTCGGCTCTATTCACTGCCCGAGCTTTCAGAGGTGGCTGCGCCGCCACTTGGGAGCAGCCTGGGTTGGAAAAGCTATGAATACCCCTTTGCCACATTCCCAGCCTTAAAAAGAAAAACCCACAATATGGACACAAAATTGTCAACGTGTGTTCTTCAAGTGAACTGCAAAACAAATATAGACCACAGTGTACTTTAACACAGGAGGAATATTTTAGGAATGAAGGAGCAAATCGGATTCCTTAATGTGCTAAATATGACTTTTATATTTTATGATGAAATACGTTAAATCCAGCAGGTGGGGTTGGATTCATGACTTTATCTGCATGCAGGATTACGTCTGTTTGCTTTTAGACAAGAATGCAGCGCAGGTATATCACTCACAGTCACATGTGAGCTAACTTTGTTTTTGTTGTACCGATAAGAGAGGAATGTCAAATAAAACCTGGAAGTACAAAATCGCTGACATCTCGTGTTATGTAAAGAGGAATATTCAATCCGGCCACTCTGTGTGAAGTCACCAAAGTCCGCAGGATCTATTTGTCGCCCCATCCCAGTTCTCATCCCTGCGTCTCAGGTGAACAATAGATCCGGGACCCCCTGCCGCTTCGCCAGGTGACCTCATCACGACGTCGCCAATGAGCCCTCGCTCGCCGCAGACAAAGCTCGACGCGGTGAAAATGCCAGCGCCGGTTCTCACAGTCACCCCGATAACATCTCCGTCCCCCTCTCACACCACCCCCCCACCAGCCCCACACTCAATGACATGGAGCAGCCACACAGATAGAGTTGCAAATGGGCACTTCTGTGAGTCAAAGCAGGGGTGGGTGGGACGCTGGACATCCCCCCCGGCCGATGCCTTGTTCTCCCATTAATTGATCGCTACTTGATCTTGGACGGTGATTCAGGGCTACTCTCTAGGGCAGTCCACCGGTCTCGGTGATATGTGTGGGAACTGCGTGGAGGCCACGAAGGTGCACCTGTTAAATAGCCGTTTCGGCCTATTCCCCCAGCACCCTGCCCATTGTTGGGGATTTATATTCAGTTTCCTTCTCAGATGGCCACACAGTAGCGGACCACTGAAGTGGACTGCTCTCTTTTCAGAAAATGGGTTGGTTAAAAAATGGACCTGCTAAGGTAGGAAGCATTGAAAGAGTGACACAGGAAGAGCTGGGACAGATCCCGAGCCCGAGGGGAGTCAGGACTCATCGCTGATGTCAGGAGCTGCATTTTCACTCTTTTTTTAAAACCTCTTTCAAATTTACTTCTGTTTCAAAAACAATGAAAAAGACTTTTTTTTTTCCAGTGTTTTAAACCAAGGTGGATGATTGCAAGCCAACTAGCTGATAATTAGCCTAATGTCAGCCCGGTGTCCTGCGTCCAGCTGGGTGACCCCTGACCTTTGTTTTAATGAGGGCTGTAATAAGGAACATTACTCTGTCAGTATGGAATCTCATATAAAGAAGGATTTCCAGATTAAAGGTAACCACTGAAGTGAGACCTACAGGTGGGACAAAAAGTTTGAAAACAGGTGCTGTGATGACATGTACGAGTTAAAATGGAAGTAACATGTCAATAACAATAACTTACATTTGGTATCATCAAAAAGATAAAAAAAACAATTTTTCATAAAAATTCTGTTTCAAATAAGTGTTAAAGTTTTTACTACAGCAGTTTTATGCCCTGTTTTCACGAAAACTGCATGAAAACGATGTCATTTTACACAGAAATGGCAGAAATGCTAAAAACAATGTAGTTTTATGTTTGGCCACTAGTGGGTGCTATTGTTTGTGTTTGTAATGAAACTACAACAATGCGCAGAGAACAACACTCCACTATACATGAGCGGATGATCAAGTTGGATTGTTATTACAGTGACTCTCAACCAGGAAACTAACATTTCCCAGGAAGCGGGAGTCATGCCAATCTGGAGGACGCCATTGTTGTTATTTTCCCTCTACTTCAGCCCCTTTCACACTGGCCAAAAAACAAGTTTAAACCCGCTAATAATCGGCTCCTCATGGCAGTGTGAAAGGGTTTAATGGGCATTTAGACCCGGGTCTTTCAACCCGGCAATTGACCCGAGTTTTTACTGTGTTGCTGCTACTGGCTTTTAGTGGGATCGATACATCCGGGAACTTACGTGATGACGTCGGCGCGGCGTGGCTACGTTAGCGCGCTAGTTGTTGTTTCTGGACACAGCGTGAGATATCCTTCGTCAACACGACCCAGCATTGGCAAGATAGCGAGACCAGAGAGCTTCTCTTGATCCGCGGGGAAGAGGAGATTTGTCTACACGTAACGGGGAATGTGTTCCGCTGCATTGTTTACTTTCGTAGTGCTCGGTCGCGCTGATGATGTCATCAACGTGGGACGCCATCAGCGCGGGAAAACGCAGAGGCGCGGCTCGCCAGCAGGCGACTAGACCCGGGTCTGCAGCCAGTGGGAAAGGATTGTTCGTGGGTCGAAAACACGGGTCGACCCGCTAGTTGCAGTGGGAAAGGTTTATGTGTAGAAGAACCATTTACCACGTCCGTGGTGCACATGCAGTCTGCCATTCAGGTAATGTGGAGTGTGGGGGTCATAATATGGATGAGGTTTTGGGAAAACAGCTCATTCTCCCACACATTAAAAAAGAAATCCCTGTACTTCCGATCATCTATGAGCATTGACCATTAACAGAAGGCAGACAATTCTCAAGAATGACTATTTTCCTTCGCAAAATAAGAATGATTGTTTTTAGTGTAGTTTAACTAATTTCATTTCACTGAGTATAAGACTCTCTAATCCCATTAACAGTAGCATATCATCACATCCTCACATGTCCGCTCTAAGCTGAGCACGATGTTGCTGTGATCTTTAGAGAAAAGATAGAGAAGCAAGTGGAGTGTGTGTGTGTGTGTGTGTGTGTGTGTGTGTGTGTGTGTAGGGGGGGTGGCAGAGGGTGGGAGCGGGGTGTTGTGGGAGGGCAAGAAAAAGAGCCGGAATTACCAGATTTAAATAAAGTCAACTTTCCGGCCATCTGGCCAGTGTTTAGGACAGGGGGGGTGGGGGGTGGGGATGGAGGGGGGTACCTTGAAGGCGGGTGGAGTGAGAAAGCCTAATTTTCAATGCAGTCTATCTAAACCTCCTACCAATGGAAAACAATTTCACTTTTTCTTCAGATCTCAAGATGTGAAGTAATAAACAAAACTGATGAATGAATAAAAAGTTTTTTAAAAATACAGTCAAAGGCAAAATATTTATTAAAGCAGATTATTGTTGAAATGTACTTGTATTGTGAAAGAATCGGTCAGAATCTGCAGCTCAGTGCACACCAGATTGACGAGTGAATGTAAGTGGATCTAGAGACGCGCATCGCGGTCTGAGAAAAGTGGGCTTCTGGAAGGAAATCGCATCATCTGAGCTGCGAGTGAGGTGACCAGGAGGACATATCCCCAAACCAAGCACTCTCAAATTAAGGACAAAACAATGTGTCAGGCCATGATTGATCAGTCTGGAGTGTTTTGTCAAAATTCAGCCATCTTTGCAGCCCCACCCCCAGGCACTTCCTATAATCAAAGGCTATGCCCACCCATGGCTAATTAGACATTAAGCAAACGTCGAGAGGGCCTGATTTAAAGCAGCCATCCTAGACCTGAGCAAAACAAAAGGTAGCGGGGAGAGAGAGGGGGGGAAAGGGAAAGATCCAGATCAATACTGAGCGGTACTTTTGTTTGCTAAAATGCCATAGAGGCCGAAATAAATCAGATAGAGGAGGGAGAGAAGGGCGAGCGACGGCGTTCTCACGGCTCCCCGGGCTCTGCACTGAGAACAGGCACACCTGGCCTAACAAAGCCCAGAGAGAGGGGAGGGATGAGCACGCAGGCATGCTTACACAGAACCACACACACACACACACACACAAACACACACCCATGATCTGACAACAACTAGATCATCTGAACAAGGGAGAGGATTTATATGCATTTTCTATTGAGGCTCATCCTCAGCATCAGAGGAGGCAGTGTTGGAAATATTAAGACGCTGAGACCCTGCAGGGGAGAATCACTGAGGGTTTTCAGAGCAAGTCTCTTGGAAAACAGAGTTATTATCCACCATTCAAACTTTACGTACGTCCCCTCGTGACCTGTAGCTTTACAATGAAACAAACCGTTCTTTATCAGACTTGGAGAACAAAAACTAGAATCAGTTATTTAGTGAATAAATGTTAAACACAAGAAAAAGAAATTCTCAAAATCTGAAAAGTCTGTATATTTCTTCCATTCTGAAACTGTGCTAAATGAGAACCATCAATTCAGCACATCCATCTTTCGGCCTAAGCTGACTCTCAGTGCCAGCAGCAATGTCCTCGTCACGTGTTCAGTCCTGCTGTAGGTTTTCTGTCACTTTGAGAATAACACAGTAATCACTCTTCAGAGTTACAGGGTTTCCTGTCTGACGAAAACGTCTCACTTCACCCCCGTCTCCCTCGCAGCCAGTCCCCACTCGGCAGCATCTGTGGCGGGGCCGGCCCCTGTAAATCATACTGTCACTTCTCACACTCAGCACCTCTGGAGCGTGAGCGCCCGAGCTGGTTTCAATTTGTGCCCTGAGCAAAGTTAATAAGTTTGAGATAAATTCGGCCGGCCTGGCTGGAGCTGATTTGGAGCGGTGTACGCTTTCGCCCCCCTGATTAGCCCGAGTCCTAAACTTCATTGGCAAAGCACAAAGAGGGAGTCTGTTTCACCCTAATGCGGTGTGACCCCATGCAGAGAAGGCTGTTATCATTGCTATTTAGTGAGTTCGGGTTACAGGTGAGTCAGGTACTAAAAAGATAATACTGACATTGCGTGGGCCGGACTGCCGGCTGCGGGGGGGTTCAGTTCGGAGGAAGTACCGAGAACATCCAATAAACATCTCCAGAGATCAAGAAACATTCTACTCACTTAGAACGCTGCCGAACAACAGACAGGTCACACAAGTGGACATTGTCCAGTAGAGGTGTTATTCAAAGAGGCTCACCACAAAGTGCCAGTACCATTTAGAGAAATTAACCTTACGCGGAGTTAATACTCATCCGTGGTAACCTTTGGCAACTGATGCGACGCTGGTTAAAAACCCGTTTTGGCTATCATTAACCAGCTGGAAGTGACTAAAGCCCTTTCTGCTCCTCATGATTGGGGGCTCCCCTCAGTAACCTTATGCAGGCACCAATTACACATAATTTAAGACTTAAGCAATTTCGACAGATTTCTGGAAATTACTGTAGAGGTCTTGTTGCCGCCACACAAGAGAAATGAGAGTGGGATATTTTGACAGGTTTTTTACCACAAACCAGTCCTCGCATACACAAAGGTAGAGGTTACATGTTGCCTAATATCCATGTGTTGATTGGGGCTAAAGTCAGGGGGTTAAGTAAGGTCTAGCTAGCCAGCTTCTGAATTACCACGGAGGAGGCCGAAGCAAAACAACAGGCCTCCGTCCCACCTGTCCGCAAATTACCGCTACATAAACATGGCGGTCGGTCGGCTGCATGCGCACGCATAAGACAAATTCACCTAGGTGGTCGAGCGTCCCCCAATTAGCGAGAAGGAAAAAACTGAAGTTCTGCACATGCATAATTCATACATTAACTATGGTCTTTATTTGAAAGTCAAAAGCCAAATAAAGAGTTATAAGACACAGCACCAAGTAAAATGTGGAGAACAAGGACAAAAAGTCGACCAGATTCAGATTCAGCTGTGGCACAGCCTCTTCCTCCGCCGCCTTCGGCCCCTGAGATTTCGCCGTATTAGCAGGTGGATGCGTCCGTGTTTACCGCCCGTCTCTTCTTGTTTGCCCAGGATGGTCCGACAGGAAGCGAGCGAGACGGCGGTCAGCCCGAGCCAGTGCGGAAACCTGTCGGCTGGGTGTGAGGAAGACTTGGTGATATCACCGTGATGGGATAGCCTTCTGACCACGAAAAGGAGGAGGAGGAGGAGGAGGAGGAGGAGGAGGAGGAGGAGGCTCAGACACACTGCTGGCTCGGCTAAAATATTCACAATCCTATGAGGCAGCGATGAATTCGAGGATTAAAACATGGAAATGTGCACTGAATATAGGAAAGAAAGAGAATTCCTCCGTGGGTGTTATCCAAGCTGCTTTATTTCCACCTCATATGTCGCCCACTGCTGCCGGGTCCTGGTCTGTATCAGAGACTCACTGTTCCTGGAACGGCCAATAGCCAAAAATAGTCACGTTTAATTACGGCTGCGATGGTCATTAATGCAGGCCGTGGGATTACAGTAATTGTGCGAACGTGCGTATGTGTGAATTAACGTGCCTGTGTGGTCCCATTCACATCCACACACATAGGCGGCCCCCGCCCGGCCGCCCGGCCACCCGGCCGCTGCCGCTTCACCCAGAGACACAATTAAGAGCCCCGGCCGGAAAGCGGGGCTGCGCCGGGTGGACGCTGAGATGAGGCAGGCCTCGCCGAGCTGCTCCCTTCCCCTCCTTGCCTCTGAGGGCTCGGGCGGGCCCAGACGTCAGCTCCAAGCAAAAGTCCAATACGTCTCGGCACAGTCGGCTGACCGCGGGACCCCGGAGCGGTCCCGACGCGTAGCATCCCTCTGCTTGCTTTGCACTGAGCCATGTGCGCTCGCACAGACTGAAACAGGAAGGCCTGATCAGGTCGGCGTTTCGCAGCTTTTCAGGTGGTCTGCTTCCAGAGCCGCTGAACTCGGGAGACATGGCCACTGATAATTTTCTCTCTGTTGTTTCTCTCAAACCACTGCTCGGCCATGAGCTGCCTGGTCAGTAATTACTAACACATGCTTGTTTTTCTTTTTTTTTTAAGATTCAAACTAGCATTAGTCCTGTAAAATCAGTCTAATAACAGATTTTTTGAACTGAATACTTCCCTGAGGAGAGTTATTCATTATTGCTGTATGAATTGAGCCGTCAGTGAGCGTAACGCTCGACTCCATTGTTGGAAAAGAAGAAAGGGCTCCTGCGGAAATCGCTAACCACCGATGTCCTCTGTCTACAAACTGAGACAAATCACCTCTTAAACATCTACTCCAGAGTCCCGGGGGGTCAAATGAGCTATATTCAGGACAATGTCTTGTATTGCCTCCAGCACTACATTAACCTCTGACCTCTATCTGGACACGAAGCTCCTCGTGCGCTGCGTTTGGTTCAGCTGCTAGCTAGAAATGAGCGACTGTTCATCTACAAAACAGCCCAAGTACATATAAAATGAATAAACTCCATCAGTGATAAATCTTAAAATAAAGTATTATCAATTTAAGAGGTATTCAATGACTGAGCATCAGCAGCAGCGTGAGGACAGTGTCTGTTTTCAGGCCTCACATGTTTACTGAGGACAAACAAACACATTTACTGCCGAGGAGCCTAAGTGCTAAGTGAGAGTGCTGCGTCTCAATCACATTTCAAAGGGACCGTCGTCACGTTGAGCTTCTCTGACGTAAAGTGTCAAGTGTTTGTTTAATCTCACAAGAGACTCACACCGTCATTTATGTTCCACTTTTTTTTTTAAACCAAACCAAACTTTGCTTTAGGTATGAAGACGCTGAATCACATTTTTAGTGCAGAATGAACAAAACTTCACCTTGGTAATTCCACAAGTATCTAATTGGTTTTTTGGTGTTTGACACCACGGCGACAGGTGTTTGTGTTTCCCTTCCAGAAAGCCGCAGTAGGTTTATTTAGGTTTTCACATGCAGACTACATCTCCCACCCGACTCCCACTCGGCCCCGTACGGCAGGAGGAAGGCTTCACTTCTGTGACTCACATTTTTTTATCTGGACAGCTCGGCTCGGCCTGTCTGCCGCACAGCTGACGTCTGGGACGTAACCGAGCCTCCGTCGCCTCCGCCGCCTCTGCCGCCTCCGCCGTGCCAGCTGTAAAATGACACAACTGCTCTAGTAGCTCCTCAGCAGCCATCAAACCCCAAGTGCCTGTTAAAGCTCAGCGACCCCCCCACTTACCCCACCCCACCCTAAGCCTTATAAAACCCAGGGCCATAACAGAGCCGCTGGGGTGATTTTGACTCTCTGGGTGTCCTCGGTGTTGTGACAAATAGAGAACTCACACAGAACATGCTGGAATTGTAATTTGCACATGTCTGCCTATTTAGAAATGTGTAATAAGCTTTAATCATCTAACTATATATTTAAAAGGTTTGACAAATTCATGACCAGCATCAAGGCGGACGCAAAGAAAAACATTACCAAACTGAAGTGTTTGGGCTGTGGACTTGGACGCCAGACCAAGAAGCCATCCCGATCATCACTCCACTCCTCCTATAAAGTGGTTCCACCCTTTAAACTCCTCAGTCCAGCTCCTCCAACTCTCCACCACAGGCTCGCCGACAAGAGGTGGAATGAAAACGATGGCTGCAGTCTCTCATATGCTTTCATAGATAAACTGGTAAAGATCAAGCTTCATAAAGTTACCATTATAAAATAGCTTTATACAATTCTAACTCATGTCCCAAAAGCTATCGCATAAATATTAAATATCAATGACATAAGCTAAGACAAACTACTTTAAAGGCTGCAAGATTCTCTGAAGGAGTGAAATGTCTGTTTTAATGCTGAATTTGTGTAAATTTCCAAGCAGTTTTGCAAAAAGAAAAAAACTGAGTTATGCATCTCATAGAGCTACATGGAAACAATTACTTCTTGGCAATAGGAGATTTGTTGGCAGATTTCTTCCTTATTTTGTGTGTGTGTGCCTGTGCAAATGCACTTGTGTGTAGGCACACTTGTAGAGTAATTGCCACTGAAACATCACTTGTTTTCATTTGACAAGTGTGCCGTGCATCAGCCAAGCAACATCTGGGCCCGGGCGGGCGGGCAGGCGGAGGAGTGACGTGGCTGCCAAACACATGCATTACAGCTCAGACCGCTCTGCATGGGAATACCTGTGAGGCTGAAAATTAGCTGAGAAAGTGGTGCAAAAAAAAAAAAAAAAAAAAAGCTGCAAAGCAGGAATGTCTCAGCCTGCCGCGCCATGCTGATTCTGCACAATGCAGCTTAAATAAGTGAAATTAAAACCAAAAAAAGTAGCAAAAAATATAATGTACTTGATGCATGACAGCAGAGAAGAAACACTTGGCGGTAAAAAGTGCACAAATACAAATAAAAACTACACTAAAAATAAAGCTGAAGGTTATAGTCACCCCAAGGAAACATAAAGACCCCCATAAAACGAAGTCCTCTAATGCGTAAAGCTGTAACAAATATTCGTTTCACTGCTTTTAAGGGACACGTTCACTTCACAAGTGGCTTCTCTGACGGAATCCATACAGTCCTTACAGCAGCCCGGCTTTGTGTTTTTAAGGATTCGAGCATGCAGCGCTGAAACGAGCCTGTGGAATCTGCGGTAATAATAAACTGTCACTGTCTTCAGCAGCTTTGGGAAGGTTAAAAGACTTTACTGCAAAAGACCCAAGAGAAAGAATGAAAACCAAATCTCCTGTCAAAGAGAGTGAAGTTAAAATCTCAGACTCCACGGAACCTTAAATGCATAAATAAAAGGCTGACGTGAAAAATTCTGAGATCCCTGACAGAGGCAGAAATAAATCCCTTCTATCAGACTTTTTAATGCATCCAGCATGAATTCTAATGGTTAAACTTCCAACTTTAGGGAAAACAGAACATTCCTCATGTTTTCCCAAACAGGCTGTCCTCAGGTGAACTCTGACCTGGTTTGCTGGACCGCTAAAGCGTGGAGTGGTGGGCCTCACGATTCTGCATGTTTAATGAGAGCGGCTCACAAATTGAATCCAAGTACCGACTGAGGGGGTGGGGGAGGGGGGGCGCACAAAGGAACGAGCTTGTGGGGCCTTTAAATGAACCCGATTGGCTGTGGTGAAGTGTGATGGAGCCCAATCAGCTCCACAACTTATGCAAGTATTTATTTATTTCATTTCCATTGTCTTCTGTTAAATAAACCTCAATTAAGGCCTTCCCAGACCCCAAAGAATTCAGTCTCAGTATCAAAGCATGAGCGCATGCTTCAGTTTCAGTACTGCTGGAGGAGATGCCAGGTGCATCGGGGTGTGATGAGGAGGATTTCTGATTAAAAAAATGCTGAATTTGGACGCGTTCTCATTCACTAACAGCACACATGAAGTAATGTATGGATTATAGTTCTAGAAATACCTTACTTTTTTTCTTGCAGCCTTAAAGATTCTTTAAACAAGTCATGATTTAGTTGCTTACATGGTACTAACTAAAGAATAACATCAAATGCAAAACACAGCGTCCTAATTGTAAGTTAAAAAAATAAATACTACAAAAACCACAAGTCGTCTATTGTGTGATTTGGTTGAAATAGTCAAATAATATTTCTCTGCACATAATCAGACATAAAACCTGGAGTCTAATCAGCCAGTCGGTCGGCATGCAGCCCTGCAGCTACGCCGCCTAATCAGCTTACCGATACATTTCTTTCAAACCCAACGTGCACGGCCTCCTGCTCATGTAAAGCTCTCCTCAGGCCTCTCTCCAGAAATACACTGTAACTTCAGTGACCCGTCTCAGCCTGCACACACACACACACACACACACACACACACACACACACACACACACACACACACACACACACAAACACATCTGCAGCTGCTTCCAGACACTTTCATATGCAATCTCTGACATTTCGGAAAGGATAAGCAATAATTGCCGGGACAACTGTAAAACGGTGATCGCTGACTGAGTGTTGCAGAAACTCTGTGACAGGCTCGTAAAACAGGCGCGCCGCCCAGCCTCCAGTTGTCCGAGCGAGTGACTAACGGCGGCGTTTTGCCGCTTGCAGAGGAGGCTGACAGCTCCGGAGTGGTGAGGGTGGAGCGCCGACAGGAAAGAGGTGGTGCAGAAAATTGGAGTCAAGGCATTTTATATGACTTTAATTTGGGAGGGACGCTACAGAACTTTATAATCGCTCGTGTAGCGATGCTGAGTAAAAGGAAATAAGTGACAGGAGCGGAATGGAGCCGGCGAGCTAGAATCCAGCAGAATGTGAAGGTTGAGCCGAGAGTCTGGGAATCGGGCTTCTCTGGCTTGATGCGTCTCAAGCTGCCTCACTAATCAAAATCTGGATTTTATGGTTGGATCATTTAATTGAACTCAATCTCCGGCCTATTTTCTTATGTTCCCTACTTTTTTTCCCCCTTTGTTCCTGGCACAGAAAGTGAGCGCAGACATAAACCGGCATGTGTTTCGCTTATTTTCACGAGTTTGAAGAAGAAAAACAGAAAGTTTCATGATTTTACTGCAAGAATTTAGAAAAATCTATCGATAGATACGTACAGTATGGATGTTATTGATTGTGAAAGTGAACTTATTGAGGTTCGATTTGTTCCCTCTGCAGTCTCATTTGATGGATTTCACTTGTATGAAGGTGTGTCCCCATTTAAAGGATTTACAGTATCAAGCCAGACCGTCATGAGTCCCCAGTTGATTGTAAGAAGTAATAAATTGGCAGTAATGTGGGACGACTACAGATACTTGAGAACCCTGCTATGTAACTGGTTCTACCATTCTCTCAGTGTGTGAAAGCCTGCATGGCAGTCACTGGCATTTTGTCGATCAATCAAAACCCAGAAAGTCAGGAGAAAGGTGTCGAGAAACTACGCCCAAAGTCTACAATTACTGATT
Organism: Salarias fasciatus; assembly: GCF_902148845.1. NCBI lineage: Eukaryota > Metazoa > Chordata > Actinopteri > Blenniiformes > Blenniidae > Salarias > Salarias fasciatus. The sequence continues at coordinate 7,811,674 of NC_043748.1, read as the reverse complement.
ACAATGTAGGCGCTCTTTTTTGGCTTTTCTAAGTTTCTGAAATCTGGCAGAAAACCAAACACAGCAGCAGCCTTACAGTAGAGGTATTAACTTCTCTATCAAGATGGCCAATATAGAGTTACTCCTTATCAACCGGCGAAGAAATTTATGCAAAACCCCAGAGAGCGGGGAGGTCGGAGAAGAGGAGACGGTTTTCAGAAGAGATAGAAATCAGCTGGCGCCTGCTGAGGAGGTGCCTGTGTTCAGTGTGTCCTGTCACCCAAGGACAGAGACTCTCCCTCCTCACACCTCAGAGAGAGATTTATATCTCTTAAAGCAGAGGTACCGATGACAAAATGAAAGAACACAACAATAATATTAGTTCTAGATAACTAATGTTAAAGTTTTTTATATTAATTCATCAAGGTCTCAATGCCAAAAGGACCAATCACGATTCTGAAATATAAACCATCCTCAGGTAACATAAACCGCTTTTCGTCATGTTTTTCATGTTTTCCCTCGTCATTAAAGACTCACAACTGTAAATCCAAGCCCCTCCTGGGGCTGAAAGCACCGCCGGCTAGAACCTCTCCCTCCCCGGCGCCTGTGATCCTTCGGCTGGTGGGAAACATGCAGAGCCGTTCCGTCCTCTTCCTGTTCCACGCATGACTTTAAGTGGAGCCCCGAGAGACCTGGACCTGGTTTACTGACAAAACCTTCCACTCTCCCACCATCTTGTTTCTCTCCTCTGCCACCTGTATGTCCTCGTGCGCTATTGTTACCGGGTTCGGCCTCAGCGAGCGACCTCCGCCGAGCCGGCGGTGCGCCGAAGCCACAGTTTCAGGTCACAGGAGTGCGCTGGGGCGTAGGTGCTGAGTAACTCTAGATATTTAATTACAGTGTGCACGGCGGTGCGATAAGAGGGTCACGGCTTCCTCAGACCCTGCTGGGTGAGCTGGTCGCCGTTTGTCCCCCGGGAGAGAAATTCCTATGAAATCAAAGAAAAAGTTGCTGTAGTATCTGTTCTTCTCCCTTCCATCTTAAAATACATTTTATCTGTCATTGAAAGATCTGATTTAAGCTGCTAAATCTTCCTTCACAGTAGTCAACCGAGCAGCCGAGGACCAGGGCTGTAATCTAATAGAGCGGTCACAGTTTTCTTATTCACACCAAGAAAAGTAACAAAGCCGCCCAAATATTGGATCTCAGGAAATCGTGCGGAACAATTTCCTTCAAGAGTAACATTAGAATGCACGAGTCGGGCTCCCGGAGGTTCGGGGCCGCCGCCGCCGCCGGACCGCTCGGATTAGACGGCGCTTCCCTGCCGAGCCGGGCCTTAACAGAGGGGCACGAGGAGGAAAGGGGGAGACACACACACACACACACACACACACACACCACATACACACAACCTCGAGTGCTGTGTTATTTTTGGCAGCCATATGCAAAAAGTTAGCTCAAAATACAGTATTATAGTGTTAAGAAGTCTTCACTTACAAAAATCAGTGATTACTAATGATTATTCAAATGTGAGGAAACATGGTTGTTCTGTACAGCATTTTGTGATTTTATCTGAGAAAAGCACTTAATAAAAAAAATGTATTCAAAAGTTTTTTGTGATGTATTAGCATTTGGAAACAAATGTAAGCAGGATTACTACTGCAACAATATATGTGGTGAAACTCAGCTGTCTCACGATGGTTTATCAAGACAGAAACAAATCTGTTATCAAAAAGGTGAAGGTGAGATGTGAAATTAGTAAAAATCAAATATTTAATGATATGCAACTCTTACCATCTAATCAGAAGCTTTATGTTTAAAATAAAAAAGGTAAATTAAGAGTTCTGTTTATTATGGTTTCAAATCAAACACACATTTGTCACAATGTTGGGTTTTTTCATACAAATGTGATAATCACCATATCTATGCGGCTAAAACTTCCCCAATTTGTTGACCTTCTCCGTTTCCTTTGCCTGGATGCAGGTTTCTCGGTTCTCTCCATTGTAACAGGACACTGTCTTAAAGCTCTTGAAGTATGCCATTGTTCATCTCACCCCTGCCCTTTCTGAACGTATTAATCTCATTGCCACGGTCTAATGCTGAAATCCCCGAACACCTAAGAGGCCTTGAGCTGCTCGACAATACAAGATATTCCCATTTTTCCCCCGCAACCAGCGATATCAAATCTATAAAAGCGCGCTCGCTGCACGGCGAACTGCTGAGAGGAAGTACGTCTCTGCGCCATCCGTTTGTGAGTGCGCGGCTGAGGCTGGGGTGGCGGCGCTGCTGCAGGTGCTACGCTCTGGAAGGTGATTAGATATCATCACTCTTTCATTAACTCGGCATTTCTAGTATCTCCATGACTGTGTGGAAAGAAAAGGCCTTTTCATCAGTCCTCCCAACAAATGAGCCCTGCTGAAAAAGAGCCAGGTTAAGTTGGGAGGATAATGAAACGAGAGAAAGGAGAGGACTCACAATAACAGGAGAGAAGCCTTGTCTATAATCTATATACCGTTTAAATCTATGTATTCAGAAAATGTGCAGATCACTCGGTGTAAACTTTGCAGTGAGAACAAACAAGGAACGTAAACAGAGGCAGCTAACAGGAACAAGGGGGAAGTGGGGAAAACACGTTCGTGTTTATTTTTAGGTTATTACACCACAGGTGAGTCTCGTTTTCACCAGATCACTGAAACAGGTGGGAGGGGGGGGGAGGGGCCGGGCGCTCCGTGACGTCGACCGGACCCATGAAAGGTGTCTCTGTGCTGAAGGAAGAGGTGGCGCTCTAACATCGGCCGGCGGTGCCAGAGAGCCGCTGCGACCGTCGGCCGGTCTGAGTCAGCGCCGCGCACCAGACGCAAATGTGCAAGAATCCGCGACACAGACGGGGTTTCACAGCTTAACCCACTTTCCTGGAAACCACCTTACTGTGACGCTTGGGCGTCGGGGATTGACAAAAACTCTCTGATCAAAATATCTTGAAGTAGGGGTCCAAGAAATATGAGTTTTGCACTTTTTTGTTGGTTCTTTTCATCAATAGAAAGATGAATGTATCAATTTCTGACAAGTGGAGAAAATCGGTAAAAAAACCATTGGATACAGAGCAGCATGCACTGTTCTCTGACACACTCTAATGTGAGTGAGCTCAACAAATCTCTGTATACTGTCATGAGCAGTGGTATTTCACAAAATTAAATTTTCTCTTAAATGTCTTTCTCACCCCATAAATAACAATTACATCACTGGATGATTGTCATTTTAACTCATTATTTATGACTCTACTTACTCAAGTGACATGTTCCTCTGTGGAAGTGCCGTGAGATGACGGCGCTGTTAATGGCTCTATTTAAATGAATGTAAAAATGCTGAAATAGCAAACCTTTTGGAGGGTGCAAGCACATTATTACTTTCTGCAAACACTTAAGTAATGTCATAATATTATATCAGCAGTCTGTAAATAACTCATCAATATTCAGACATAAACTCCTTTAAAAGAAAAAGTTCTGCATAAAGCTGATTAAGTGGATTTTTTTTGTTTTGGACTCTGAGCCTTCTAATGCAGTAAAATGTGCAAACAGTTTCGTTCAGTGAAAGATGCAGTAGTGTCAGACGAGAAGTGTGTGTTGTTACATAAAGAAAAATAAATATCTGCATACAGTGACGTTAGCAAGGCTGTGTTTTATTGTTTCATTTAAATATAATCTTTATTCCAACAGGATCAAATTATTTAGATAACTCTCTGTTGCTACAAACGACAAACTGCAACGTCAGCGCACAATAATTACTTGAACCTCTCCTGTGTGACTGTCACCTGCTCCCGGTTAAGCAGACCCCTGTTGAGTTGGCAGGCACATTATTAGCCTCTGCAAAGAGTCGGCTCATGTCATAACATCATGTCAGCGGCTTGAGAATGAGCCATTGTCATTCGGAGCATAATTACAGGTCAGGCCCTGGTTTTGGAAATGGAAGCTGACTCTGTTTCTGCAGGAACTCATTGTCATTTAAACTGACCTCACCTGCAGGCACGAGTGGTATCTCCACGTCACTCGGCAGCAGGAGATTGGATGTACTTTTAAAGGTGACCTGGTGGTGAGTTTTCATTGTAAGCAGTGAATAAAATGGTAAAATACGGAGTTTCATCAGGAATATATACTTTTCTGTCTCAGGATGAATTGATCTGTGGTTGAAATCACTTGTTGTCCAGCGGTAACATAAAACTCAGAGGCGGCTCATATCCAGCGCTGTATTCCCAGATCATGCATTTCCTTCCTCGCCGATACGCTATCTGTTGAGGGCCCAAGGTGTTTCGGCTCAGTAGAAGCCAAAAGGAGATAAGCGGAGATTTCAATGCTACTATCTCCTGAGGAGGTCACAGAGAGGAGGAGATAAGCGGGAAAGTGTGCGGCGGTAATTGCCACATATTGCTGGACACGGGGGTGAAGGCCGGGTCAATATATCTGCTTCTCACTTTTGATAGACTGAAATTGTGTCGTCATGTTTGACCTGAAAGACTGACAGCTGGAGGGTCAGTCTATTATAAAACCTGGAGATGAGCTGGATCAGTGGAAATATGATGCAGATTTTCCTGCGTTCTCAGGCGTCTGTGTACTTTTCCTGTGCAGTCTTGCTGTTGTGGGATATCGAGGAGGTGTGAGAGAGAGAGCAGGGAATAAGAGGCCCAGCCTTCTGATGGTGACGGGGTCTTGATAAGTCCTATTTAAACTTTACCCTTTTGCAAGATGCCATGTGTCAACAGTCGCCCGTGGCCAACGCGCTCTCATCCGGGATCAGGCGAACACGCTGGGCAGCCCCGTCGCTCCTGCCAGACCGTCACTGGGCAAGAATCTGAGAAAGAGAGAAATTCAGAGGATCAAGACGCCGGTAAGAAAGCCGAGACGGGCTTTTCGCAGCTCGCCCTCGCGTAGTCCTCCACCGTGTCTGAAACAGTCAGAACTAGTCGTGGAAAGTCTCAAACAGGTGACATGTCAGCTGAGAGTGGCTGAAGCCACCTCTGCCTCCACTAACTCTGTCACTCTATTAATCACCCAGTCGGATCTTCGAAATCAAACACAGGCTGAATAAATGAGACGTTTCATATACCGGATGCGATATGACCATCTTAACAGGCCGCTTGGGTTAAAAAAAAAAAAAAAAAAAAAAAATCTTAAAAATGCTTCAGTGCCATTTTTATTTTAATCGAATATAAAACAAAAGGAGCAGCACAAAGACTCACTGACTGCAAGTTTTCAAAAAACCAGAGGCGGTCTGCTCAAACGTTTGCAGTGGAATCCAAGAGACCTAAGAGAGGTGGAAGACATGATTTGGCAGTTTACCTCAAGTGTTTGCCTCAAAATTTTGACGCCATGGCTCGAAGTCAAGCTGAGAAGTTTCCCAAGACCCGCTGGGCCTGGCAGACGGGCGTCCATGTAAGCTGTGATCCCGGGCTCGGGAAGGCGGGAAAAAAAAAAAAAAAAGTCCCTCAACCCATATCTACTGGAAGTCAGTCTGGAGGGCTTTCCTCCACTGGTCATTTGCCTCTAAAAGGAGAAACTCCCAAGAGGCAGCGGTTCTTCACACACATCCCACTGTACACAACTTCACTTAAAACTGAATATTACATCAAAATTTCAAGCAGAGAAGAGTTTTAAATCAAATCCCATATCGACTGCCAGCAGCCATGTGTGATCTGACCTTCAGCTGTGTTTTACTTACTGGGGGGGGGGGGGGGGGGGGGGGGGGGGGGGGGGGGGGGGTTTCAGCCCGAATACGGCCAATCAAGTTACATTGAAGCGTTTTTGAAAATCAGCATGATTATACCTATCGAATGGTGATGGAACAAAAACAGCGTACACCCACGTAGTTTCCCTACCTCCTCCGTTTCTCTCCAATATGAGCTTCGGAAGAGGAGGGTTTTCAACTGCAGTCTCTGAAATTAAAAGCAACAAATTAAAACATCAGGATCGAGGCAGAAAACATTCACCGCTAAGTTCGTGGCAATGACATGTGTTTTAAAATAAAAGAGGATCTTGAAAAAATAAGAAATTTAAAAAAAAAATCACTGAAATCTGCCATATTTTGAACTTTTTTTTAATTAAGAACTTCATTGTCATACAAGAAGCATAAGAAAATATTGTTTTGTATCAGGATGTATCAAGTTTTGTTATGTTTTCTTGAACATACTCTTAAAGAAGTCCTTGCATTGTCTCATAGGATTGATGACTGTTTATATCATTTAAATATTGTGGATTTAGTTTGGAAAGAAAAAAAATGTTGTTTATTACCTGTTTATTTCTTCATAAGATTAGGTTAATTTGTGTTTAGTAATTAGAATCTGAGAAATCTTTGAAATCTTCGTTGAGCCAGAGATGATATGTTTTTACACAATACCAGGCCTCTTCTCAAGTTCCTGGACTGCTGACTCCCCCTATTGGCACATGTGTGCAGACAGACTCCACACACAGAGACACACACTCACACACACACCTTCACAAACACAAAACTCTGTGACACAGAACCAGTTAGATCGTATAACCTCGATGACTTTTTATTCATTTTAATAAAAATGGTATTTGTATACTCATTTTTTTAAAAGAGAAATCCTATTGATCTGAAATTACTCACATTTTTGTTGTTTTTTTTTTAATGGTGAGAATGTTTTCTTCAACAATTATAAAAGATGATGACAAAACGAAAAAGTTAAAGGGAGTAAACTGAGCTGGGATCTCTGTTGTTGACAGTGTTACTTCTTGGTCCTTAGTCAGATTACGCCCCGCCCACTGCAGCCTTCAGTCACCCTCAGTCAAATATAAATCCGGACATCGCCTCCGAAATCTCTGCACTCCAGAGCGAACCCTGCACCAGAGGATTTCTGCACCATTTCACCCGAAAGTCACACTTTTAAAGTTAATTATTAGAGAGTAATAACCTGCAGTCTGTCTGCTTGCTTGCTAAAGTGGAAGGTTTCGCCATTTAAGCGCAAACCTGATCCTCATTATTGGACTTTTTTTTTTTTTTAAGGACAGTCAAGGTGTGCCCTCTGACAGAGCGTCTCTGGGCACATCACCCGGATTTCCACCGCTTTGATTTCATTTTTTTAATTTTTAATTTTTCTTTCACTCCAAGAGGCTACTCTTTAATTTTCTCGCATGAATCTGTTCGACGCTTATCTGACGATGGCCGAGGAACAGAGGTGTCACTCCGACGCTCCCAGTCCCAGCATGTCCGAGGACTCGGCCGGCTCTCCGTGCCCGTCCGGCTCCGGCTCCGACACGGAGAACACCCGGCCGACGGACAACCACCTGCTGCGGGCCGGAGACTGCAAGACGGAGGGCGAGGACGAGAAGTTCCCCGTGTGCATCAAGGACGCGGTGTCCCAGGTCCTGAAGGGCTACGACTGGACGCTCGTGCCGATGCCCGTGCGCGTCAACGGCTCGTCCAAGAGCAAGCCGCACGTGAAGAGGCCCATGAACGCCTTCATGGTGTGGGCTCAGGCCGCGCGGAGGAAGCTGGCCGACCAGTACCCGCATCTGCACAACGCGGAGCTCAGCAAGACTCTCGGGAAGCTCTGGAGGTAAGCGGACTGCCGCGCGCTCGGCTCGCTCCGGGCCCGCGCGCTCTGACGCGCAGTTGCGCGCGGCGCAATTCTCTACAAATATACATATTTGACTGAACCTTTTCTGGTTTTCCTTGCTAATTTATTGTTTTGTTTGAGTTTTGAATGAAGTTTTACACACATTGCATGCCGTCATGCGCAGTTTTACTTTTACTGATAGCATTCTTGATTAAAAAAAAAAACTATTGCGCCAGTTTAACTGTCTTATTTGCTCTCGTGCAGTTAAAATTAATGCATATTCCCTGTGATGTTTTTAGATTACTCAATGAAGTGGAGAAACGGCCGTTTGTGGAGGAGGCTGAGCGTTTGAGGGTGCAACACAAGAAAGATTATCCCGATTACAAATACCAGCCGAGACGCAGAAAGTCTGTGAAGAACGGCCAGAGTGAAGGACCTGAGGACGGAGAGCAAACCCACATCTCTCCGAACGCGATCTTCAAGGCGCTGCAGCAGGCAGACTCTCCTGCGTCCAGCATGGGCGAAGTGCACTCACCCGGAGAGCATTCAGGTGAGATTAGAAAACATTAAATGAATTCATTTAACTATAAGAAACAAATAAATATGCAGATTGCATGACACATTATCACGTTTTATGTAAATACACTTTGTAGAAGCCAAGGGCATTGAGAATGAAACTGTTAATGATTAATGGTTAATGATTGATGTGTTTTACAAGCCATCAGGCAAATACACCTGTCAGCAGAGTGTCAGTGAACCCTCTCAGGGGAGTGTTTACATTCATCCTGGAAGATCACAGCCTGAAGTCTGATCCTGTCTCCACTCTGACCAGGTCAGTCACAGGGACCTCCAACGCCTCCAACCACCCCGAAGACGGACCTCCCGTCCAGCAAGGCCGACTTGAAGCGTGAAGGTCGCACCGTGGCGGACGGCGCGAGTCGCCAGATCAACATTGACTTTGGCGCCGTGGACATCGGCGAGCTGAGCAGCGACGTCATCTCCAACATCGGAAGCTTCGACGTCGACGAGTTCGATCAGTACCTGCCGCCTCACAGCCACGCTGCGGCCCAGGCAGGCTACGCCGGCAGCTACGGCCTCAGCAGCTCCTCCGTCAGCCAGGCCACCGGATGCTGGATATCCAAACAGCAGCAGCAGCAGCAGCAGCAGCAACACTCTCTGACGACCCTGGGAGGAGGAGGAGGAGGAGGAGGAGGAGGAGAGCAAGGCCAGCAAGGCCAGCAGAGAACCACCCAGATTAAAACGGAGCAGCTGAGTCCCAGCCACTACAGCGAGCAGCAGGGCTCCCCGCAGCACGCCACCTACGGCTCCTTCAACCCCCAGCACTACAGCACCTCCTCCTACCCCTCCATCACCAGAGTACAGTACGACTACCCAGACCAGCAGGGCGCCGCCGGCTCCTACTACAGCCACACGGCGGCTCAGGGCTCCGGCCTGTACTCCAGCTTCAGCTACATGAGCTCCAGCCAGAGGCCCATGTACACTCCCATCGCCGACTCCGCCGGGATCCCCTCTGTGCCACAGACCCACAGTCCTCAGCACTGGGAGCAGCAGCCCACATACACACAACTGTCCAGACCCTGAGGGACGCCGCTCCACAGCGCCGCGGCAGAAAATCCTACCACAAGACTGTTTTTATATATATGTAGTTCTGAAAATATATCTTTGGATTGGCTCACGACAGTGCCTTTTTTATCGGTTGAAATTGTAATTATATTTTTAGATGTAAAAATGTTAAATCCTCTGTGAGGACATTGTGTTTATGAACATGTTAGTAAGTGGAGGGCAGTGGATGACATGAGCCACCCTCTTTATTGAGGTCAGGATGATGAGAAATATGTAATCATGTGGCCAAGAATACACCGTTTTCCATTTCAGTGCGTCTTATCAGATGTAGTAACACTTCCGGATGTAAAAGAGTTTATTAATCACAGGCCTAGAGAACTGACATTTACATTGCTGTTTACATTCCATGGTTTTATTTCCTGTCATTCAACATAATTACTTAATGGAAACATAATTAACATCCAGAAGACTCATCCCTTTAGTCAGTTTACACCTATTTGAGAGCAAGTTGTGCCTTAGGACTAACTATTTTTTAATGGGTAATTTAAAAAGAAAATGATAATAATAAGCTGAGATATATTTAGTTTAATTTTTAATAATGTAAAAGTGGCTCATCTTCCCCAGTTCTCTCTCCTGCTCTCATTCTCATCAGCATCTCATACTGATTTCTATGTTTTTTTATCACCTAAAGGGGCAGAGAAGAGAAGCTGGTTTAAAATGCCTCAGTGGCCTTTCATCTCACCAACTGACCTTCTTTTGTACTGTACATATTTTACTGTAAATTTCAGGAGATGCAAGTGTTGAACAACGCAGGTTTCAGGTAGATTAGAACTTTTGGCCATCGGTGACTTAGTCAAATATTCGACTTGTTTGCTTTTTGCTGAAGTTACTGTGTTGGAGACACTACAGCAGGTGCCGTGAACTGTTCAGGGGCCTTACTGTGTTGCTCGATGTAACAGCAATGCTTGCTTGTTTGTTTTTATTGTTTGTTTCTGCCTTGATACCATTGGTGCCTCCGGAGCCGCAGCAGTGAGGCTTCGCTCAGTGGCATTGCAGTGTGAAAAAAAAACCACAGGACACTTTGGACTTCCTGCTTGATGAGATGCAGGACGTGACCTTCGACCCCATTCATCAGTCTGGTGTGCGTCCGCCACCCCTCCCCTCTTCCTAATTTATTTCATAGCATTAATTTTATTTGATATTTTCAATCATCTTTTCTTTTTTTTTTTGTTTTAATTGTGCAGCAGGCGAACTTGGCTGCTGCTATGCAAATTTGTTTATTTATCATACAAATGCTTTTTCTGCTCGGTTATTGTCTGTTTGTCGATTTCTTGTGTTCAATCTTCTTTACTTCTGCCTCATCTTGTACATCTCATGGTTTTTTTCTTTTGTGATTGCTAGTTTAGTTTGGTGAGTTTGTTCGCTTAGTGTTTGTGTTTTTTTTTTTAAAGATTGCTTTTCTTTTGCCACAAAATGTTTCCTTTTTTTAAAATCTTTATTTTATACTTTATATCTTTGTTTCTCATATTGTCATCTTGATAATGGGGGCTCCTCCAGATAAACATGACATTGTCTTCGAAGCCTATCTTTTGTATTACATTTGTTTGCAATAAAATACAAAACACGGGGAACTATTTGTGCACGTCGTGTTTCATACTGAAATATTGGTGTCAATTAATTTAATGATGTGTTAAAGTGCAGTCAGGGAGTTTTTAGTGGTAGATGGTAGTTGAATTAACATTTTGTTGACTTCAAATCTATTTTAAGTAGCTCATAACATTTATATTCATAGACTGTGATACAACTCAAATATTTAATTTCATTTGGAGGAACAGGCATGCCAAAGCAACTGAAATTTATGAAAAAGACAGAGTTTCAGGAGTTTAGACATTAGGGAAGTCGCTTAAGTAGTTAAAAAATAGAAAATTAAGATATACATGATGACTTTGATGAAATCCGTCCCTCAAATGAAACGTGAAGGGAATCAGACTCAGATGTGTCACATGGCCTATCAATGACAGAGCTCTCAGAGAGTTCCAGAAATCCTCATGGCAAAAATGATCCAAAGACTAAATAATAATCGTCAGTGCGCATCACAACAATGATTCAACTGTTTGTGTCATTTCGCAATAAAAGAAAATGTCAGGACTCTCCCAGGATGTGGTGCTGAAGGGGAACCCATTGAGAGATGTGTGTGCAAGTTTGAGCATATTGTGGTTAAAGCAACAACGTAAGACATGGGAAGAGGTTCACACAAGAGGTAATACAATCAGGAGTACCGTTGTCAGATTGTAAAATATGCTGCACACTCCACCAGGACTGGACGGTCAGAGACTGAGGGACGTTTGTGAAAAGTGCTGCAGATCGACCATCGGTCTGTCTGCAATCACTTCCTCTGGTTATGGTGAAGGCAAGGTGGAGCTGTTCAGGCATGCATCTTATCTGATCGTTTATAGGTGAGAAAATGAAGCGTATCAAAAAGAAAAAAAAAAGGTGAAGCCCTCCTCCTGTAACGCATGGTCGAGACTCAGTGATGCTGCTCTGTCCCTCATGCTGGAAGTGCTGAGAATTTCAAAGTAATGGCAGATTCAGAAGACGTCAAGACGTTTTAAAAATGGAGGGATCTGAAAAATAAGATGACACTTTTTGCTGTTTTAACTTTTTACTCATTAAATATACCTTAATGGTCGTCTCCACGTAGGAAAAGCAGGTAAAAAAAAAAAAAAAAACAGCTCTGACTACACTGAAAGCAAATCAAGTTTCCTCAAATCAATCAAACCTTTGTTTGTTGATTTCTCCACAGTGAAAGACATCGGGCAGGGGACATGTCATGATATGATGCCTGTTTTTAGCTGGCGAACTCTTAAAACCTTTTCTTTTTCCACCTCAAACTCAACGATCGGAGTCCTCTGTCATGAAATAAAATAGAAATAAAACAAAGATGACTATTTGTTTTATGATCTTGTTAAAACTGCAGGGATCCACTGCAAGCAGACTGTTTAGAGCCGTCCATCAACAGGACCTGACCGAAATCTAAATTAAATCCTTTGAAATCAGCCACTGCAGAAAATCATCAAACATACTACGGACAGTTTGGCCGTTCATCTAAGATCAATCTTCTGGAAAAAACAAAAGGCAACAGGAGACATGAGCAACTTTCCACAGATCATTTAGAGGCTGTCACTTCTGTCAGGTTCAACAACTAAATACTAGTTAAGGACAAAGATAATAGTGTTGAGGCAACATTTTATGTTTAGAATTCAATATCACAAGGAAACACTTCTGGAGTTGCTTTAATATTATAATTATGGTTTTTTTGGATGATTGTTTGCTTGATTTGACATTGCATAGTCCACAAATCAGTTCTTTGGACTCAACAACAATTCAACAAAAGTTTCTATATTCTTTTTTCTGACAAATGAGTTTAGTTTTGTAGAAAAAGGAAAAAGAATCCACGACTGATCACCAATCCAGTTCTTTTGATTTATTCATGCTAGATACTTTTTAAATGAAACAACAGTAGAATTTTCTGCAAATATTGTGGAGAGTTAGACATCCTCACCTTGTCAAATACTTAGTCAACAGTTGCTTATCTGACAAGTGAAATTAGCTGGTAACTGGATAAAAACAGTATATTTTATGATGTGAAAGATTTTTTGATGTACTGACATATGTAAAGAAGCAGAGTGATAGCAAACAGAGAACCAAGTGATATTTAGTTAATGCAAACTGAACATAAATATATGAAGGAAAATGTGGATGGTTTAATAACAAGAAACATAAATCACTCTGATGTGCCATCTAAGATGAAGGAACAAGCTCAGATTCTGAAAGATGTAAGATTTTCTTTTTCTCTCTTTGAAAGTGTTCCTTTACTTGCTGTAATTGTTAGTATTGGCTTTGTGTAATGGAGCAGCCAAACACTCGTGATCACATTCTGGAGGAGTGACCGCGACCTTCCAGGCTCTGGTTCGGTCGGTTTATCAGACGCCGTTCAGCACGAAGTCCTTTTCACATTGACTTCAGGGCAGCGGTGCTTCTCGTCTCTGCAGCCCGACACTGCTGTGTGCAGCTGCTCCAGGCAGAAAACAGAGAGACAAGCACATTCCAGGAGAACCCAGTTTACACATCGTCAGGAGCTTTCGTAAGATTTCCTGGATGCAGCAGTGCAGTCAAATGTACCGAGATATCATTTTAGCATGTTTCTGTAATCTCTGACCAAGGTTGAGCACCTACTGGTGGATCGTCGATCAATTAAAAATGAAGAAGAAAAAACAAAGCTGCATCTTTAAAATGAACTAAACATATTTTGAAAGATGTTTTATAGTCCCTCGTGCTGAAACACGGTTTTCCTGCATGGCAGGGATTCTTCCAAAGGCCAGACCAGCACCCTCTTGGTGTCCCAGGCCGTTAAATAGACAATATATCATGAATTATTACAAAAGGAAGAAATGATTTGTAAAATCAGTTGTTCAGAAGTGGTGAGAAACTCAATATAGTCAGAATTATGTGATTTTTATAGGGTATTTATATGATTTGGTTAGCCTCAAGCAAAAATAAAATACAGTGCAGATGACCTGTGATGACTGGTGGTTCAGTGTAACCAGCATTGTTTTAATGGATGGGATGGAAGCAGTGATCCTTGTAGACATTAATTTCTATTTTTACCAATTCATTAAGCAAGAAAGTCGCCTTTTCCTATGGAATGGAATTTCTACCTCTTGATGAATTCTACCTGATGTATTGTTTTGTTTGTCTCAATGTTTCCACGGGCTGTGCGCCTGCCCTGAAGTTCTCTGGCGCCCTCCAGGGGAGCAGCCCCTCACAGCCGTGAAGCCCTTCTCAGAGGAATCAGATTCCGTTCCCGCCCACAGACACTTCCACGCAATCGCTCTCCGTCAAATATAAATACAGGCACCGCCGCTCCGGCCGGACTCTATAGAAACCTGATGACAGCTGAATTCTCCCTTAATAATTAACACAAAGCTATAACCTGCCATTTGTTGTCTTGTCCACAGGAGTGGAGGGAGCTTTTTTACATCTTGTGCTGTTTTTTTTTATTTTCCTTTTATTATTGTTATTAAGAAGACTCCAGTTTGTCAGTCAAGCTTTGCGCCCTTCCAGACTGTCCCTGCAGTCTCTGGGCACCTGGATCTAGAGAGAAGCCTTTCTACTCGTCTTTTTTTTCCACCACCAGAAGCCGTTCTTTAACTTTTTTCGCATGAATCTCTTCGACGCGTACCTGAAGATGACAGAAGAACAGGAGAAGTGTCACTCCGACGCTCCCAGTCCCAGCATGTCCGAGGACTCGGCCGGCTCTCCGTGCCCGTCCGGCTCCGGCTCCGACACGGAGAACACCCGGCCGACGGACAACCACCTGCTGCGGGCCGGAGACTGCAAGACGGAGGGCGAGGACGAGAAGTTCCCCGTGTGCATCAAGGACGCGGTGTCCCAGGTCCTGAAGGGCTACGACTGGACGCTCGTGCCGATGCCCGTGCGCGTCAACGGCTCGTCCAAGAGCAAGCCGCACGTGAAGAGGCCCATGAACGCCTTCATGGTGTGGGCTCAGGCCGCGCGGAGGAAGCTGGCCGACCAGTACCCGCATCTGCACAACGCGGAGCTCAGCAAGACTCTCGGGAAGCTCTGGAGGTAAGCGGACTGCCGCGCGCTCGGCTCGCTCCGGGCCCGCGCGCTCTGACGCGCGGGGCTTCTTGGATGAAACGCACCACGCGCTCACTGCGTGAACACTTGATTGTGATTTTACTCGTATCTCTAGTCGAGTTCTGATACGACCGCAGATAAACTTTATCTCTTGTTGCTCGGTTAAACCGTTTTGAAGAGTACTCACAAGTTTTTCTGGATTCTTCATAATTATCGAAAACAAATAAAAATGACTTCTCGCACTAATTAAGGCATTGCGAATAACGCACCATTTTTTGTGATGTTCTCAGATTACTCAATGAAGTGGAGAAACGTCCGTTTGTGGAGGAGGCTGAGCGTTTGAGGGTGCAACACAAGAAGGATCACCCCGATTACAAATACCAGCCGAGACGCAGGAAGTCTGTGAAGAACGGCCAGAGTGAAGGACCTGAGGACGGAGAGCAAACCCACATCTCTCCGAACGCGATCTTCAAGGCGCTGCAGCAGGCAGACTCTCCTGCGTCCAGCATGGGCGAAGTGCACTCACCCGGAGAGCATTCAGGTGAGATTAGAAAACATTAAATGAATTCAAATAATTATAAATGACGATTAAATGTCCAGTTTGCATGACTTGTTACAGTTGATACATTAACACGTTTTATGCAAATACACTTTGTAGAAGCCAAGGGCGTTGAGAATGAAACTGTTAATGATTAATGGTTAATGATTGATGTGTTTTACAAGCCATCAGGCAAATACACCTGTCAGCAGAGTGTCAGTGAACCCTCTCAGGGGAGTGTTTACATTCATCCTGGAAGATCACAGCCTGAAGTCTGATGCTGTCTCCACTCTGACCAGGTCAGTCACAGGGACCTCCAACGCCTCCAACCACCCCGAAGACGGACCTCCCGTCCAGCAAGGCCGACTTGAAGCGTGAAGGTCGCACCGTGGCGGACGGCGCGAGTCGCCAGATCAACATTGACTTTGGCGCCGTGGACATCGGCGAGCTGAGCAGCGACGTCATCTCCAACATCGGAAGCTTCGACGTCGACGAGTTCGATCAGTACCTGCCGCCTCACAGCCACGCTGCGGCCCAGGCAGGCTACGCCGGCAGCTACGGCCTCAGCAGCTCCTCCGTCAGCCAGGCCACCGGATGCTGGATATCCAAACAGCAGCAGCAGCAGCAGCAGCAGCAACACTCTCTGACGACCCTGGGAGGAGGAGGAGGAGGAGGAGGAGGAGGAGAGCAAGGCCAGCAAGGCCAGCAGAGAACCACCCAGATTAAAACGGAGCAGCTGAGTCCCAGCCACTACAGCGAGCAGCAGGGCTCCCCGCAGCACGCCACCTACGGCTCCTTCAACCCCCAGCACTACAGCACCTCCTCCTACCCCTCCATCACCAGAGTACAGTACGACTACCCAGACCAGCAGGGCGCCGCCGGCTCCTACTACAGCCACACGGCGGCTCAGGGCTCCGGCCTGTACTCCAGCTTCAGCTACATGAGCTCCAGCCAGAGGCCCATGTACACTCCCATCGCCGACTCCGCCGGGATCCCCTCTGTGCCACAGACCCACAGTCCTCAGCACTGGGAGCAGCAGCCCACATACACACAACTGTCCAGACCCTGAGGGACGCCGCTCCACAGCGCCGCGGCAGAAAATCCTACCACAAGACTGTTTTTATATATATATAGTTCTGAAAATATATCTTTGGATTGGCTCACGACAGTGCCTTTTTTATCGGTTGAAATTGTAATTATATTTTTAGATGTAAAAATGTTAAATCCTCTGTGAGGACATTGTGTTTATGAACATGTTAGTAAGTGGAGGGCAGTGGATGACATGAGCCACCCTCTTTATTGAGGTCAAGATGAGAATTCTCACTCCTGGGCCTGGAGAACTGATAAAGATGTCATTAATGCAGTTTAAACTTTCATTTATTTGTTGTTTTCTATCATTTTAACGTCATTATTTAATGGATGCACTATTAACACTTAGAAAGCTCAATGTTCCTGTCCCCATTATCATTTTACACCTACTTAGGGGCAAGTTGTGCCGCACGACTAACTTCTTTTGGTGGGTAATTAAGTCGTACTAAATAGATACTTTGAGGTATATCAGTATAAGAAATGTACTTTTATTCTGCAGTAAATTCATTAAATGTAAAAGTGGCTCATCTTCCCCAGTTCTCTCTTCTGCTCTCATTCTCATCAGCATCTCATACTGATTTCTATGTTTTTTTAATCACCTAAAGGGGCAGAGAAGAGAAGCTGGTTTAAAATGCCTCAGTGGCCTTTCATCTCACCAACTGACCTTCTTTTGTACTGTACATATTTTACTGTAAATTTCAGGAGATGCAAGTGTTGAACAACGCAGGTTTCAGGTAGATTAGAACTTTTGGCCATCGGTGATTTAGTCAAATATTCGACTTGTTTGCTTTTTGCTGAAGTTACTGTGTTGGAGACACTACAGCAGGTGCCGTGAACTGTTCAGGGGCCTTACTGTGTTGCTAGATGTAACAGCAATGCTTGCTTGTTTGTTTTTATTGTTTGTTTGTTTCTGCCTTGATACCGTTGGTGCCTCCGGAGCCGCAGCAGTGAGGCTTCGCTCAGTGGCATTGCAGTGTGAAAAAAAAACCACAGGACACTTTGGACTTCCTGCTTGATGAGATCGACGATTTAACCCTCATTCTGATTAATCTCTGCAGCCATCGGGTCCGACTCTGATGCGCTTCTGCCATTCCGTCTCTTTCTCTTTAAATCTTCGTCTTAATTTATTTCTTTAGCATTAATTTTATTTGAGAATATCTATTTGCAATCAAACTTTTTCTTAATTCAGCAACATCTAACTGGGGTGAGATCGGCGTCTGCCATATGTGGTACAGATTTATTTATCACGCTTTTCTGCTCCATTATTGAGAACCAGACCCTAATATGTTCTCCACTGGTACTTTTTTTTTTATCGCTGTGTGTCATCTCTCACTCCTCAGATTAGTCCAGTTTAAAGAGTATTGTCTGGTGTACGACTTCTGATTTTTTTTTTGTTTTCTTTTGATTTGTGGCGTCTTCTGTTCAGGTCCTCTGCCTTTATTTTGCTGTAAGAACTTTCTACCTTGAAAAAAGAGCGTTGCATTTCTCATTTTATATCTCGTGTCATTAGTTGTCATCTTCTTATTGGGGTTCCCTTTGGTAAAACATGGCATCATCTTAAAAACATATCTTTTGTATTGTATATGTTTGCAATAAAAGCAAAACAGAGAAATAAATTATCGTATTGCTTTTCTTGATGTGTTGCTGTTGCAGCCCAAAAGTCTTTTTTTTTTTTTTTTCATAAATGAGAGAAAAAAAAAATCTTTCAGTCTTTTCCCTTTGCTTGTCAGACCATGAGGCAGGTCACAGGTCCGTTATTACCACGGCCGATTGACAAGACGTATGTCCGCGCCCCGTACACCCAGCAGCTTAAAGAAACAAACTCGACATTGCATATTGTTTATCCATTACTGGCCAAGTAGTAAATGAGTGGAGCCGGCCTCAATAAATCAGAGAGAGTGTAAACACAATCAGGTAGTATGGCATTGTGTTGAAATTTGAGCCGCGTCCACGGATGACGTCTCTCTCCTCACGCCGGACTCGGCCGTCGTCGATTTCACCTTATCTGGCTGTGATGACTGGACTGATTTTTCTTTGTGATGCTATACGGCGAAACATCAGACTTAGAAAACCTCTGGATGAAAATATCAAAAACTTGCTTCAACATAACAAACTTGCAGTAAAATAGGCAATTGATATAGTAAATAGTTATGTATGTACGTTTTGACAGAATCAGAAGCAAAGTCTTTTACTAAAAAACAACAAAAATGAAATAAAAAAAGACAGATGAATGCCACTTTCACCAAGTTTCATCAGAATAATGTGTCATGTGGTGCTGAAGAGCAGCAGCGCTTCGGGAAATGACGTCAACTTTGAGGCTTTCCTTGTGTGAAACCAGGGTGATTCATCTGCTGGGCTTTTTACGCAGACCAAACACTACTGTCAAATAGCACTTTAGAAAAAAAAAAAAAAAGATAAATGTACCACTTTTAATTTAGCAAAATAAGAAAAATGATAATTACAAAATCCCAAGTAATTTTGTTAACATTTATAGAAACTACTTTAGATCAAGCTCCACAAATTAAAGATTATATGCCAATAATTACTGAGAGTCTGTATAAAAATGAAAATCTCCTTCTAGACCAAATACACAAGCCGGCCGATCTGAGCACAGACATTCTTGGCAGTGACAGAGTGACCCAGCCACCGAGCGAAATGGGGCTGCAATTGGGCTGCTCCCCACCAAACAGCAGGAGTGCCCTGATGAATGTTTCCGAGAAGGATCGGAAGCAAGACCAAATTTTTCTTTTTTTCTTTTTCTTCTTTTTTTCCCCCTCTTTTTTTTTTTTTTTTTCAGACAGGCCTTTCCATGGGCAATTTTCCCAGGACGACCCCATTATTATTCCACAGAGACGTCTGCCCCCTCCAAACCCTATGGGTGGTCTTTCTGAAGGCGAAGGGAAGAGGAAAAGAAAAGGAAAAGCTGAAAAAAAAATATGTGGCAATGCACCCAGGGAGACAGCAAAACAATAAAATGCACAACATGGTGAGATGAGACAAAATGGAGTGAAAAAAGTTGAACATCATGCCCGCATATTGCAAAGGATGTTGTTTCTGGACATACTTATACTTGTTGTTTTTGCTTGAATCGCTTGACTAATAATATGATATTTTCAGATTTTGATTTGTACTTTTAGATGTTTATAGCGGTTCTTGTGTTTTTGCTTCTTATTGCTTTTTAGTCCACTTCATTGTGCCTCGGTTTGGGTTGACACCCCCAGAATTGACCCCCAGACTGATTTGCTTTCGCATTGTCCAGTCCATAAAATTCTCTCCTGAACCAGTAAGACACCTCAGGAGGAAACTCCTGCTAAATCAGACGGAAAGACAAGCTGTTTCCATGGAGGTTACTCCCTCGACCCAAAAACTACGTGGCTGGCGAGCAAACCGGGAGCCAACAGAGAGCCAACATCCTAAATGTTGTTTTTTCACTCAATCACAACACGACTGTGAAAACAATCATTAATCGGCGATGCCAGTTTCAGCTGAAAAATCCTACTTTTTAATTGATTTTGCTTACTGTCAGTAGGAAGTGAGCCTTTGCCCTGCAGCCATCCATCTTGCGCTGGCCCTCAGAGGACACCGGCCTGTGCCAAGGGGGCCGAGCCGGGCCGGCCCCGCTGGAACCCTCGGTGAGATCTGCGCTTTTGTTTGAGGATATGGAAGAGACCTGGCACCGGCCCGAGGTCAGCGTCTCAAAATTATATTACCATAATCCCATTAAGTGTGTCTGAGGCCTCATGAGCTCCAGCTCAGTCTGGGAGGAAGGTAGGTGAGTGCTGCCTGTGGGTGGCTTGTACTGAAGTGCACAGTCAACGAACGGCCTGAGATATGCATGAATGGCATTGAAATCGCAGCTTTTGTGATATTTCTTTCTTGTATACCAAAATGTAAATCGATCTCATTCTAAAAGGCATCGGAACATTTCCTAAAGGACTGACAAACTGTTCAATGGAAGACATACAGCATGTAAATGTTCCTAAGAAAACTCTTGATAATTGGATCCAGGGATCCGACAAGATGATGGATCAAGTGGGTTTGTCTGTGAGATTTATATAATAGAGCTTCCTCATCCTCACCTATATCATCGTTTAATGTTCAGCAGAGGATTCTGTCCAGCAAAAACCAAGATTTTTCTGTCCATGTTTACATTTGTTTCCAATTATGCCACCGCCAGGGAAACGTTTTGGCTGTCAAACCAATGACAGAAAAAGTAGTTTCTCTTTGCTAATGCCCTGTCTGGGCCTGGTAAATCTCCACAGAACATATCATTTTACAGTGCGCATGTGGCCATTAGGCACAGGTTGTTCGAGAGGAGACAATTCAACATGTCAGCAAGGCTAATACCATCCTCACAGCGCAGCAGAGCCGAGCCACAGCCAGCCTCTGGAAGCCGATCCTGCAGACGCGTCCTCGGCTCCGACGCACTGCGAAGATTGCCCGACATGGACGCAGGACTGCTGCCTGGTTTATGCGCTGTTTCAAAGTTATTAGCTGTGACCACAGCTATTTATTAAATAAATACTATGGCAATAATGAGGCGGCTCACTTCTCGGAGACACGTGTTCAGGAACACGGCTTTGAGGTTCTGCCAGCTGGTTTCGGCGGTGGTAATGATCTCTCCTGTTTGCTTTGTACCGGATAACACTTTGAAAAACAATGTAAAATGAAGACTTGTCATTCAGAGAATCAGCTGAGCGGACAGTCTAAGAACAGAGGCAGAAAAGTAGTAAATGAGGTGGGAGGGTATATATGGACATATTTTGAGCGCAGTAAACATGTTCGTAGCAAGAACCGGCAACTGAGTATTATTAGCGGCTCAGCAGCCGTTTCTTTACTTTACAGGGCCCTTTATCTCAAACATCCCTCCTCTGTTTGTCCATTCCAGCTATGGGACAACCAGTAAGACTTAATCCCTTGTCCAAATAAGTTAATACCTTAGCTAACATGTAAAAGTAAAGTTCAGGGCCAAATGCAGATTCCTGAGTAAGACAATGGCTAACCTGGCAGTAAACCAATTAATTACACACAGAGCGAGTCTTTGTCATGGAGACACGAAGTGACTCACAGGCAGACCTGCATTCACACTCTGGAAAAAAATCTCACACAGTAAAGGAGGATAAAAAGCTCTAAAAACTTCCTTTTACTCTTTTATATATTAAAAAAAAACGTTCCTGAAGGCCTTCAAAATTCTGCAACTCAACATTCAGTGAAGTTGAGATTTTTCACTCCCGTTGGATGGACGTGTGCAAACTGGTTGCACGACTGCGCACGCAGCCGAGCCTCTCCATTTCGCACTTTACCAAAAGGTTTGTGCGCAGCCTCTTCAGCGTATTAATTGGTAGCAGCTCCGGGGCGGGGGGTGGGGGCTGGACGAGGCTCTGGTTTGTTCTGCTGCGTGCCCCTATTATTTTCTCCACAGGCAGTTTAGTGCTTTCCAACTACCCCTGAAGCATCAGCAGTTTTGATCTTACGGCGTGCAGGAGCGAATACTTCCTGTTGCACCGACGAGGCGCAAGCAGAGTCTCTGTGGGAAGCCTTTATGAACGCCCATTTCTGTTGCTTTTACAGATAGCACATTGTTTTTTATCCACTTGATGGTCAAATCTGTTTTGCCTTTTTGTGCAGCCTTCACTCACATGAGCTTCAATTTCGACCCGTTTCTAATGCGGCTGCTGTTTTTCCTCCTAAAATCGTTTCCAGTGCCACCCCCTCTCCTTCACCAGAGGCCGAAATACATGGAATTACCATGTCCCAGAGTGCCTTGCAGCAGTAGCAGCAGCAGCTGGAGGAAACAGGTGTGTGTGGTGAGCACATGGCGCGGGTGTTGAAGTCCGCCACATGTTAAATTCATAAAGCAGAATATTTCTACTTGCCTTGCTTAAAGTGAGACGCTAACCTCACTGTGTTTTTGCATCTCTGTCAGATTTTAGAGAAAGTGGAGGAGAGAAAACTGGAGCATCTGGAGAAAGCAGGGTGAGTGTCGGCAGAAGGTGCCAGTTCAGTGTCTGGGTGGAGGAGAAATCTGAATCCCTCGCTTTAGAGCAGGATCACAGAGTGGGATTTTAATAACGAGCGAGTGCTGCGCTGCAGGTACAGAGCCAAGCGCTGCACAGCACATCCAGAACCGCTTCTCTTCCTGACATTTCTCAGGCCGCTTTCTGTGACTTGTAACTTGCTGTGAAATTCCAAGAGTACGTCAGGAAAAGAAGAATTAGGATGCAGGCTTTTTTTTTTTTTTTTTTGAATGCTAGCTTTTCAAATGACAAAGTACATGTGTTTATGTTATTATTGCAACTTCAGTTATTCAAACCTAGAAGAGAAGATATTCGTAATAAAAGTGGCGAGGAGCCTCCGAAGTGTATTATCCAGGGTTGCCTTGACAATGAAGCCTGCTGGGGCTGATAGATACCTTCTTGGCGTCAGCAAACAGAAAGCAAGATGAGGCTCCCGGCCCTGGGAAAAATCATGGCCTTTGCTGATTTATGATAGCTGTGAAAACTTTGAAATTCTCTCCCAGACGTGTCAACAAACATCACAGCGCAGGTCCAGTTATGCGTGCGCTCATGTGCAAAGATCCAAAGGGCCTGTTTGACACCTTGTTAAGGTTTTCCTCTCCTTCCTCTTGTGCTCTCCGTCCCTGCACATCCTTGCCCCACGTGGCCCTTTGTGCCGCAGGCGCTGACCCCAGAGACCTGAAGATCACTCAAAGGGAGCCTCCGAACCACGACAACAGTCTGGCAACATTTGGCCTCCAGATTTTTTTCCCAAAGTTTCCCCAAAATCATTCATTTGAAAACGTTCCGGGTTGTTTTTGCCAGCAGGTCAGCTGGCAAAACTTTTTTGCTTTGCGTTTTAACAGTGAAAGAGACGAAACAGACACTTATTACCACAGACTCAGAGGCAAGATTGTGCAAGAAATGAAACTATTTCATCCAGATGAAAATGATTGGTGATTCTTGACAATTATTTGAATAGTTTTAATAACTTTTCTTGAACATCTCACTGCGAATGCATACGACTCGGTGTTACAAATGCAAAACTAAGGGGTCTGTTTGCTTTGATATTGAAATGCATGGGTCAAAAGACTCCTGTATCTGTGTCTAATCAGCCAAAAAACACCAGACAATAATCACAAAAACAGTCTCCTGTAAGATCCAAGAATTCACTGTTGCACATCAATGACCCACAGCAACAGAGAAATGCAGCGAGAGAGACAGAGGGACAACAAAAAGAGGATAAAAGGGCCCCTTCCCAACTGAAGAGCACACACACACACACACACTCTCACACACACGCTCACACAAGTAGGCAAGTCTGTGAAATATGACAGCCCCACGGTGAAGAAGGTGGGGGCGAGGGAAGCCATATTGTAACAATCTGATTCCGTGGTCATTAATCGTATCCTGCTGTTCCAGCCTCCCCGACCGTGTGCGCCGTGCGTATGTCAAACACATTTCCCCTCTCTCGGTGGGCGCGCTCTCAGCCAGCTCCAGTCCCGCACAAAGACACAAACCCTGAGAGCTCCTGGAGGCAGACGGGCCAGATAATCTCCCCCCTCGGACTTCAGCGCCAAGTCCAGAGCCGTGTCCCCCCCCCCCCCCGTGCGCGCCTGTGTCTCCGGACGCAGGCGCGCACGGGGAATGTCGCTTGGCCCGGCTCCCGCTTCTCTTACCACATGATGATTACACCAAATAATATTTATAGTGTAGTTTATTTTGGTTAACCGATTTCTGTCCCTGCTAGCCATGTGACTAAAAGTTGTGAAAGGCTACTGTTTAAACGCACACTGTTTAAATTGGTTCCAAATACCGGTACAGACGGTTTAGCTCAAATATCTGTACTAGACGGGATTATATGATCGCTACAGACGGACAGTCTAATCCAACACGGAGTTGGGATGATAGATAAAGGCAATCGTTTGCAATGAACTGACTACAAAGTCGGCGATCCAGCACAACTCTTAAAAAAAAAAAACGCTTTGTCAATCGTGGGTATTTGGCAACTGTAAAGTGGTCTTCTCGATCGGTTTCTCCCTTCGTACTGTTTGTCTTGCTCTCTTCTCCCCCCTCCCGCTGTGAGGTGCCTCATTAGGGAAGTGGTGATGTAACCAGCCTGTTTCATGAAGCGCTGCCATTTGTCATTATGACTGACAAGCGCCAAGCCTGGCCAAGTGACAGGAGGAAAATGGCGTCCCTTGATCCATTGGCTCCGAAGCCCTTTAAATTTTGATCGCCGTTTTCCCCCCGTTTCTAATCCGTTTACAGGCAACAAGTGCTGTCCTCTTGCAGGCAGCTTCATGCTGTCACCACCAATCCTGTCAAATATAAATAAATGAAATATATTGTTCTCATTGCACGACATGAGAGGGTTTGCACATGTCTCGGAACAAGCAGCGAAGGACCCCCGCCAGAAACCCGAGAAGGGTCTTGACAAGTGGAGTCTCCGGAGCAAAGGGAAATCGGCCTCCAACCCCATCAATCACAGCACAAGAGATTGGCTGAAAGAAATCCTTTTCCCGAACAGTTTGCTCTGAGATTCCGACAAGATAAAAGATTGTGAAACCGTCACAATAACTTGATTTAGGACGCGCGGTGTTAGCAAATCAAAGACTTTCCAGTCTATAAATTCAGTGAAAGATACAGTAATGTGACTTGCAGTTCGTATTACAAGGAAACATTTAATGGCCCTCGGTGAAACCTGCTAGTCTTCTGATAGTGGGACTGGGTTACTTTTGAGTTTTTACAGAAATGAGGATTAACCACTCTCCAGTCTATAGCTGTCGAACACAGAGAATAACAAAGCTAAACAAACAACTACACCAGGAAGCGATCGTGGAAAAGACCACATCGACAAGTAACGGAACAATGAACATCTTGACCATAAAGACATACTTAAAGTGATCAAATTAATTTGCCTGTGGTCAAGAGGTTGTTCTAAAGAGCGGGAGGTGCCTTGACAGAACCCTTGACCTGCAGGTCTTGGTTTTGGTGGGTGCCCGTCAAGGGGAGACAGAAGGGGGGTGGGGGGTGATTGATTGGGTCTCTGTTGGAGGGCTCAGCTGGACATCCTGAAGAAATCTCCCCATCCATCAGATCATCCAGAGCCGCTTCCAGATGGGCAGCGTTGTTCCTCGGCCACCCTGACAGACATCCCGAGGACCCCACAAGACCCGAAACGCCACAGACAGCAGTCACGGACAACCCATAACCCCCCGGCATCTGTGCTCGTCTGTCAACACGCCCCGGAGAGTTGTAGTGCATACCTAAGCTAATCAATAACACACACCAGAGCGGATGTGCAGAAACAATAGCTGTCATTACAATTACGGAGCAATAGTTCAGCAATCGTCCACAGAATGAGATAAGAGGTAGCAGCAATGTTGCGCTGGCAGTGATCACTGTGTCTAGTGGCCAGTGAGGCGTAGCATGGAGACTTAATTGTGGTGCGAGGACTAATTGCATGGCCAGAGCAGGGGGTAATGAGTTAATCCCAAGCCAGTCATCCATGATGAGAAGAAGCAGGTCCTCAGCACAGTAATTACACTGACACTCATTAACCTCTACACTTCAGGACATGGGACGGTGTAGATTTTGGATCTGTTTTGACAGTCCAGTGTTTGGACAGGTACACAATTATGCTTGCCAGTGTCTGTGTTAAAATGTATTTCAAACAAACAAAAAAAAACACCTAAAATACAGTCAAATAATGGATGCTGCAGTTATAGTGCCTACTCTTATGTAACTGTATAGATTGGAACATTTGAACTGTGATGTAAAAGTAATTCAACACTCGGCCACTCAGCGCTTCCCGGGCAGCTCTTCCACTGCGCAAGAGCTCACACTTAGTCGAGAGGAAGCTGAAAGTTGCTATTTGATTTGCCAAAATCAATATTGAAGACGGCAGTTATGCAGAGTAAAAAAAAAAAAAAAAAAAAAACAGTATGATGTTTTAGACTAAATGACATATAATGCAGGGATAAGCAGAAAATCATTCGTATAGTGAAGAAAGACGTTGTTTTGTGCAGCCTTTCACCTCGCAAAAGACCAAAGCAAAACCAGAAGAACCTGCCAATACCAAGAAATGGAAGCAGTTCCTTTGAAGGCCTAAGACTGCATTCCAAGAACAACATGAGGCATCTGTCTTTTGATTAAACGACCCCTTATTGATAGTAAAATAGTTTCTGGTAATTATTTTGTTTTACAAAGTTCTATTCCAAAAAAAAAAAAAAAAAAAAAAACATGGCTTGCTATAAATGTGTATATAACATACATTCATTAACTCACTTCAAAATTTGTAGCGTCTCTTAATGATGCAGGTGGGGAGGTTGTTTATTTGTATTTTTATTAGATTATCAATCATTTATCCAGTCTTGGTTTTTGCCAGTTGAAGAAAACTCATGTTAAAGAAGGCCAATCACTAATCACACATCACCCTCCAGCATCCAGCTGCTGCATGAGCACAGCTGCAGCCGTTCTGCCAAGCTGTGACGGATGAAGCCGTAGCTGGATGTACGGTTGTTGTTTTGACTTCAGCTGTCGCTGTGGTTCACTCTTGGCCGCGGCGAGCCGCAGCTGTACCATCGTCTGAACGCGCACCATTTCTGCACGCTGCATCTTCGTGACACACCGCGCACACGAAGGAATACATGTGCGACGATACAGTCATTGCCATGCACAGAAAAAAAAAAGGCTCCCGTCTGTGTTGCGCACTTAAAAATGATCATACCCGAGCCATGGCTACTGGCACGGTCACACCGACAGTTCTGTCAGCCCAAACATGAAAGTCACCGTCTGTCCTGGCAGAGTTCAGCACTGGAGGCAACTGGTGAAGCAACTTCCTCACTTTTTAATTTCTGAATATTCTTTAGACGTGTGTCTGAGCGGATATAGTTCAAAAGAAAACAGCACACTGAACAGCAGTCTACTGCTTAACAGCTCTGTCTTCTGTTTGAGGACAGAAAAAATGCCAAAAGCAACTTAATATGAAGTCATTTCTAGAAGGTAATGTGATCCAGGCCATCCAGGTTGTGTAAATTCCTTGACTTCAAGCAAACTTTAAAAAAAAAGAACTGCCACTATCTAAATAATGACGGCCCAGATTTTATCTTAAATGTCAGATACGTGTAACTAAGTTTGGTAACAGGTTAAATAGATAAGCGGCCAAAATCTACCATCCTATCCAACGAAGCCAGAGCCTCTGTCAGTGACTTGGAGGAGTGCTTGCCAGGTTACGTGCGATGTTGACAGATCTGAACGTATTTTCTTTTCAGGGGAAGAGGGCTCGCATGATATTTAGTGGAACTGGTGGGGACACATTTGATCCTATAGCCCCTCAATGACAGGCTGCTGCTCACACCGCTCCCCGTCATGATCTCTTCCATATGGACCCGGGAACGGTCAGCAGGTATTTACATAAACTGATCCCTAAAACGTGTCCCGAGACTCATTCTCTGGCACTGTAGCGCAGGAGGAGAGCAGACGAGAGGCGCTCGGGCAATCAGGACACCCCCTACCGAAGAGCGATTAAGGTGGGCTGCAGAGCGGCGGCTTTCCAAAAACAGCCCCGTTTTCACACAGGCTTTCATACATCCACATAAATACACACAAAGCTCTTTTAAAAATTACGCCAATCATATTTTCATAATTGTTGAACGCTCCTAAAGTCAAGGCCAAGTCACACACATTTCGCCTGGCAGCTTATGAAGGGCGCCATTTATGTGAAATATATATCAAAAGTGTTTCATCTGTGTTTGCTTCAGAAAATTGAAGAAAATATCAAGGTGTCACATTCAGATGGCATCCGTAGAGAATCTGAGCTTCTTTGTCAACCTTGGACCGTGGAAGGTGTCAAATAATTTCTGAGAGGTGGAGGCACGAAGTCTCCAAAGTTTCATTGCCAAACCAAATCCTGGAAGTGGGAATTAAAACTGGTACCAGTACTCAAAACTTCCTGCACGGAAAACACTCTCAGGAGTCATTTTCATCTAATTAACATAGAACGGGGCATTGATCTGTTTTTAGATTTTGCCTCAGAGACAAAATTGAATTGAAAATGTAATCAATTATTCCATCGTCTTGTAATTGTGACCTCTATTGAACGGTGGATCGTACAGCTAAAGAAAAGATCAACCTGTGGCAATCGCTGTGTTCTCCTCTGGCTCCCTGATAGACTTACCTCTATTCAAAACATCTTTCACCCTCAGAGTATAAACCCCACTGTGGATGTTTGGAGAAGGGGGCTCTCCCCATAGTCTACTTAAATAACCACTTCCCCAGGAATGAAAACAGATCCATTATAGGACACTGCAATCTCGTCTCCTACTGGGGCACCTCTCTCTCTCTCTCTCGCTCGCTCACTATCTTCAGGCTGAGTTCAGGGTCTCGGCTTAACGGTGGGATGTGATGGCAGAAAAACTGCCCCCTCTCTGTTGACTCAGAGCTGGAAGTGAGTAAGCTGAACTGAAGCTCCGTCTCGCTGGGGACCGGCCGCGCCCTGCTAATGACATCCAGCCCTTGACATTCTTAAAAACTCTCTGGTTATTAGGGAAAACAAACAAGGACATCAGACTCACTTACTCGCTCGCTCTTGTGCTAACAAATAATGTCCCCCCAAAGCGTTCAGCTGGATTCCTGGGACAGCTTGGTTGATTCAGGCTTAAAAATCGCATCAAGTTATGATAAACTCTAAATGCTTAATGAGAGAAGTAGCCCAGTAGTGACAGAAGGAGACTTGATAACACATGTGCAGGAAGGGAGTGTGTCTACCTGATTTAGACGACTTCCTGCTACTACGACTACCAGCACAGGCACATATGTGCAGTTCGGACTAACATGGCCACAAAGCGAGGGGCTGCACAGTGGGGTGTGTTTGTCATTCCATTGGAGGGAGCTCTTTCGCCCCCTTCCACCTGCCCCCCCCCCCCCTACATCCCAGCTACCATCCAACTTCCTCTCCACCCTGCTCTCCCCCTCCCGTCCCCATCTCGCCACACATCATTGCCCCATTAAACGCTGACAATTGGTGACAAATGGACTGCACTGCACACTGTGCGTCAGTTGCCCCAGGAGACAGTGGCAGACTCGGGGCAGTGGAGGAGAGCAAAAGGAAGACGGGAGCAGGGAGTCCCCGCGAGCAGCGAGGCGCCTGGCACAGGTGGCTGAAAATCAATACAGATCCGGCCTCTGATTGGGCCTGACAGCCCAAGAGCAGCGAAGTGTGGGAATCCGCTGAGCGCCACACACAGCAGATTCGGATGGCAGCGGGCGAGAGAGCGGAGGGAGAGCGGCGGGGAGAGAGGGAGGGGAAGAGACACGTTACTTCAAATTACCCCAGTGACGTTTTGACAAGGACACACTCGGATCACAAAAAAAAAAAACAAAAAACAGAAGAAGGCTTTAACAGATGGCACGTGAACACTTACAAATCATATTTTCCATGTTTCGGGCGCTCATTGCGAGGGAGCTACGACCCTGAGGGATTTGCACTCTTTAGGGTTTAACAATGCTGCGGCTGACAGTGACATGTTGAGCCATTAGAGGACCAAATGTTCCGGTTCAGTGCAAATTAAAAGAGCTCTTCTATTCATACACACACATCCACTTGCAGGCTTGGCTTGCAGTCACACACCGTGATTGACAAAGTCATTTAATCACCACAAAGCATTCTGATGCACTTTGAGAAGCAAATAAAAGCACATTTTGATATTTTCAGTTGTCAACAGACATGATTATACTTATGGGGAGGCAATTCAAGTTTACTGATATAATTAGCTTCTATTATACCTAAATTTTTCGTAATATCACAATTAAGTTCCAATAACAAACTAATAAAATCTTAGGAAAATATAACGTTGGGTTCAATCAAGTATTTTTGGCCATTTTTCTGATTGTCATGAAACATTCTTCAATGTCTAAGTGCAACATTTCACTCAAATCTACATTTTGCACTTCATGTATGTCAACTTTAATCATCAGAGGGTTGAACTCCAGACAGAGACAGCAGTGAAACTGTCAGTCTATTTGACAAGGAGGAATCTAGAGTTGGGTAAGTGGGATTCCCACCCTGCAGCCCCCGGTGAGAGACCCCCTCCTCCTCAAATGACAGTACAAATTAATCAAGATCCCAGACAAACCCTCACACATCATGCAACAAAAGGATTTCCCCCGGCCCTCTGCGGCCTCGGCAGGCAATTATACATGTGCAAGTGTGTGTGCATGTACAGGCATGCTGCTATATCAACAACTACAACCCATATCATAAATTCTTCCTCATGCATTAAAGATGAGCAAATATCTGTGTCGACCAAGCAATGTATATTTATGTGTCTGCGAGCGGATTGCTTTGCAAGCCTGCGTGTCTGCGTGTGTGTGTGTGTGTACATGCATGTGGATGGGGGGGGCGAGGCCCACAGCAGGGGGGGGGGGGGGGGGGGGGGGGAGTTTGCGATCAGCTGTGTGCAGGTTGCAGTCTTTGAGCGGCGGCTGGGTGGGGGTGTCAGGACATGTCGGCCCTGTGTGTGGGAACCCTGCGCTCCTCACTTCTCATACATTGTTCTCCTGCTCTTACAAACCGTTAATGCCACAAAAGATGCTCAGCCTATTGTGGCCCAGGACAGCTGAGGGGAGGGGGGGGAGGAGGAGGACACTGGGGGCGGAGGAAGGCGAGGGAGGAGAGGTTTACCCGACCTGAGCCTGGTAAAGATGCATTAGTTAGCATCCCTCCTTCGCTTCTCTCTCCTCCCTCTCCTCTCCTGTCCTCCTTTCTTGTCCTCTCTCTCTCCTCCTCATCCTGCTTTCTCTTCCTCTTCTCTCAGGTCTGCCACTTAGCCCTCTCAAGAGGATTTGGCTGCGCCGGATTTAGGGGGCTGATGCTTATCATACAAAAGAATTAAACCAACTCAAGATCCAAGCTTTCTCCTCTCCTCTGCTGTGGCTAATCTTAGAATCTGTGAAGGAGGGCTTAGGTGATGTTATATTTTCATTAGACTTCTGATGGCAAACGGGCCACTAATGGTAAGAGCTCTAGGTGCCATTGTGATGCAAATTCTGATTATTTCTTTAATTAAAGCATCGGAGGGGGGCAGAGAGGGGAGAAGGGGAGGAGTTGACACTGACAGAGCTGCATGTCCTTACCCATACTAGACAAGGATTCTCACGTCCAGCGCAGACTGCAGATCTGGGACTCTGGGGGATTTGGCTGGGTTGTGAAGGGTTGGTTGGTTTAGAGGATTGAGGCTGAGTCTTTGAATCTGTGACACAGGTCATTTATATTGCCTGGGAGCATATCAGTTTGTCTAAGCCTCAAACAGCCCACAAGATCTTTGTTTTAATGACAAGAAGCGCTCGCTGAACGAATCTGCATCTCAATGTAATATTCAAATCGGCCGAAATTTAATTGCCACATCTGAACTGTTCAGTTTCACACATTCTAAAGAGAGGTGAAATGTTGCTCATATCAACTTGTTATCAAATTCTTGCATATTAAGTTTGCTTTGTAAAAATATTTGGGTTTTTAAGGGCCTCTTGATGGAAAGTCCATAGGTATTAAGCACAAAAAGTGGAAAAATGAGCCATATTACAACTCATCTCTATTTTCATATATCCAACCATTCCTAACTTATCCAGTATGCGATTACCTGACCCCCCTACTTTGCTCCTATCACGAGGCCAAAAGGTAGCACATGCATATCTCTGAGGCATCAGCGGCATCCGACACCCTTTAAATAAGTCTGGCCTGTTATCTTTTACCTTTGTTTATTATTGCAACATTTATAAATGATAAACCCCGAATTCCAGGCAAGATGGTGGGATAGCAGTGAGCTGAAGTGGAACCATTCTCAACGGACTAGCAAAAACAATCAACTGCTGCATTAACTGTGTCGGTGCAGGTTAAAAATTAAGGAAATGGCTGCTGGTTTCTCTCCCTTGAGATAATGTGGACCACAAAAGGGGAAGTCACAAAAAAAAAAAAAAAAAAAAAAAACATTCATTGCAGGGTAGATGAACAATCCACCCTGAGGATCTGTACTGTTTGTCCTCACCACAGTTCTGGCATTCATGGGAAGCCTCTCCGGCTGTAGACCAGATGTTGTCCCAAACTGTGGTGTTTAACAGGAACCACTGGAAGACACGGGAGACGAGCAGGGAGGCAGGCGGCAGAGAGGACGGCGGGTCGCACACACACCACCCAAAACAACCTCAGATCATCCGCCCTTAGTGGGTGAGATCTGAGCACACGTGTGTCATGGCCGGTGGAGAGTGTGTGCTGCTGCTGGACGTGGAGGAAAACTGGGAGCAGTGGAGAGGAAGGGGTGTGTGGAAACCCTGAGAACCTCTTTTTTTTCTCTCTCTCTCCCTTTCCCCTCTCTTGGCATAGCTGCGCCGCTCTCCAGGACCACGGAGTGTTGCCCCCCTGCAGCTTAAGCCTCTGTCTCTTTTTGTCCTCGGCACAACAGCCTGTGGCATTCCATGGCAGCAAATCTGGCTGTGCTGTCACATGGGGGAGATTAGCCAAACTAAGACCTCAATAGAATGCTCACTTTACTCACCCATTCCAGTAGTGGTCGCCCCCCTTCGGCCAAACACCCTCACACACTCAATTTAACCGTTCCTCGTCTAGACAGAGTGCAAAGCAATTATTATTGGCATTTTCCAGACCTATCAGCAATGCTCTTTTTGGCCATTGTGGCGTGCCCGGCAGTGCACGAGATGCCAGCATTGAGCCCTGTCGCCCACCGTGAGGGACGCTTCCTCCGTGGTCGGGCGTTTGCGGCGGGCCACCCGGTCAAGCTGTAGCGACTGAGATCAGACGCAAAATATCTTGCAGTGGATTTACATTTATTTCCGATTCATTTTGTTCTGCGACTGCGGCTCCTCGTGCCTCCTGGCTCCTCCGGTCCACCTCCCATTCATAATGCAGTTATTCTGGACCTGGTCACAGTTACTCTATTCCTTGCCGCCGCCGCCCCCGCCCCCACACGCCATTCTTATCTGGCTGCGGACACAAGGAGGAGGATCTTCCAGGAAACAAGGCTCATGCAAGGAGTGGAGATCTGCGGCTGCCTGAAGGGACCTGGGCAGAACAGAACCCTCTCCTGGGGGGTTCGACAAGAACAAAGCCATCTGACTGCATTTAAAGACAAAGAAGCAAACACACATGGTTTATGTTTGAAGCATGTCAGACTTACACCATTTTCCTATTGAATGCAACCCTTACGTGCATATTAGCATATGCATTCCTGTCTAAAACTGAATTATTAGATTATGATTTACGAGATACAGGCCCTGATTATGCTTTTTTTTTTAGGCCAGCTTAGCATCAGATTGAAGCTAATGCATTTAAAGCAATCACTCTCTGGCAGTGATTTAAGCATTTAACTCATTGTTTGAGTCTTTAGATAAGTGAACCGGTCTTACTTCGTACATTAGTCAGGGCCGAGGTGGGGAAAGCACGGCCTCGTGAGACTCAGAAGCCGAGGATATGGTCTGAATTCGCAGCTGCAGACTGGCGGCCGCAGTTTGGAGCAGCACAGAAAATAATTAGGTTTATTTTCCTGTAATGGTCTACTGCCCAGAGCAGCGCCATTGGTAAGCACAGGCAAAAAGCTATTTTATCGCTGCCACATAAAAGGATCGCTCTCACCGCCTCCAAAAGTGGATGTCATTAATGGATCAGGTCTGGCTGGAAAGGGGTGAGGGCAGGGACACAGCGGGCCGGGGAGAGGGGCAATAGATTAGGGGAGGACATATGGGTAAGAGCTCCTTGTTTCAAAGTGGCAGAGCAGGCAGACCCTGCCTCACTGACATTTCCTCCCTCAACTGTTTCAAGTTATATGTAGCGCCTAAGTAGCGGTAGACTATGAGCCAATAAGCTGTCAGACGTCAGTGAACATTAACACACAACACCTGAGCAGTGAAATGAGAATTCCAAAAATCTACAGAAGTCATTGCTGTAATTTTCTGAGTAACTTAGCTATGAATAGTCTATGTAATTTGCTGCAATTAAACTTCACATCTCACATCTCGGAGCTGAGCTTGAAACTAAAAATGAGCCATCAATATTTTTCCTCTCAATAAAATTCAGCATCGTCATAAAAAAATATAAAACATGGTCGGTCCAGTATGAAAGCCATGGCTCTGGACCGCCGCAGTGATGGGGGTCATGCTGGTGTAAACGGGGTGAAAGTGTTCTGCTCAGACTTGAAGTCACTGACGTTTTGGGCGGGTGCCGTCATCTTTCACCTTCGTGAAAAAAAATCAGGCGCCACAGTTAAGTTTACCCCTCTTTGTCAGGCTTTGGGTGTCTGTCAAACAGACAAACCCTAATCACCTCCTCCTGGCAGTTGACCCACTTCTTATAGGCTGGATTTGCATCGTAGAAGCACCGGGCATATCCAGCACATCCATTATGATTAATCCCAACTCATTACATACTCAGGGTCATGGGATGAAAAGAAGAAAAAAAAATTAAAGAAAATAAGTAGCAGATTATTTATGGGGAAACCAGGGAGTGTTATTTTCCGAGGTGACCTCTTGGGAGTTCTTTGGGGGACACACACACACACAGTGAGTGAGATACGCACTTGGCAGAGTAAGCTCCTGTTGTTGGTTGGGGAACAGGAGATGTCAGGCTTTTGGCGGCGTTGATTCGGGCTGTTATTGCCTCTTTTCCATTTTTCACACTTTTCCATTCACCACTGCGCCCCGTCCAGCTGAATTAGAGGTAGCAGCTTGACAACATGCCTGCAACACGCGAATATTAGCGGTAGAAACAGCGAAAAGTAGCCTTGTTGTGCTGCTCTTGTAACAACAGCTACCTGATGTAGGAGCCTGTCGAATAAAAGCACCAAAATTGGTATTCATGAAGCGGCTTGTCCTTCTGCTTGTTTGCTCTTTGCCGGGTTCTCACCATAAATTTGGCCTCCTGAGGAGTGACTTCTTGTTTTGGAACCGCATGCTTCTTTTCATGGTCAATACAATACAGAATATTTCACTAGTGTGTTTAGGAAAGGAAAAAAAAAACAAAAAAACATGCGCATAAAAATTTAAATCAAAGAAGTGAATCTGGAATTTCCATATTTGTGAATTTTTCTGTCTCATTCACTTCATGCACAGCAGTTCATAAGAAAGCCTCAGGAAGTGCTTTTCTGTTTGTTATTGTCGATTTAATGCAATCACACATCGTTCTAATCCAAATTATGACGACAGATGGGAAATTTCGGTGTTGCTCTGCTGTGAAAGAGATCCGACCGCAGTAGCAGATTTGACGGCGGAAGCCTGCCGAGACGGAAGTTGTGAATCCCCACTACTAGAACCAAGTGAAGTTGTGTCAAGTGTACACTCCCCATGGCAGAGGGAATGCACCCTGCGAAGCGGCAGGACACTCCCAACAAGCTCTGGAGAATAGGGAAGCTCAGCCCACACAGGATATAACAGAATCCGTCCCAGAGATGAGTTGCGGCCTCCGTTACGTCACTCCGGCGAGGGAAACGAAAAAATGGAAGGTGTATTTAGATGCGACCGTCTCGGAGCTTCCCCATTTGTGAGGCTGGTGACAAATGATATCAGTAGTGTCAGACAGACGTGAGAACACCAGGGAGAAGTGAAAGTGCATAATGTCTGCGTTTAGTCCACAGTAATGATGTGCGAGTCTCATGAAGATCAGACGTCTGAGCTCTCTGAGAACGTCTCCGCTCTGCGAAACATGCAATGTGAGCTGGAACACGATACAGGAAAACGAGCTGAACGCGAGTATTGAATGACTTCAGGAAGCCTGTTTAATTGTTTTCTGATTTATGGGTTGAATATTATTTAACAATAATACTATAAATTGCACCTGCTCTTAAATAAGTACCAGTATTTCCTTCAGTTCATATTAGCAGATATTTCATTAAAATCTTCATTTGTTAATAAAGTTTGCAACATTTTACAACTTTTATATTGACAAATTTATACCTTTTATTATGGGGAAAAGCAATCATTATTTTCACTATGAGAGAAAATCTCTCTGCCACAGCAGTTAAAGTGATTTCAACAGCAAACTGGACAAAAGACTAATCATTTTATAAATATTTTAAAATCCCCATGAGGCAGTGTTGCCGACATTTAGAGTGAAAGTTAACATTACAGGCTACATGCAGTATGCGGAGTTTGCCAACTAACTTTTTAAGGACCATATACTAAAATAGTTTGATAATGTTTATTTTCCATTGGCCGAAAGCATAATTGAAAGTACGCTCATTAAATGTTTGTGGAAATCAGGTAATAGTCCTGCTAACCTCATGAGTTACACTTTCACTGTAGCTCCTTTTCTTTCATGACATTTATTTTATATTCTAAAGATGTGTGTTTAAATGAAAACAACTTTTAATTTTAAACTTTATTTTAAGCATAATCTCTGTTTAACAAAGCAGGGAGTGAGGTATGCTGGGAAAAAGACATAACTATCCAGAACTTGAGTTTTTTCATGAAACAAACCTTGCTAATATTGCACACTTTAATAATTTTAGCAGCTTTAAGCACATTCACCCATTGGAAACATCTCAGGATGTTCTTGTGACACATGGCTGAATGAGGGCGGCTTGAGACTATAATGACGTCTGCCACAGCATTAATGTGCATCAATTTACAGCTGTGATTTTTTTTTCAAAGAACAGTAAAAGAAAACTCAATATAGAACTTAATATCCTATTTAAAAACAAATCACGATTGTCACCTTGGTTTCTGCTTTCTGTTAGTGCACGTGTGAACATGACAGCTTCTCTGGTTATTGAGAGTATGTGAAAGTCTGGCGTTGCTCACATGTGCCATTATCGATGCTTCTGCACAGTACAACAAATTGCAAAGTAAGTGTGTCAAAAGTTCCCGAGTAATCCTGTACATGCTATGGGACAAACAGTCAAAGCCATAGAACAGGGATTTTCTTTCCATTGCTCTTTCGTGAATGCAGTGGAACTAAAGTCTCACGCCGAGTATCAGTTTTCACTTTCCAGCTCCCTATAACTGAACAAATTGCTTTGAATCAGATCTGCTTGCATGGTCTGTTCTTTGTTATATTGGCTCGGAGTGATTACAGGATCATGACTCGGCTTTGCCTCAAATTATGACAAACTGCATGGATTGTCCGCGTAATGTGTTCTCCTGCAGCCAGCCGTGCGTTTGGCCTCTGTATGGCGGGGCTGTACTTATATGAGGAGTCAGGCTGACGAGTTCTGATCATAAAGGAGGGACCAGTAAGTTTGTATGATGTACAAAAAGCTTAATAATTAAATGCATTTAAAAGGTATCGTCTTTGGGGAGCTGCACTTGAATGGAGAACAAAATGTTTTCCACTGTAAAATTATTTGGAAAGTATTTTTCAGCCAAGCTGCGAAGCTGTTAACTGGACACTTGAGGCTTATTCGGGACCGGGTCATTTTATCTCGACAGGGAAAATGTCCTGATGTGGACTGCTTTCCAAACGCATGTCGAACTCGATCTGAACTCGACGGGACACACCACTTCTGTTGAGCTGAGGCTCATTTGGTAGAAAAGACCCTCTTCCTATTTTAGATTTATGATCAGATGCGCTGCTCAACAACAAATCTTCCGGCCTGTAAATTCAATGACATTCAGCTAATTAGGGAAAAATCAAACATCTATTTCCTGAAATCACAGTGATGCCCATAAAACAAAAAGTTTCCCACAAGTCATATGGATGAGTCAGTCTTTCAAGTCAGCTGATGAACATGAACACGTTGATTTTCCTCCTGGGGAAGCTGCTTTACATGTGGAACATATAAATACGACTGTACAATGCAAGAATATAACTGCCTTGAGTTTCTATTCCCAAGGTATCGTCTGTCCTGCGTGTTTGCCAGGATGTTGCCGTCCCACACAGCCATTTCCTCTCAGGGCAGGTGATTGACAAAGACACAACAGGACGCGGAGCCAAGACGAGCCACTGCGCCACTGCCAAGCACCCTGGCTCACAGGGCCATTCCCATACAGAACAAAGGCGCTGAGCAACTGGAGATAGGGAGCCGTATCAATTTCAGTTTTAATGAGCACCTTCTGTGCTCAGGCTTAATAAGTAGAGTCGCTGTCTATCATTTGTGCATTACAGGAACATGAAAAAACAGATTTTATGACTGCGGCTGTTACTCAGGTGCAGTCAGCTGGTGGGAGATTTATGCTTTGATGATGACAGCGTAGTTTATATGGAAGTACGTAAATCATCTCTTTCAGCTGTCATCTCCATCTCATCAACGCACAAAGCACCATCGTAAAGCGGCAACGCGTCGGAAGCGGAAAACGTAATCGTGACGCGACCGAGAAGCGCGGCTCTCGGAGCCGGAGCTGCATTTCTGCTGTAAACATCAGCGCGTTATCCAGATTACAGCAATGAGACGTGACCGAGCCTCCCTCCCCGCCGCGCAGCGCCCAGCACCACCTCGAGGTGCGATACCATCGCACGGCAGCGATAACATCACATGCAGGCTCCCAAACATCCCTCCGCGAACAATGTCTGTGTAATTTGTCCTCCTCGCTCACGTCTCCGGAGTTCCACTGCGAGTACGTACGTTTTTTTTGTTTTGTTTTGTCAGCGGAGACAGTGAGACAGGATCCTTGTCAAAACTCTCTTCCTTTAGGGCTCTTTCCTGATCTGCACTCATCTGGAAGGATGTGTGTGTACGTGTGAGCGTGTGTGTGTGTGTGTGTGTGTGTGTGTGTGTGTGTTTACCACCAATAGGCCCGAACACTTCCTCGCAGTAGCTGCTGAGCTCATCGGGCTCGGAGGTGACTGCTTCTCTGACAGGTGTCGTTAACTTTTGAGTGAGCGCATCTGTGCATGTGGGCGCTCACAGGCTAGCGGTTGCCTATTATTAAAGAAAACACTCTTGCCGTCGCCACGGCGACGGCGGCGGCGCTCCGAGATGGCTGCTCGGAGTGCTGACAGGCCCGTGTCAGAGCAGAATTTCCACCCCGCTATTTAGGATCAGTCAGTCTCTCCTCCCCTATTCTCATTTCTTTGTCAAAACTACCCCGGAACATCAACCCCCCCCCCCCCCCCCCCCCACCCCTCCACCCCCACCCCCGACACACACACTCAAGCACACCTTTCCTAGTTATCAGAATGAGAGGCAGGCAGCAGCAGGCAGAGCAGTCACAGTTTACCGGATCTGGTCTTTCAAAGGCCTTAAACCCTGTGATTTTATATAAAAGAAAGCCGGAATCTTTGGCAAACTATCAAAAAAACACTGTATAAAATAGTGTATGGCGAGCGCGTTTGTGACATGCAAAGTCAAAAAATATCCCATAAAAGATGTTTAACTTCGACAAACAATGGGGCAGTAAAGTGTGCATATATGCTGGATAACCCAGGCACAGTTAATCTGGCCAGCAAATCCCACTATTAACACTGTCACTCACCGTAATGTCAAGTCAAATAATAGCTGGAGCCATTTGTACGAGTGTGGCCCTAGAGTAGCTCATACCGGTTCACGAGCTTCACCCACCCAGCGCAGTTTACTGGGCACAAGCTGTCAGTCCATGTGTTCTGCATGACTCAGATTTTCTGATTGGTGGCCTGTTTGCATGGACTCTGTGCAACAAGAAACAAATGTGTCCGAGGAACGATGCAGAGAGAGAGAGAAAAAAAACATCCATTTCGGTGAAGTTGCTGCATGACACTTTGACTTATGACGTCAAAACGGACTTTGTGTTTCACATGGTTGTGTCTCCGGTAAAGAGTTCAGCAAAAGGCCTTAGCAGTCGTCAATCGTTCAAAAAGAAAGTCGCATACAACTTCAAGAACTGAGTTCACCTCCATGTGAACAATGTTGATCCATAAATTTAAAACATCTAAGTATTGCTGATATCATATATGCTTTATTTCAGCTACTACAAATAGTTTAAAGTCAAGTTTAGTATTGGCTCTGGGTTCTTTTTTTGAGATGTTCCAATGTGCACATGTGACCTTTTTCATATTTTTAATAAGTGCGTAAGAGTTGGACGGGTCAGAAACTTGAGTTTCTATCCTCATTCATAAAGTCTAACCCTGAATGAACAATGATTTGCTGTCACAGCCTTTGTAAATGAGCAGTCAAACAGGCTCTCCTGAGAAAAGATTTACCATTCACAACTGAGAAGTCTACAGTTTAATCCAGCTTCAGATTTTTCTTGATTTTCTCACTTGATGAAATGTTCCATCCACCGACTCTTCAACCTTTGCATACTGAACCGGTCTGATTAAAAGAACATTATTATGAGCCAAATAAAGCAGTTAACACCCCGGGCTTATGCAAGAATGGATTGTGAGCTCTGTGAGAATTATCTTACTTGGCATTCAGGATTCTTGTAACATCTTTGCAGACTTTTCTCTATGATCAGCCTGTAAGCAGGTATCATCAGCGAAAAAACCCCCAAAAACCTTAGAGGAAGGTGAGAGGAGACTAATGCAGCCCTCAGATTGCACTCTACTTTTACCATCTCTAAGACTGATCCAACTCTGTGTTATGTTCTGACAACTGAAGTCAGTTTACAAGCCATAGGTCTTGCAAGACTGAGCTTCTGAAAGACCCGTCACACTGCAGCTTCATGATTTATGGATAATTTTCCACAAATGTGAAATCATCACCAGTGTGTTTTTACAAGCAGGATAATACCATAAACTCCGGAGCTCTAATCCAGCTTCTTTCATCTCGTGCTCTTTCTTCCTTCTTTCTCTTCTTAATTTTTAAGGCGGTGGGATAATAAAGTGGGTAGTATGAAATGGAAGGACTGCAGCCTGGTGACAGATTCATGGTGGATTTAGGGAGAGGCCTTGCGAGAGATGCACAATCAGACGGTTAAACGCCAAGTACAAAAACCCACGCCAATTCTTGCAAGTGTGCAAGCCGGAGGACTGCGCAGAGCCATCGGATACGGAGCTGCTGACGGTTCATTTGGACTGATACTCTCCGGCTACAGTGACAGGCCAAACAAGTCTGAGCGGTGTGTATTCATACACTTTTTCATTACTTCTGGCCTGAGGCCTTCGACACAGTAGGCAGTCAAGAGCAGGGTGGGGCTCGCGTACTCATTACCGTGGCACCAGATCTGGCAGCGGAGCACAATACTTTACCAGCCTGCAAACAGTGGTATTTAACATTTAACAAATAAGCACCATCATTATCTCAATAACTATATTACCCGCAGTTAACTTGTGTATTTTATCTGATTGTGTTTGCTCGCTGGATGCTGCACCGCCGACTTGTGAAACTTAAGGCGGTGTACGTGTACGGCGCGCGTCACTGGAGAAAACATTTCACAACAAGGAGCAGCACTGTTCAGGCTTCACACCGCCGTATGTGACATCCCATAATCTGAATCTCGTCTCACTCCGGAGCGGTTGTGTATCACCTAGACAACATCTACATAAGCCTGTCCTCCCGGTGAACTGTGCTCGGCGGGCTGACGAAGCGAAGGGGAACAACAGCCCTCATGGCTATGGGACAGGTAAATTGCACTCCGAGACAAGGGACTGTTTGTGTGAGACAGAAACATGAAACGTTCTGATGCAGGAAGTGTGTTTTTTTTTTCTTCTTCTTCTTCTCTTGCTCACTCACTCTCTCTCACACAGTAAAATAAAGAATTAAACCCCGAGTAGAGGGAGCATTATAGAAACAATACTGGCACCTTTGTGTCTGCGAAGGTGTTAGAACAAGGTAATGTGTGACTGACAAGCAATATGCGCCCCTGCTGTGCGTGTCTCATCATGTGTAAAAGTTCAACACGGTTTGAACAGCAGAGGGATATTACCATTCAACACGGTGCAGAACGGGAAAATTGCTCCTGGAGCTTGCCCAGGCAGTAACTGAGCTGTGGAAGTATCGCGGTCTCCTGTGAGCAAGTCACTGCCGAGCAAGACGCCGAGGGAAGTCGAACTTCTCCTCTTTCCTGTTTACAATTGCCTGGCGCATGTTGCTGAACTGGGCAAAATGATCTAAACAAATACTGCTAGATCATATTCAGAATATCTCCTTTGGATTTTCCAAGTCAGTTCATTTAAATCCCAGAATTCCCACACATTGCATCCTGAAATAAATGTCTGTTTCTGGGAATATAAATCACTTCATTCATTGTCTAGTTTACGCGGTGTGAATTTATTCTTAAATGGTAGCAAAAAGCATTAAGGTACACTTCTTATGAGTTTAGATGATGTTGTTTATGAGGCCCACTGCTTTCAGCTCACGCCCTGGGGGCTTCCCACAAGGCCTCTGCAAGCCATCAGGTGCCCGCAGGCACCGTGTCGACTACCCCTTTGTTTGGCTAATCTCTCAGTCAGCATATCTGTCTTTGGACTTGACGCAGAAATGCCTCGAGACCACTTTAACAGGACGCTGATGAAGAAGCAGGAGGACTGTAGGGCCTTCTCAGAGCGCCAAAGCTTTGGCTAAGGATTGATATCCTTCTGTGACGTGTGGCAGCACTCGCATTTAAAAGTCTCCTAGCCTCACCATATAGTCCATTTGGCAGCGCCGGTCTTATGCTAACATATCACGTCATAGCGCCATTTCGTAATGCCAAGACGAGGACAAACTAATGACTTTCACTGTGTGGGAAAGCCAGTGCGGCATGCATGAATGGGATCTTGAGAGACTTAAAGATGAGTAATACGAGTATAACATAATATAGATAACACATGTTCCAATTCCTCGTCTCCAGATGAGGATGTGCGGCGTGATGAGGTGTTAGGACCTCGGATCTCCGAGAGAAACCTGGGTGACAGCGAAGAGGGAAGGGCACAGATGTATGCGAGGAAGGTAGAGCGGTGCCGAGAGAGATTAAAAGACGGTTCCCATGCAGCATGCCAAGGATTAGGCCGGGACATGCAGCCTATGACTTCACCGCTCTGCGAAGAGGCAGAGCCGCTCCGCAGTCCCCCTGCAGCAGCCGCTCCACTTCTGTGGTTTTGTTCGGGGGCGGATCAAGAAAGCCCAAAAGGAGCGCCGAACATGGAGGTGGGACGGCTGCCCAAAAATGAGCCGGAGCCGGCCAAGTGCTTGTGGTCGTCTAGTCGGGTCAACACTGGTCAAGGCAGAACATCGCCCCATCCATCCAGCGAAGAGGGCTTACGCCGGCTTCTAGCGCGACTGCGTCACGAGAGAGGAACCCCTCTTTCTGACCTGGACCCTCGATTGTGTGAAACTCCTTTTTGGGTTGAGCTGCCATGCCGGGGCAGAAGCTGGAGTTGGAACGAGGATCGCAGCCAACTGGCTGTCGAGGTGGAACCACTGCTCTAATGTGAAAAGTAAGGCTGCATGTGAGAGCAAGTAGGAGCGCTATTTGGGGGATTAAGGAACACTACCCTGAGTGGATGAAATGGAGTGGTGATAGAATACATCCTGCTGGGAGATAAAGGAAAATATGCCTGAAAAATGCCTGATAGATTATTAAGGTATTCGGGAAATTCTAATCCTAATTCCTGCTACGGTAGGTGAGAGTGGCGAGGAGAGTACGCTTCATCTGTGACCAAAAGTACAGATCAATCATTTTAAAATAGGCTGATCATCCTTTTTGTGTGTAAATGTGAGTTTATCAACAAATTGCCAGATGACCTGCACTCGAATTATAGATTGGTGTGAATTGATTTGTAGATTTCAGATGTTTCAGGAAACATGTGGCAGCACTCCCTTCAAGCCTGCATTAGAGAGCCTTTCCTCTCTCTTTGTACGTTTCAGCCCTCTCCCACAGAGCTGAACTTTGTCCAGCAGCTCTGTCTGACTCCAGCCAAGATGCTAAACAGTCCCAGGTGCTCTCAGAGCTAAGCTAACACAGTAGGCCCACCTAGACGGCGAGGCTTTCGGCTTCACCCAAAACTGCAGCGAACCTCTGGCTGAATGACCCAAATCGCTCCATAAGAGTGATCGGTTTCATTTGCGCTAACTGTTATTTATCACAGTTGGTCATGTGTTACAGCTATGTTTCAATTATGCAAAGCGAATCTCACATTTCTACTGACCACCGCAGGAGTCGGGGTATATATATTCTTACAGCCTGATTTGATTAACATTTATCTTATTTAAGTTTCATTTTGCCAGAGAACCTGCTTTCATGTTCAAACATGACCTAGTTCTACACACAAGCTGTTTACAGGCTGACTGTGAAAGCATCCATCCATTCATCAGAGGGAGGATACACGCTGGAAAGTTCCCCAACCTATAGAGATGGACAATCTCACGAACATTCCCCATTATGAGTGCTGTAGTCTCTCACGAACCTGAAAATGCAAAATCCACACAGAAAGACTGTTTCAACCCAATTCAACAA
This sequence comes from Salarias fasciatus, assembly GCF_902148845.1. NCBI lineage: Eukaryota > Metazoa > Chordata > Actinopteri > Blenniiformes > Blenniidae > Salarias > Salarias fasciatus. Next base: position 7,766,961 of record NC_043748.1, on the reverse strand, counting down.
CATCAGACATTCCACCATTAGAGCTGTAATTATATATGTTATATATCTTTCAGCGGAGTCCATATCTTTGCATGAACTGACTACATGGAGATTGAAAACAGAAACGTCAATAGAAGCGGTTGTGTACAATCTGTGTCTACTTTAAAATACCAGGGCGCAGAGCTGAGACTTGATTTGAATTAGCTGTCCAAATTTTTTAGTCTTAATCAGATTAATATCATACGAGCTGTTTAAAGCTAAACCTCAGCAGCTGCTGTTTTGATGCTTGCGACCATTCAGTCTGCCGGCTGTTTGTACACAGGCATGCAGGAAAAACGGTCCACTTACATGGCTGCTTGCCAAAAGAAGTGTGTGAGGGCAATGTGGCTGCAAACAGGGGCAGGTGAAGGGGGGGGGGGGGTGCAGTGGCTACGTGCCTGCAAAGCGGTTTAACTGGGGCCAGGCGCAGGGGACGGGGTAAAGAGAGAGAGAGACAGAGAGAGGGAGAGGTGGGGAAAGAGATGACGAAGTAAAGTCATTCATCCCCCATATTGTGCTCAGGGGTCTGCCACCATGCTCCGCACACAGATATGCTATGTGCATTTTGCACAAATGCATACCAAGAACAAGCTAAATAACACGTAATCCCCTCCGTATCGCATCCATCACAGCCCGGCCTGAAAAACACCGGTCCAAAATCCCCTCCTGCTCACCTACAGCCCCTCTGAGCACATTTTAACCCTTATCTCTCCGTCCCCTTGATTCTAAACTGCCGCCGGAGCAGCCAGGATGCCTCGCTGTTTCCTCGGTTACTATCAACAAATAGCCACAAATTCTCCTCTCTCCTTTATATTCTGCATGAAAGCACAAGCGGACACACTCGCATTGCCACCCCTGCCTTGTAAACTGAGCCAAATTCTGCAGCAGGCAGCGGCGTGAGAACATGTCTCCACATATCCACTTTCTTGGAGGCCATTTTAGCTTGTTTAGCTTGTCTAAACCTGAGCCGGGGAGACAGCGTAAAGCTGTTTTGCATCTGTCTTCCAACAACAACACTAATCTTTTTTTTTTTTTTTTGATATCGTTTTACATTCGCGCCAGAGAGATGCACAGGCGGCGCTGCTCTTCTCCCTGATTTCAGCTCAGCAGCTGTGTCGGCGCGCCAAGCGGATCCCGCCCTGCAGCTGCAGCAGCACCACGGCTCTTAGCCTCCGATGGACGTATAGACACACGCATCACCAAGTCAAATCAGGAAAGACCAAGAAATAAACCTCATCAACACGATACCGAACAAATCCACTGCCAGGGATGGAAGGAGGGCATTACAAATACACACATTACACTAATTAAGAAGTGCTTCCGAATACTTTTAATGAGTACTGCATTTTCCTAGTATGGAATTTTGATATCACTTAGCTCCAATTTACTCAGTGTGATCTGTTTTGCTTTGGGAAGACCACAAGTCACAATATGAATATGCACACAGTCTGAACGGCTAAAAGGCTTTTGATTCCAGAATTTAAAAACATGACCAAGGTAACAAAAGTTCAGAAATGTTGGATTCAGGTCATAGATCAGCAACCGTTGTGATCAACATTTGTCTGGAGCGGCAAAACATGTTTAACCTTTAAGAGTTTAAGATCAAGATAACGCAGCTCATAAACAAAGTTTTATGTGTAGGTTTGCAATAAATACTATAACTGTGCTTTTTGTTGCATCCCTGAGGGTTCATAGCTACAACTTAGAACAATTTAGTGAATTTAGCTTTTTTTCTACTTGATCCATTTTAGCATTTAATACTATTTTCACTATGTGACTCTTTTAGCTGCTTTAAATGTTTTACTTGTCTGTAGAAGTTTCAGCTTTTTTACCATTCTTGTCTGTCACTATGAAACTCATCACTCCAGATAAATCACCACAAGCTCAGTCAATCAGAACAAGACTCATATTCACATTAGTTCACAAACAACTGCAACATTTTCTTCATTCACCAACTCTGAATGTTTGGGAAATTTGTTTAACATTTGTATGCACTTACACGCTGGATGAACTTCAAACAATGAGAGCTCATTGTTACCTGTGTGTCTGTCCGGCCTCTGCGTCTGCTGCAGCTTCACAGCTGACTCTCATCGGTGTTGATGGGGTGTGTGTGTGTGTAAATGTGTCAATGTCTTTGTTCACATAAATATAGGATTTATTGCGTTTTTTTTATCAACTATATGCAGAAAATGATTCTCTCTCACTGCATATCCCCCTGAATCACTTTTGTACCTTTTCCCTCTTTAACCGAGGGACATATCGCTTCATCTTACGTTTGATAACTCCAATGTTTCTTTCCTGTTTTGCTTTTGTTTTGGAGTCTTCCGAATCTCGCGCTGATCTCTCGCGGGGTCAGTCGCAGGCTAACTGATGTCATGCAGTTTGGGAGACGTTGCTGTAGCTACTGTCTCTATCGGCCGTCATCTTCATTCAGCTACTGTTTGTTTTTCGATCGTGCGCGGAGACAGGCTGCCTGTCGGCGCGCACACATGACCTCATGAGTGAGAGGCGGCTCATTAGAGCGCAGGTTTCTCTGGATGTATGACCGAGTTTGATGTGCGAGTGACTAATGGAGAAGCGCCGAGGCAGAATGAAAAAAATCACACACACTCACACACACGCACAGAGTAGGCCGTGAGTTATGAGGAAATGAAATATAAACTCAGTTTCAAAACAGCGTCCTGTGGAGAGAAGGACCTACAGAGAGTAGAGGCCTTCGATTCCCCCTGTCGTATCTTTCAATACAGAAATCCATGTTTAACCTTTAACAAACGGAGGGATCTGTCGCTTCATGCTGTAATCAGAGTCTGCGGTGCGACGCCATGAGCCAACACAAACAATAAAGCAATGTCTGAACTTACAAAATGTCTTCTGTGAAAGATTTTTTATTAAATTTGGTGCTTTTGGGTTTCTTTCTTACAACAAACAATCCAAAAATTACATCAATTCTTTTTATACTATAAACATTAGACAGAGAAGCAATAAAGCTGTTTTGTCAGTCTTGCCTTCACAAATGCAGTCAGGGTAGATCGGTGAGTGACGGGTGAGTGTGTGGGTGAGCAGCAGCCGAGGACTCAAACGGAACATGAAAAACTAGAACTGTCACAGAAGTGTTTTTTCTCTCTCCATAAGACAGACTTGGTGACACTTGAAGGCACTGGGAGCAAAACAACTCTTCACTGAAAGGGATTGATATTGACGTTTCGCTTGTCACGGTTTTGCGTACAGTACGTTCACAAAAACTGACAAGAAACGCGTGCGTGCATCTGTGTGTCCTGTTATGCAGTTGCATACTGGAGGTGGGGGTGGGGGTGGGGGTGGGGGTGGGGGTGGGGTGGGGGTGGGGGTGGGGGTGGGGTGGGGGGGGGGGGGGGGGGGGTACTGCACAGTGTTGCATTGCAGGGAGGCAGTGGGTGGTAGAGGTGGAAGTGCAGTGGAGATAATCCCCGGCTTTTGCCCTAAGTCCTGTGCACGCTGGGCAGATCAGGGCCCGAGGGAGGAGTGGTGCTACCCCGTGGCAGTCACTCGGCCCCGAGCCTTCCACCTGACCGGCCTGGCAGCCCCGCAAGCCTGAAAACTCAGGCTTCAGCTTCAATCAGGGGGCTGCTCGGCGGATACTGCTAAGTCAGGCTGAAGAAAGACTTTGAGCTTGCTGTTGGTGCGACTGTGTCCTAAAGTGCCCCGTCCGCTCAGCCCCCACGCAGAAGATCCAGAAGATCCCTCTCATCTGGGCTTCCACTCGCTTGTTGCCACCGACGGGCAGCAGCAGCAGTTACTGCTTGAAAACGAAGCGTCCTGCGTATCGGTAAGCAGGACAGAGCGGGTCAGCGGGTTAATGCGTTCAGTATGGCTATTTGTTTGGCCCTTGGGAGAGATGAAGCTGAGAGGTTAACCCCCGGGGTCAAAAGGTCAGGAAACCCTGGAGCACAACTTCAGGCCGGGCCCCGATTCAGCTGGAGACCCCAAAGGAGAGACCTCATCAACCCACACATCACCCCGGGTGCAGCGGGGAGCGCCAGCTGTTAGGAGCCACGGAGGAATGATGAGGCGGAGCCGGAGCTCAGCTGACAGGATGTGCTCCACTCCCGGGACGCTCATTCTCCTCAGTGCATCCCAACACTCGCTGTTATCAATCACTGGAACCTATTTCCCTCATTAAAAGACGGCTAGAACACTAATCGGGAGATATATAAAGTTCACCACAGCTCCAACGCCGAACGACTTCCACATGGACCGGTTGTAAACACATAAACAAGAGTGGAACACACTGCTGTACTGCTGATGGGATTCTTCAAATAGCTGGGCTGTCTGCTTTCTCAGTCTGCACCGCAAGGTCCCTGTCACTTCTCTCTTCTCATTACTCCAAATAGATCTGACGCTCGCTTTCACTCCTGCAGGGGGAGTTCCCAGGTGCATTTAATAAACGAAGGAAGAAGAAATGAGATCACCGTTCCAAAAGAAGAAACCCGACTATAAGTTTGGGGCATTTCACTGCTGTTGATCTCAGTGTATGTCGAGCAAAAATGCAGAAGAAAGACCAGATTCAGTTTGCCTGTTAGGTGCTGTCTCTCTGCATCGCTGCAGCAAAAAAAAAAAAAAAAAAAAATCAGCAGAATTAGTATTCACACAGTGCATGCATGTTCTCAGTAAATGGTTTTTATCTCCTGAGAAACTGGCCGGTCCCAACAGGTGCTGAATTACACTCACCTGCAGAGATGAGTGTCATTCAAGCTGTTCGAGGTGGAAATGGGAGTAAATACTAATGGCCATTCTCAGGAGGACCCTGCGTGGGAACGCCGGGCGTAATGCAGCTTCACATAAAGAGCTGGACGGTAGCATGCGAGAAGCGGCACTAAAACACACAACGGACATACACAAAGCGACAAATGTGCAATTAGAGACTCCTGTAATCTCTCAGACTCTCATAGTCTCATAATATGAGCGTATTCAGTGAGGAAGCTGTGAACCGTGCCTCATACTTTGTCACGACAGACGCTACTGCAGCATCTCATGACCTTCGCTGACTGGAAAAGAAAAGGGGGAAAAATTGGCAGCGTAATGCATTTTCCCATACAAATAAAATTCAATAAACAACTTCAGGTTTGTTCCTCAGCATAGTGAAAACACACTTCTCCTTCATTACTGCGATGCCCTGGGAAAAAGACTGCTGAGTTGAATCCAGTTGATTTTAACCAAAAATCAATAAATGCTGCGCAGATGTTTCAATAGCTTCCATACTGCGGCCCATGCCCCTGAAATTTTCAATATCACTTACTGAAGTGGTTCCAAACCCGAAGTCCCAGACGCCCTTCTGGTGAGCCAGAGATCACGGAAGGAGGCCTGAGACTTTATCTGTCCCGTGGTCAACATGATTAAATCTGCACGTGTCAAAATAAAATGTCTTGCAACACTTGTGAGAATCTGGAGCAAAACGGAAAAACACTTCTTTTAAATCTTCTGCTTTTGCGCGTTTCATTCAGCCTTTCTGTGAAAAGGTTGTAGAGGCCTGCAGTCTGCAGTCATTCTTTAGTCAAGGTTAAAGGCTTTAGTCAAAACCTGGATTTAAATGATGGTAAATATGGGTTATAATTTTCAGCCATTTCACTGATGAATTGTGTTTTAATCTGTGTTGATTAAAGATCTTTATCTGATCCCCTCAGAAGCAGCCCATTTATACTGATACAATAAATACTTTTAAACATGTTCTGTAAATCTTGCCCAAGACTCAACTCTACTGAAAATGACATACATGTGATACACTTGAAGATTTGGATCCAAGAGCTTTTCAAGAAATAGGAAATGCCCTAAATAAATAAAAAGAAAAAGTAAAAGAAGAAGAAGAAGTAATGTTCTGGTGTGTCTGATAGGATCACACAACATTAACTTTCTGGGCCACATTTCAAGGAAAAGAAAGACAAATTTGCCTTTGAAATACAAACTTTAAGAGCAGGAAAAAGCTTGAGTCTGCAGTATTTTGATCTTTCTCTGTTGATAGATAAAAGCAAGCCTAAATGTGGGTCATACTTTTTGGATTTTTTTGGCACTTGTTGAGTTTAATCTTTGCTCTCACTGCTATGAGTGTCATCAATCACACAATGCTGCTGGCAGAGCGTTTGTTGATCTTATTCCTTGCTTTTCATCACAGTATAGGACGGGGGATCGCGCCGCCGTGGCGCGGCGGCTGAATCAGAAGCGTGTGTCGGTCCTCGGGACCTCTCTGGCTGTGTAAACAGAAGCTCGCTACCCTCAGAGCTGATGGCTATCGACCGGGCCAGACACTGGAATGACAGGTCTTATCTGGCACGGCGATTGGCAGTCTGAGACAGACGTCTGCGCGGGAGCGTGCGCTCGGTTTCAGAGCAGCAGGTTCACGCTCGGCGCAGAGAATCCCCGGCTGCTGACGACACGACGGGGCGACGCCCCGCCACCGCCGCCGCCTCGCCGCGCCGTCGTCGTGATAGATGGCCGTGTGAGTTCTCGTTGCTCGTCACCGAGCTGCCAGCTTTACACATCGGCGGACGAAATTCAAGCGCCGCATGCAAAAAGGAACTCTGTGTTTGTGTGTGTCAAGGGGTCAGTCTTTTCCCTGACCAGAGGGTTCCCGCAGCAGACCGTCCTCTCAGCTATTGTACGTCGCTGCTGGTGAGATTTCTCAGAATATCTCAAGGAGTTTGGGTTTCAGTGATGAAGAAAATAAGAGTTTTGACACTTGTGGTGCACGAGCAAGACTTGACATCTTATCTTGACATTAACTTGTTAAGTTTTTTTATATTTTGCTTTATATTTTTCATGTTACACTGACAAAAACTACATAAATGCAAAAAAAAAAAAAAAAAATATATATATATATATAAATATTCATCTGATTTTCTAGAGAAATATTTCCACTGTTCAGCTCAATACGGCAACATAATCATAACTTTAATCAGTCGATTTCTTTGCTGTCAGTGTTTTTAAACTGAAGTAATGTCACAGAAATGCTCTGGCTGACGGTGAATAATGACATTTCTCTCTGAGAGCTTCACATTAAGACATCATTTCTCTGTGCGGGTGACAGTTTGACGCCCCCCGTCTCCGTCCACACGAGGCCTAATGAGACGTCTCTATCACAGTGCTTCCCGAGGTAAACTCCACAACGGCCTCAGACTTTTCTACCGAAGAGGACAAGTGCTGACACGACCTTTGACATGACCCCGCTCCTTCACAGAGAACAGAGAAATGAGACACACTTTCAGGGAAAATGCACATCTACACATTTCAGCGTGACTCTTCCTGCGAACTAATCAGTTAAAGGTCAGACTGCTGAAGTTGCTGCATTGAATCTACTGCTGGAATTTTTTTTCTTTTTTTCTTTTTAAGTTTCAAGTGAAAGAGGGAGAGAAAATAAAAAATCATTTGTCATAATTTCCCCTTTCGGACAGACTTGGCTCAGTCAGTTGGCGGCGGTTCAAACGCGGCATTTAGCGGGCTGGGAGTGACGTTCTCGCCGAGCGAGGGCAACCCAGAGCGTTTGAGGTGGTCAGTCAGGCTGAACTCTGGATCCAGGAGCGAACCGGACTGTCAGAGTGATGTATGATGTAGGGGGGACGGAGGGCTGACGTCCTGGACTCCAGCGTTTACACTCGCCTTTCATTTCACACAACTGCTTACTCTCTCATATATCCCAAAAAAAGAAGGAAAAAAAAACCTACTTTTTTAATGGATGCTGCATCATTTGATGTGTCCATCTCCCTTTTTCAGGCACTTTTACAAATACAGGATGGATCCTGTGACTGTCATTAACTTTAACAAAATTAGAAGATCAAGAGCGACGAAAACAAGTTAAACATTGATGCCATCAATTATTTATAAATTCCTAAGTATATAATAAAAAAAAAATCATTAGAAAGTGACAAAAAGCTGAACTGTAAAAGATAACTAGTAAATTACACAATCGTAATTTAATCATAAAAGTTCATCATCCGCGCTTCCTCATTTGAATCATGTACTTTATTATTTGTCCGGCTATAAATAATTCTTTTCCTGGAATCACTTCTCCAGAGACCAGACATGAAGTAAAGGGAAGCGCCGCTCTGAATCAAAATGTGCTTGCTCATAAGGTCGGCCTCACGTCATCCCTGCCGTAATTGAAAGTGAACCCGCCGCCGCTCTTCACATCACTCTCCCTCTCCCTACAACCCCTTTTTGGTTGTTCTGGTACGCCATTATTTCCATCTCGGACAGACCCGACCCGCCCCACCGCCACCGCCACCACCGCCACCACACACACCACCTCCCCCCACCTTCATTCTGCCCGGCCGCACCCCCAAAAACGCTCCCACACCCCCTTGCCCCCACCCCTCGCCTTGCCACTGCCTCTCTGCATTGATGCTGATAATTACCACTGAATGGATCTGCAGATTCCCATGGATGTCAGTGAAGCCTTTGGCCTGTTTTGTTGCTCCCCCTCCCCTCCTCCTCCCTCCCCCCCCCCCTCCTCCTTATCCTCTCCTGCTTCCCGAGTCTCCCCGTCTCTCTCTCTCTCTCTCAATGAGGATTAGAAGAGGGGCGAGGGATGGAGAGGGTGAGAGAGGCTGCTTTGCCCAGACGGAGGGATGCTTTGCCATGCAGTCGCCTCCTCAGTGTCACCGAGGGCTATGACCATGAATAAACCCAAAATACTGATGTGTGCTTTTCTGCTTTTGGAAGCACATAATCCTAATGTCACTATTAATATGTAGCTGAGGTATTGATTATGTTCCTTTGTGGGAAAATAAAGGCATTAAACAGTCACACAAGGTAGATTCCATGACACATTAAAAAAAAAAAAAAAAAAAAAAAAAAAAACCTGTTGGAAAAAGGTTGAACAATGGTGGAAAATACGGAGCAGAGGCAAAAAGCGGCGTATTCCCACCGTTTCTACCGTGCGAGCAAGCGCCGGGCGGATCGACGTCATGGCCACTGGGAGCCCACGCAGCCCGGGCATGCCAGAGGTAACCGATACCCAGCCAGCGCTCATCCAAGCTGAGAAACCCACTGCAGCCGTGCTCCCTTCCAAGGAGGGGCCGACCCAACGCACCACAGCTAATCACATCACGCCGCAGGGAACGGCGAGAGGGAGAGAGCATGAAAACCAAGGAAAGGGGCGCTCTACGAGTGGGGAAGAGACTTGGCGAGATGAATGAGATAAAGACAGAAAGCCGCATGAGAAGTTGTCTCAACTCCGACAACTCAAACCGGTCAGCAATGCTGCCGTGCATCACACATGACTGGTTCAGCATGAAGCTTTCTCCAAGACCAAGTGGCAACTGTGTCATTTTTCCTTAGGATACGGCTCCAGTTTGAGGAAATGGTTTGGAGTGCGCTCAAAGGCGCCTCTGCAGCAGGAGTGTTTGGAACCAACAAGGTTTGGCAATGAGCGGCATGTCAGCCTCACTTCAAATTATCCTCATTAATGACAATTTCAAGAGGGGAAACGGCCATTTGTAACCCCGCGATACTTGGTCTGTAATCATCCTGGACGCACACCAGCGCGAAGAGTGGCATTTAGTAGCCGGGGGTCACAGGTCGTCCTGCACGGCTCGTCTGGCTCTGATCCTGCAGGAGGATGTGTTGCTTGATGTCATGGACCAATGAAATTAGTATTTTTTTAAACTGCAATGCACAGAAAAGGGTTATTTTCCAGTCTTTTTTTCACTCTCAAACATGAAATATCACATTTCAAATTGAGAACAGCTCCTTGTTTTGAAGCAAACAATGCCTTTATTCAATAATAATAAGCATTAAAACAACAAAATTAAATGAAACTTTGTTAAAATGACTCATCTGTCATCCAAACTTCCCTGAGCTGACACTGTGTGACAGTCACGTTCAAACGTAAAACATCGGGGAACTCTATTTGACAGCCTCTCGCATGACTTAACGTTAAAGTTCTGAACCCTGACACATCAGGCCGGAACGGGTTTTTCTCTCGCATAAAATTAGTCCGTGTGAAGGAGACGCGGGATGAAAAGGGAACCCATCATTATATCCGAGACTGCGTGTAATATCCCCCCTTCTCAGCGTCCGCCCGTATCATTTCCCAAGACTGTTTACCACAAACACAAGAGCAACGCTGCCCGAGCTCATTATGGACCGCCAAGCTGCAGGGTCCTGCCAAGTCCTGCCCCGCTGCCTGGGACTCGTCCCGTTGCCGTGGTAACCCAGCATCCAAGTAGCTGAGGGGCGGGTGGGTGGGTGGGTGGTGGTGGCGGCGGTGGTTTGTGACGGTGCCGGTCGTGGTAATGTGTCGTGGTGGAGGGGGGGGGGGGGGGGTGTGGGGGGGGCTGCATGATGTCATCCTGTGGCAGGGAGGGGGCCAATCAAACCCTGAGAAAATTATGTCACCCTTTGTTGAGCCGGTCCATTCAGGCCTATAGAGGCGCAGTGAATTGAGAGCCGCGGAGAGGTCATTTTTTCCCCCCGGAGTCGTGTATATGTGTATGTGTGTGAGAAAAAGGTGGGGAGGGGAGGCAAGGGGGGGCACACAAGCAGAGGAGTGTATTGTGGACATGCTAATGTTGTTGACCATAAGCAGAGCCATAAAGATGTCATGAAGCTCAACTTCCAAAACATCAGCGCCGCGGCCTTCACACACCCCTTCTTCTCTCCTTATTTTATTTTTTATTTTTTTTTTTTCAGACGGCGTTGACCTCGTCCCCTCTCAAATCTGATTGTTAATATAATCCCTATGATGCTTTAAACAACTTGTCAGAACATTGTCAAGCACCAGAATAAAAGCCTGAACAAACTGCAGTGGAACGGAGCCCGGGCGGCTTTTGTTTTATCGCCCAGAGAAAGACAACAATAAGCAGCCCCTTGAGGAATAATTACACCCTTAGCAACTTCACCGCTCTGCACTCCTACACCCTCCCAGCTCCACCACCGCCCCCCCACCAGGGCCAATAGTGCCCGGCCGCCCCTCGCCGAACCTTTTTAAAACCCAGCTGAAAGTGACAATGGAGGACAGTTGAATGGGAAGTCACTGCCGAAATGCTAAAATCACTCAGACTAATTGAAAGCAATACGCATGTTCGCAGTGTAAGCTGGAATGCCTTTCTGCAGAAGAAGGCGGGAGCCCAAGGGGATTTTTTTTTTTTTCCATGTTCGAAATTCTTGAAAACTTCCTGCAGTTTGTCACATGTTGACCCAGACTGACATTAAGCACTTCTCTGTCATAGAAGGTTTACAGAAACTCGACTCAACAGGGGCTACCCAACTTTCCATCATGACTCTTCTTTTCAGTTAGAGAAGACACGCAATTAAAGTAAAGAATAAGACACAGTGATTTGCAACAGGGATTCATTTATTCTTTACTTTTACTCACGTTTTCATTAACAAAAGGAAAAAAAAATAACCAACAAGAAAAGAACGCACAGCAGAATAAAAACAAATGGCACGAAAGCCTCTTATTATTGATCTGACAAGTTCCGCTGCTGCAATTTAAAAAAAAAAAAAAACCCATCATGAAGCAGAGTCATGCAGACACAACAAAACTCATGAAGCAATAAATAGATCTGGCATTAGATACCCTGACATGACTAATAACCGGTACAGGCTGCTGATGTGCTTTTCTTTGTGGGAGTGTGTCTTTATCTGCACCTTGATGACAGCAGCTTCTTACGAATCTTTTAAAAGGATTTAATCGTCACACAGTGGACACATTGTACTCTGTTCACTACGTAACAGCTTCATGTTAGTGGGAAATTAAAAAGGAATAATTCTGTTAAACTTAATCATGAAAACACCACATCACCCCAATCCGAGCTTCTCTGTAATTTCAAGTATTATTAATACATTTTGACGCTCAGCTTCCACTCGTGTGACCCCACAGCCTCACTGGAGATCCTCGAACAGAGCCAAGGTTCACGATAAACAATGACGTGCTTTTTCCATCAGCGCCCTCTGAATTAAGACTGGCAGAACCTGTATCTTACTTTGATGGTATTTTTTAAGTGCATACCTTTAACCACTCTGATAATCCCATCATGATTTTCTTTTAAGGAGTTCCAAATAAATAATTTAGATTTTCTAGTTACAGCTGCAGAACTAAGTTAAGGTGCATCTAGAAGGAGGGAGCAGCTTGTGGAGAGAGGAAGGAGGGTAAAGTACCATGAGCTGCATTGTCACCGAGACAAAAGCACATACGGAAAGGAACAAATTGGAACAATTTGCAGGTCAGTCGAGGTAACTGCAGTGAGTGTCCACGCTGGCATTTTCTATTGCCCGTCGCTCCAGACTGGGTCGACTCCGCCGTCCTGCTGGGTTTGTGTCGCCGTGTCTCCGCTGAGTGGATCCCGAGGCCGTCGACCGTCACAGACGGAGCTCAGAGGCCGTCAGTAGCGGCGCCAGGACCGAACATCTGCTGCAGGCCGACGCTGGTTCGCAGTCCAGACCGGGATTTCATATGATCCTGGAAACATAATACAGAAACTAATGACTGACTGGAGCCAAAAAAAAACACTTGGTTGACATTTGTGATACATATACCAAAGAAAAATACTGCTTTTCTGAAAGTGTTGTTCTTTAAAAACAACACCAATAAATATGACTCTTAATATGAATATACAAGGATAAAGAATTCAAGTGGAAAAATGACTGTACATAAAGCTCCATAAATATTGGCAGGAATAAGATATTTTCTTCATTTCCACTTCCTTAAAAAGCTTAAAGCAACTACGAGCATAAAAAAGCAACCAAAGACATAGTTAAAACACCTCTTTTATCGTAAATATAACTCCAGTTGAGTACATTTTGTTACATCCACATGAACTGCTGAGCGTTCTGCAAGTGTCATCAGATTTCTGCTTTTAAAGGTTCAAATATCCCCAGATGAGGTAATGCAGGTGGGTGGCTTCTCGACAACCCCGCCGTGGCGCTACCTGTGCCTGCTCTCACGGCCTCCTCCGCTGCATGACAACACTCCGTCCACCCCCACGAGAAAACATCCACTCAGCCCTGCAGCCGGGACGGCAGCAAAAGTTGTTGTTCTTGTTCTTCGCCCGGGGAGGGAGCGACATGTCAGAGGATAAGTAGTCATCCATCAGTGGTTCTCATCTGCTTTCTGCCTGTCTGCACCTATGAGCTGCTTTACCTGTGAGAAGTCACGTTCCACCAGCTCGGAGGAGTCGGCCTCACTCTCTCACACTCTTTCTTCATATCTATCTCGTCCTCCGTCCCGCCTCGAGGCTTCAGACGTCTCCCTCCACAGTGCGAACTCTGACATACTTATTTCATGCCATTATATATTGCCTGGCCCCTTCGTGGCGTTACCCCTCAATAACTTCATTTTGCCTGATTTTCTTTTATCTCTCTTTTCTGGTTTTTCCCTTCCCACCTTCCCACGTTTCTCTCCTCGGCCTCAGCTTGGAGCGGAGCCAGCGGGGCAGCATCAGCACAGAGAGCCAGGTTCCAACCTGCCTGGGAGTCTCAGCCTGCCCGGGTACGTCTTTCTGTGCCCGGGGCTGCGGCTGAGGCCGGCCCCTATCGTCCTCCTTCATCAGCACATCTACTGTACCTGTCTGCTGGCACCCTGCCACTCACACACAAGTTCCCCTTCATTTAGAGGGAGAACCGAGCAGAAGGGAGGGGAAAGGGGAGACAACGCCGGCCTAAAATCTATAGAAAATGACTACTTATGTCGGGGTCAAGCATGTTTGACCTCCTCCGGGAACACCCACGGCTGCTGCGAGAGGTGGTTTTAATACAGTACCACTCATTCAGCCTGCTGGCCGCCCCACACCGTCCCGTCAACGGGTTTCTTTGAAGGCCTGCGACTCTGCGGTGGGCCATCAAAGCATATCTTCATTCAGCCCCACTGAAAAGGATCTGAGACGAGTTGTTTGAAGTGATATCTCTGTGCCACTGCATTCTTTACCGTGCTGTCATGACTTGGGTTACACACACAAAAAAAAAAAAAAAAAAAAAAAAAAAGGATGGGCATAAATCCAGTGCCACCACCCCGATCGGATTGTATATGCGCGAACTGGTGAACTACCTGCGCCACCTGCTAGAGCCGCGATTGTGCTTCGGTTGTTTATAGCGACCGTCAGCATCCGTCATGCCACTGCGCCGTGTGTGATCACGTATTAAAACCGAACGGAGATCAAAGGAGAGCACAGAGCCATCCCTACCTGCCGAATCTCCTGAGATCATGTTTCCATTACTCAGCCTCTTCTCGGCGCTCACCGAAGATCATCTGAAAAAGATAAAGGATGGGGAAATAGAATGATTCAGAGCGAGGCTCATTTAAGGATGAACATTAAAGACAACCAAAACCCGGGGAATCAAATTTAATCCAGTCCAGCGCTGCCCAAACTTGCAAAAACACACTTTCTTTTAAACGAAGGAGCACATACTTTCTGGCTTGCAGGGGTACGATAAGGTGAACGGCTGGTGGTTTTCCGTTTCTGACTTTGGGTGGATCTTCAAAAGAGAATCATTCATTCATAATCAACCCACCACCTCTTCTGCTTTATGCCATTTCGGGTCACCCTAAGATAGAGCAGGTCAAAGTTTAGCTAAAATGCATGTTTTTGGAATGTGGGAGAAAACCAGACTAACCTGCAGAAAATCCATGCACGAGGAGAACATGCAAACTACACACGGTGCTGTCTGCAGGCCTGGTCTCACACAGATACAATAACAGCTTTTAAACCTTTAAATGTCAATATTAAATCTTAATAAGTCAAAAAACCCAAAGATAAAAGACTTGACTACTCGTTGCATCAGATGCCTTTTTATCACAGCCCTGGAATCAAACTACCAACCTCCTGATTGTGAGACAACCGCTCTCCCCACTGAACCACAGCCACCAAAGATCTAGGTCAAGGTCGAGACTTAATCAGATGCACCACCGGAGGTTTTTTTGAGTGTTTTCTTAGAACATTAAAAAATTCAAACCTGAATTGAGAACTGACCTCAACCAACTTCTCCCTTTTTTTTTTTTTTTTTTAATTCAACATAAATCTAAGGTTTCAGGGGAGCGCTGTAAAATCTGGCCAGTTGAGGAGAACGGGAGTAGTTAAAATGGCCTTTTCATTGTACCGCTTAAATTTTATTTGGTGTGCTGGTTTTACTTCTAAAGGTCAATAGGTTCGAGGGGTTTTTGGATGAAGAACATGCAGGCTCTTGAATAAACAAAACACATTGCGGACCAGAGCAACAACAGCGGAGACACCTCTTCAGAGGTGCTCCCTGCTTCTGAGCTTCACTGTTCCGGACCTGCTACCTTGACAACAAATGCACTGTTTCCGAGTGACACAAAGCCCGAACTGAAAACCTCCTTTCAGGTTGAAGGCTCCAAGAGTTGAGGGGAAAACAGCAATAACGGGACGGTGGGGAGAGAAACTGAATACTGGCAAATTGCTTCCCAGAGTTCCTGGAGGACATGGTAAAATGATTCTTTCTTTCCTCTCCCTTTTAAAATACCTTTCCCTGGCACCAGGCACCATAGGTAGTTTTGTGCTGGTCTCCTTTCTTTTATGTCCTTTCTTATATGACTGTTCTTTCTAGCTATCATACTGTGCTAAGTGAGTTATCATGTACACCAGCGGGCTGGGGTTGCATGTGGCTACGGCTAAGCCTCCAGATGAGGTAATGTTTAGAGAGTTGGCGAGCCAGGAGAAGGGCTGGTCAGGTCTTGATTAGCTCAGGGGTAGGGACCCTCTCTAATATTGGACGCCCCTTTGTGTGGCGAGATTACTACCTTATGAAAAACTGCCCCTGCTGACATGCCCGTTGGGATCAGAGCTTCCTGCCCGCCGCATCAGCTGCTTATGAGCGCTCCGCACACAGGACGGAAAACATGCAAACACCTCAGCACACACTCTTCGCCCAAAAGGTCTCTTCATGCCTCACATATAAACACGCTTTTACACAGACGTGGCTGCAAACGGCGCAGCATATTCCACTTCTGCGTGTCAACTGATGACCCCGAAATAGAACAAAACGACCTGCTTTTATTAACAATACCAGATGACACACACACAAACACACACACACACACACACACTCACACACACAAGCTCAGTTGCTTAAACTGTGGTCGACTCGTCTCCTCCGGCCAGTCTCCAACAAAAATCACATGATGGACCTCATCCAGCTCTAAATAGGAAAAAAAAAAAAAAAAAAAACGACCGAGCATCTCAACCACAAAAAAACATCAACAAACAATGTTTAAAAGAAAAAAAAAAAAGTAAGAGGAAGAGAGGATTCAGCAGCATGGCTTTAAGGGGATCCGAGTCCAAGTCCTGTAAAGAGGGCAGAGGCTATAGGATGATTTCAATTATTTGATATAATTTCTGATGGTCCATTAGTTCAAAATAAAGCTCTGATTATCAGTCATGCTGTAAACACAAAGTTGCAAACAAAATCCCGCATCAGAGTATGGAGCGAAGCTTTACTTTTTCCAGATGTGTAATGGACTGTTAATTAGCGGGGGCCTTACTTCATGTAACCTTTTCCCAAATAAATGGCAAAGAAAAGCAAGGACAGCTGGGTAGAAGCAGCAGCCGGGTTTGCTCTTCAACACCTCTCTATTTCTACTGTATAAGAGTCTGCGCAAACACACACTCGGATTTCTGCAGTGTGAAAACAGAAACTTGGAGGTGTGTATATGCAACCGTTCAGGCACACATGCATATATCCCCACACACACACACACACATGCCCAGACCAGTCAGGGACACTGGCACAACCTTGCGCCAGCAGTCCTTTAAACCAGTCATGTGAAACGACCCGCTCCTTTCTGCAAATCAGATTACTTCTCCGAGCTGAGGTCTGCAAGTCGCCCACCCCCACCCTCACACACACACACACACACACACACACACACACACACACACACACACACACACACCTTAATCAGATTTTGCCCCACAAACTTTCTTGTCTCTGCGAGTGTGTGCAAACCGCCAGGGCTCCACGTTAACTTTACTCCTGTAGGTATGATGCACATACTGACGTTATTTCACGCACCGGGTATTCCTATAAGGCCGGAGATTTCTCGAAATACATGAAAACAAAACAATTTCTCTGTCAAGTAAAATCATAGACTTTCACGATAAGCCTCCTTTCAGCGGCGCTCAACTGCTGTTTGGCAGCTCAGCGCTGGAATGAGCGCGTGTGGAAACATGTTTATAGCGCGTTTGGCAGGAATGCAAATGATAGATGATTCACAAATGATTCAAATCCTATTCAGGTTACCAAGCGCCAGTGTATTAAAAACAGGAAAATCACAGTAGTTACATCTGTTTAAATTACAGTCAAATATTCAGGGGTCAATGATTTTATTAAAAACAACCCTAATTATTCAATTGAGTGATCGAGTAAAACGTGAACGCTAGAATAAAGTAGCACAGCAATTAAACATGGTGACGAGTAAAAATACTTGCAGACTACTGCTGCGTTAAGCACTCTGGATTCACGCACACGTTTTTAACTTCAGTGAGCGGACTTGCAGCTCACCGTTTGCCACGAAGCTTTTTGCTCCAAGTCTTTCAAGTCACAGTGTGAAAGAAGTTAGCTGGCTGGCTGCGGCAGGACTGTTTGGCCTAATGAAACCCAGACAGCTGGAGGAAGTACGATCTGCCCCTGAAGGATCCACGTTAAGTCGCCACTCTGCTAATCGAAAACCCCTCGAACTGCATCGGCAGGTCCCTCCGGCCCGACTCCACAACCAAATCTCGTCGCCGTTACAAATTTTAAAAGAGCTGCAGGAATTACTTCACTTATCGAGTCTGGTAAAACGATCAGTGTGTTCATTGCAATAACTGGAATCCTTAAAAGATGGGCTGTGTGGCTCATTGTTGCCGGTTCCTCTACCCTTGCTGCCACAGAGGTCAGAGGGTGGGAAGTTCTGGGTGGCAGGAAGCTGAGATGGTTGTGCCTACAATGGGGTGTCAGGACTCTGTCAGTCAGTCCAACTCAAGTTCAGCTCAAACGGGTCATTCTCTCCTCACAGTGACACCCGACACGACCGGCAACGGAGGCAGGCAGCAAGGGGAGCGGAGGAGCAGAGGCACCGCGCCCCGGGTTAGATTGCACCGCGCGCTCAGATAAGACGACAGGAAAGGGCAGATTGGGGCAGGGGAACTTGGGAGGCTGGCTGGGGCTACTGTTACTCCAGGAAGATCTCACTCATCCCTGAGATCACCTGCCACACCTGCAGAGAGGTCAACATCTGATTCATTCAGTGTCGCCGGCCGGGGATGGGAAACGGCCACCGCAGCCTCGGATTTTACTCAACACAGACTAAAGCTGCACACACAATTTGATGTGTTAATGCTGAGCATGTAACGCCGTTGCTTTTAATGGGTTTTGCAGTGTTGGTTACTGGAGCTGATGCCGCTTGCAGGAACTTGTTAAAGTATTCAATTTATCAAACTTAATACTCCAAGCTTGACAAGAACCATCATCAAGCTTTCAGCAGAGCAGCTAATCAGCAATGCTGCAAATGGTCCTCGGTGCTGCGGAGAGAGTTTAAGATAAACAGCAGAGACAAAAGGGAAGTGGGCGATGAAATTATACATAAGGCTTGGACTGGTGCTAATCTGACGCTATGCTGAAGCTAAGTGGTTCATATAGCAAAACAAAGGTTGTACCAGTTGTGCAGCTGACCTTTACTAGGAACAGCTGCACTACATGTGATTCTACACTACGCTCATATTTCTACCAGAAAACGGCTCGGAGCAGATATCAAGCCAGATTGAAGCTCCCATAGAAAAAGGAATGGTACTTTTTAATGTGAATTGTCATGCAGGCAACTCAGACTTCATTCACTAAACATTACATGTGGTGGCAGAAAAATTAGTTTTCAGTAGAAATATAATTTTCAGAGAATGAAACAACTAGAACACTTTAAGACCCATTACCACCTGAACACTGTCGCCTGTTACTGCACAAAGCTATTTTTCTTAATCTACTCGACTGTAAAACAAAATGCAAACAGGAGCTCAAGCAAATAGGAAGGTAATGACGTCTAAAATCCTTGCATGGTAGTTTTTAAGGCAAGGCTCTTTTAGCATTGATCAGTAGCATTTTACTTTGCGCAAACTTTTTTAATCCAACAATTTGCAGTGATTCTGTGTTGGATCTTCTTTTGTGTTGCTACTCAGCCAACCGAGCGAAGCTATGCGGCGTCTGGTGACTGAGTGATCTACCATTACTGGTGACATTTACTACGTATTTGTTAAACATTTTTATTGAGTCGTGCCAAAAAAGAAAAGAAAAAAACAATTTGAAAATCAAAGAGCTGCAAACTACCTTAGGAGACGTACAGCAGACACACAAACATTCTCACAGCAGTGAAATTAAACCACATTGTACCATCCGCATCTGGAGAGCACTTCCTGCCCTAAGAGTTGACATATGGCTGCTTGTTCTTCTTTTACACCGCTGTATCCCCGATGTCCTGTACTCCCTGCACAGAATCTTCTCACCCCTGAAAACGGGCTAAAGACTTTGATTCAAGTTGTTGCAAATTGACAAATATACTCCGAGCATCCGGAAACGGCTCATGTTAGATTTAGGTTGAAGTTTTTCTCTTACTAAGAATCGAAACGTGTTAAATGTCGCTGTCACATGCTGACTCGCTTTCGCTATGGAAATTTTAGGAGGATATACTAAGCTTAATCAAATATCTTTTTAACAAAACAAATTAGAAGACCGAGCCTCTTCCTTCGGGGAAACTACTGTGGAAACAAAAAAAGCTAATTTGGGTGTCAACTTTTACTATGTGTGAAGCGAGTACGCTGCTTTATCTAGAAGTAACAGTGGCGATGAATTATCTCGAAAAACGTCGCCGAACGATCCGCTCGCGACGATGCGGCGACCAGCAGTGGTCACAGGAGCTGTGAACTGTTGGTTTTAGAGTGAAAGTAAACAGCCTCTTCCACGGTGGGCCTGCGCCCTACACAGAGTAAGCACATGTTTCCCATTGTGGTTAAAAGGGAAGGGGATTAAAGTGTTGTGCGGCCGGAGCCACAGCTATACACCCCATGGTGGGATCACAGTGCTCTCAGGTCTTTGAGTACTGCTGATGCAGCCCGGCTGGAAGTGGCTGCTGTGTGGAGAGAGAGAGAGAGAGAGAGAGAGAGAGAGAGAGAAGCTCTGGACCGGTCAGGGTTCTCCAGAGCCCGAATTTGAGGCTACCATGTTGAAAGAGCCGCCTGAAGGAGGCAGCTGGACGCTCGCACAAACACACGCCGGGTACAGATTATTCAAAGGTGATGAAATGGAGCGGATTTTGCTTTCAGAGGCCCAATCCAGTTCTAATGACAAAGAGTTCACCTTTAAAACTCACAAAAACAGAAACAGGAGCAGAGAAAGAAAGAAAAAAAAAAAAGAAGAAATGACAGAGGTTAAGTAGAAAAAGATGGTCTTGGCTGGAAGCTGTGATATGGAAGGTTTTCACTCCTGGGCTCCAGGGTCAAATAGGCCACATTCAGGTACCACAGGGGAGAGTTAAAGCAGGAGACTGTGACTGTGCAGCCAATTAAAGGACACTTTAAAAGGCCAACGGTGCAAGGGACATTAAAGAAGATATGCATAGTGAAGCATATCTGCACTTACCAAAAACTGCCAATTAACCAACGCCCCATGAAGCTCAGCTGCGACTGTTTCAGCTGAAGGGCTTGCATGTGCACCAAGCAAAACAGGCTCTCTGTGCACAGTCAGAGGAGGGATTGTTGGACCTTCATTTGTCAGCAACACTAAACATCAGTTTCTTCACTGGGCGGTTTGAGGGATGCAATGTTGAGGGTTCACTGAACTTTAATTTTGCCAGTTTTAAAAGAATTAAACCTGAGAATTGAGACTGTTGACGAAATTAAAGAGAGAATCACTTCATGTTTAAATGCAAAGTGTTTTACTTGCATTCAGACTTGATTCTATAGTTTTGACACGATTCAGGTGTTTTAAATACCTTGAAATATGATCTTACTTTGACAGTGCTGATGTACTTTTTCTTTAATCCAGAAAAGAAAAAGGGACAAGTTCAAGTTGTGAATTCCAGAAAATGATGAACTGTCATTTTTAACCTTTTGGCCTCTAAATCCACACACATAAACACAGATAATTGCATGCTGCACATCTGTCAGTCTTTCAGCACTGGTGCATTTGCTTCTGTGTATGTTTATGGGAGGAACTGAAGTGGGGAGGGGGGCATTGCATGCAGGGTGTTTGTGCAGATTTGGAGGACTTTCTCGCCCGCAATAACATAGTGTGGGTGAAAGGGTTCGGCATGTTAATGAGCATGAGCACGGTCGCGTTTGGAAACTGGAAACAGATTTATGTAGTGTTCGGGATCAGCTTCATAAAGGTCACACTGAACAAGTGAGCTCCGCTCAGAAAAGCCCGCTCCGTCCCCGCTCCAGGTGACTCCGGGCCAAAAGTTTCACGACACACACAGCCGAAATTTAACCACTGACCACTTTCCCTCCTCTCATGACATCAGTAATTTCCGATTCCAGTGACGCCACAGCGACATTCACTTACGTTGATTAATTGGTTCCTACAGGGCGTTTTGGAGCTTTTCCTGAAAAATAAATGACAAAACTGTTTCTGGAGCCTCGAACGGCAAGATCCGAACAGTACTTCAGCTTCAGCATGACCACAAAGCAAGACGGCTCGGTGTGGGATAAAAAAAATCCACCACAGTAAAGTTTCCCTGTTGACCCTGATCACAGCATTAAATGGGATTGAGTTAGAGGGGATATCTTTCAGTCTCCGTTGATTACAAATATCCTTCAGCAGCACACCGGAAACACTTGAACACACACTCAGCAGGCCGAGATCGCCGCCCTGCATACGCACGTGTTCACATATCGTCCGCGCACTCCTTAATAAATCATGCTAAACTCCTCATGTAAATGTCAGGGACTTCAACAATGGAAAAAAGGCAGGACGAGGAACACATGTAATCCGTCTAATCCGGCCAAGGATTAGGAGCAGGCAAATATCACTGATAATAAACAAATGACTAACACTCTCGGCCTGTGTGGTTACAAGCTCCAGGGTTCCAGCCCGGACCCAGCAGGGTCTGGATCCAATCCCTGCTGTTTATCAGCGCGAGCAGAAAGTGGCCACTTGTCAAACCTCCACGGTAAACACTCGGGGGACAATCCGAGAGCGGTTGAACAGAGCAGTCCGGCAAAGTCACCCCTCCCACCGCCATTTGCATCGCAGACCTCAAAGACCACAGTCTGGTTTTCGGGCCCGGTTGTTACCACTTCGTTATTCAACCTGTCTTTGCCTCCATTTCAGCTGCAAAGTGTGTGCGGTCTCAATTTCACTTCAACTTGACCACTGAATGGTAATATCCACCTTAGATTCCCCAGATGGAGTAGATTTAAGTATTTGTACATATTGCCCAACTGTCATATTTGCTATAGTTAAAGAAACAATAATAATCATGCAGAAAAAAAAAAGGAATCTCACTTCTGGTTGAATATTGCTTAAGACAACCATCAAATAAATTATTAACCAGTTCATTAAGTGAACTAAAAATAAAATCACTGGCTGCAAACAGAGTTTTCTGATAAAAATCAATGGGAGGAAAGCAGCTGAGCAGCACACCCGCCGAGCATTATTGACAAAACATTGATTTCTTGCCTTGGCGTCACCATGGAGGTTATTGTAAAGGAATGTTTGACAGATAATGTAATGGACCATAAATTCCTTTAAGTAGTAACAGGGTGGGTTTGATAGTAGCCGGTGATGAAACGGAGATCAAAGGTAAAGCAGTGACAGCAGGTTGTAATCCAGTCAGGTTAAAAAAAAAAAAAAATAGGAGGGGAAAAAAATCTTCGAGTGCTGGAAATGTGGATCAAGTAACTCATCTCTTGTTTTACCAGTTCTTTGCTTTGGTGAACATTCAGATCTCACTCTCAGGGTGTGTGTCTTTGTGGGTGTGCAGAGACGCTTTGCCTTCACTCTAATCCACCGATTCCGTCTCGGTCCGCTGTTCAGATTTGAGGTGGAAAAGTGCAGAAGAGGCGACGTTTTGCCTTCTCAGCCTGTTTTTCCACCGCGGTGCTTTTACCTGCTGAGCTCAGAGACTCGCCAGACCTGAGGGACTCTGTCGCTTTAACCCCGTCCCCAAGCCTGTCCCCGGCCAGCACAAAAGCCATCTGGGGTGCGGCTGAGGGCTTAAGCAACAAAATAACTCTTTCAAGCTGCACTCTGCATGGTTCTGACTGCAGGGTGTTGAGGTCGCCAAAACCCAGAGTCTGACTGGACCCCCTCCTCCTCCTCCTCCACCCGTCTAATCCTGGCCTACATGACTGACTCTGACTGAAAGCCCCGCACGCCAGAGGTGGTGGCCGAAGCACTGTCACATTCAAAAAAGACCACCTGCTCATCAAACTAAATTGCATCGACTGAAAGCAATGGGAAATAGAGAAAGTGAAAAAGAGGGAAGCGAGTAAAGAAAAAAAATCAACAGGGATAAAATAAAAGGGAAAACAAGTCACCAGCCTCCCTCTGTGATCCTGGCAGACAAAAGAACAAATTGCATTTCTGCGTCATGCCGCCGAGGGTCAAAATTGGCATAGGGTCCCACTCAGCACTGTCTGGATGCGAGCATGCTGATATAGGTTCCATCAGTTCCCACAAGAGAGCCGGAGAGGTGCACCGACCTGCCTCTCAGCCTTTCATCTTGCTCCCTTTTGTATTCCGCTGTGTCTGTTGTCTCTCTCCTCTATTGGGCAGAATTGACTGTTATTATTCCAAACAGCATTATCTTTATTAATGCCACAGGTCTTTGGACTGTGCGCTCCCCCGGAGCCGGGGTCTGGACACGGCTGCGACCAATCTCCCTAGATAAAAGCTCAGTGGAGAGCTGTATGCAAGCCAGACGGCTCGGACCGGCCTTCATCCTCCCTCACTTATTCACAGAGAGAGCTGCAATCCCACAGATGAAGATATGTGACTTTCATCTTCGAGTCAGACGGAAGCATTTGAACTGAGAGCGGGTCTCCAGACGGCTGTAAGAGTCACTTTGGGTTAGCCGCTAGTCAGAACAAACAAGTTGTTTATTGGAATAGATTTCAAGAAAAATGTCCATGATGAAAAACATGAGAAGTGAATTAAAAAAAATAACAAAAAAAACTTGTTCTTTAGAGAGTTAATGATACTTCTGGATGTAGCGTTGGTGGCTCGTATGTATCTGGAGCGGAGGCCATTTCCCAAGGGCAGCCATGCATGACGAGTTATTTTAAAGGTGGTGTGGAGAGCTGACGTGTGGCCGGGGCAGGGCACCGGCTGGGGTCTCGGCTTAGTGCCTCGAGCCCCTCGCTCCACTGAGGCACACAGCATCAGCTCCCGGCCAGGGCCCGGACACTGATTTATGGGATAGGGGGATTACCATCAAACCAGCCATGAGGACCACCCAGATGGTGGCACAGGACGACGGCCGCACACACGCACACACACACATACACACACACACATACAAGGCAGACATGCAGAAAAATGCAAATACATATCACTAATATGCACATTTAACAATTATTCAGTCAGAAATGCAAACAATTAATCGACAAAGCCAGCAAATGCTAAACTCCTAAAATGTAATATCGTAAAGTAAAACTATGTGAAAATAAACCAGCATGAAAATTGGCAGCCCTCAAGTGCAGTAGGCTGTGTTACTGTCGAGCTTAGACTTTAGCTGGCTGTGCTCATCAGTGTTCAGCTGCACGTGCACGATGAAACTATTTACAAAACTGTTTCTGCTCCAACATACCATTCATCATTCAGTTTTTATTCTTCTGCTCACAACAAGTAAACACAACCCTATCTTAACCGATTGTGATCGGAAACAAAGCATATATTTACTGATGAAATGCCACTTCTCTCCAATGGGCGACATTTAGCTGGACAGTACGCTCTCAGTCGGTTCCCTGTTTTGGATTCAGACGTGACCCATAATGCTTTAGTATTAAGTCAGGATTTCCTCCGAGACTGACGACTGGCAAAGTCCAGAGTGAAAAAGAAAAGGAAGAAAAATAGGGGGGAAAAAAAAAAAAGAAGAAGAGAAAGGCACATATTTCTCACTTGCCAGGGCATAACACAACTCCAGCTCACGGCACCAGTCGGATGAGAGGAACAATAAGAGTCAATGACAAATCGGACGTGGTGCATTCCTTGGGCAAACACTGATCTCATAAAGGCAGACAGGTAGGCAAACACTCACCTGCCCTAAGCTAATAACACATGTGGAGGCAAACAGGCAAACACACACACACACACACACGAGCATACACAGGCACTTGTCCCTTGATTTGCTGCGACTGTGTTGACGACTCGACACTGATGCTAGTGTAAAAGCTGCACTGGACTGCTGCACAAATTGTTATTCAGACAAATGAATTTAAGATAAAATGTTGTCAACAAAAAGGTCTCTCATGCTGTACTGCGGCGCGACGCGATGCGAGGAACTGTATATGCATTCAGACCTGCTGTGTTTAGTTGTTCGTCCATGCTATGATTAAGATAATCCATAAACAGAGAAGATGTGAACCCAGGCCATAACAATGGCTGCAGGAAAAGGATTTAAGTGGCTCACAGAGTGTATATCGTAATACAGTGCTTTTAATCTTCTGACCCCATAAAGTATACAGCCCGGTCATGAACTTCACTTATATGCGTTCATTCCTGAATGTGTGTTAAATGTCTGCGTGAATATGAATGAAGAATTCCTACCAAACAAACGACACACACACATTTTGATCCTGGGCCTGGATACAAAAAAAAAAAAAAAAAAAAAAAAATCAGAACTCCAAGGACAGTATCTCTCTGCTCAGTGGGATGCGCCCTCAAAACTTCCTGACCACATGACCCCCCCCCCCCAGCCGCTCTGTGATTGGACGCTCAGAAGCGGAGAGGAAGCGGTGGAGCTGACTGGCAGCGGCCGCATGAGGGAGAAAAAAAAAAAAAAAAAAAATTCCAGCCCGATCACCATGGAGATGAGTCAACAGCAGGTCGAGGGAGAGCAAAGAGGGCCGGGGAATGGGGGGGGGGGGGTAGGGGGGTGGGGGGGCTTCGGGGCAATGGTTGACCTGCTGTAGTTAACAATTCATCCCCGTATCCGGCTCCCAAATGATTGGGCAAACATGGAGTGCGGCGGAGGCAAAAGGGCCCCGAGGGACTGAGAGCGGGGCATCACCCAGGGGTGACACAGTGACAGGCTGGTGGAGGGAGCTGTGGGCTCCCTGCGAGGGGGGTGAAGGGGGGGGCTGATGGGACGTGACAGTGGCTCAGCACACAGAGCGCTTGCTGCCCTCGCAAAGCGGCGCAGTTAAATGTGTTAGAAAAACATTTCGGGGACGATAACAATGTTTCGCCACAACAAAGATCGCCGAGTAAATCACGCTCAGATTCTTCATGTTAAGCTAAACAGTTAACAACGTTTGGCTCCCAGTCGCGCCACCAGTAAAAGCAGGAGTTGCGTCAGTTTTACAGGCCTGAACCACAGTAACACTATAAGGCTCTGGCACACAAACACTCCGTTACAGAACGCCGTGCACATCTGGCCGAGCCGCAGAAGCTGCGGACTGAAACACAGAAGCCGGGGAGAAGACATCGTTTGACCTTACACAATCAAGACTGGACTAATAAGGGGATACGTGTTTCCAGATATGTTCTATAAAGCGAAGATTAACGGCCGGGTTTTAACGCCGAAAAGCCATAAACACACTCGGATGATTTGAGTGTCTTTAGTGAAAGCACACACTCACCGCGGGATCGCTGAGAGGCGGTTAACGGCTGGCATCTCATCCCAAGAATTTGGTTCACTGTGAAAAAAGAAATGAAAGACAACATCACTTCACATGCCGTTTACACACCGTTTAACAAAAAACACCGGTTAATCTTTCACTCCCTACTCATTTAGTTGTATTTACTCAAGTGGAGACTTGAAACATATAAGGAAGGGAGATTTGAGGAGCGGGGAACCGAAGCACGTGCCGGCGTTAGGAGGATCAGCACGCCGAACTGAAGAACCTCAGAGATTCAACTCTCTACTGAGACGAGGCCGAGACTTAACGCAGCGTTCAATCAGAAGTTCCCATAATGCAACTTTATGCACCATCGCGGCTCGGTTTCTCCCCCGCCCCCCCCAAAGAACCGAAACCAAATCCAATCATCCAATCGGCCGTCGAACTTTAAAGAGGTTCAGATCGCCGCCATTAACACCGGGCCTTTCACTGGGCGGCGGCGTGAGGTGGGCGTGTGAGCGGAGAGGACCGTTCACTGGTCCGAACCTCCTCGCCCACGTCACCCAATAAAGTGTTTTTCACAGACGCTCCTGAAGCGTGCCCGCTCTTTCGGAAGGGAGTTCAGATCCTCGCAGTAATAATCCACCCAACAAATCTTATAAATGAAAAACAGAACTTTTACAGCGTGTCTGTCGGGGGAGAAGAAGAAAAAAAGAGAGAGAGAAACAAGAGAAAGGAACAAAAACAAGGGGAAAAAGTATGATTATAATAAAAATAGCAGATGTTAAGAGTCACTTCTCGAAAGGTGTGTCATTCAGGGAGTTTGGGACAAACTTTTGGCGGCGGCGGAGTTCTAAATTTAGCGTATTTACTAAAATAAAAAGTGAGTTCAGCCGCTGGCACAGAAAGTCTCTCCTCCCCATTCATGACCTCAGCGGTGCAGCCGGCGTCACTCGTGACGAAACGCTAACCATATAAAACAACAAAAAAAAGGCCTCCTCAAATACTCAGTACATAAGGAAGCAGCCACAATTTAAGGTTTCCAGTAAATGATCTAGTTAAGGAAATCCAGCTCCAAAACAACAGATAAAAATAGATTTTTCTTGCATTCTAAAATTAGAAAAGCCAATTTGAGGGATCTTTTACAAAACAACGTGACAGAAAACACAGTCTGTAGTGAGGTACTGAGAACTCAGAAAGCTGAAAGGCTTTTTTTTTCCTCCTTGAACGTCTCACACACTGTGCTGTGAGCAAAAGATGAACGTGATGGCTGCGCAGCATTAGTCAGACTTCGGTGCAGTTTTTCTCTATGTGATTCACTATTTAACACAGATCATAAGTCGCTGAAGAAGCCACAATTTATATTAATATATTCAAAAATGTGCTTTTTATTATATACAGGTAAATTTGATTGAATTCCAACTACTGATAATGCAATAACATGTCTGAAAACGAGAGTGATTAAAATAAAAAAAGCACGTGTTGCTCCCATTGCATCTTTTCCTTGCAGTCCGGTTGATATGGGAAGAAAAAAAACCTCCAAAAAAAATCCAGAAAACAAGTTGAGCAAAGCGTTCTACTAGTTTTCAATCATGAGCCAAATGCTTTTAGTAAGTCAAAATTATGTCACTTCTATTAGAAATGACACATTACATTATAGGACAGCAGTGATCAAAGGCACTTGGTCAACATTTCTCAGAATCTATTGAGAAATTCACCCAGTTTAGATAAATATTAACTATAAATTGTGAAATGTGTGTGATTTCAGGCTTTTAAGAGCACTTTATCAAGTGTAAATGGCACAGCCGGGAGTTTTGCACTGTAAATTATTAAAATATCCTTCATTAAAATGTCATGGCTGAGTCTCTCCATGCTGGTGACGGGCGTGTGTGTGTGTGTGTATGTGTGTGTGTGTGTGGCAGACTGGGGACGATGCCCCGGGGCCGAAGCTGAGCACTAAGTGAAGCAGAAGTCCCATCTAAGCTCGAAAGCATGCGGGTGTCGGGCCTGTAACTAAAACACAGGCGTAAACACGGGCGATGTCAGGGATTACACCCTGCCGCAGCGCCGCAGGAAATGGCAGACGGCGCAGGTGTAGCCGTCGCCGCCGAGGCATTCTTCCCCGTCTCCGCCGCTCAGAGGTCTGACTGACAGCTCGTCATCCGCTCTCGCTGGCTGTGTGGAACTTGTGTAAACATATGGAGGCGTTTCTGTGTGTGTGTGTGTGTGTGTGTGTGTGTGTGTGTGTGTGTGTGTGTGTGGGGCGATGTGAATGCGTAACACACACACGAAGAGGATTGCAATGGCCGAAAATGTCAGGAAAAAAAAGCCTTGCAGCGTAATGCTCCGCATTCCTTCAAAGCCTTTCAAAATCTCTTTCCTTCGAGAGATCCCTGTTTTTTTCCTTGAGAGTTAATTTTGACCTCACACCTACATTGTGGAATTCCCCCTAAACGTACACCTGCTCCGAGCGTCTTTTTTTTGCCAAATATTTTCATCTTAACATGTCGATTCCATCTGCAGGACTGGATCAAAACTGTTCATGAAGCGTGAGGAATAAGTTGTGGTGCGAGCTGCGGAGAGGAAGGAGGCGCAGACAGGATTTCCTCAGTGAACAGCTCCCTCTAGAGCAGCGCAACGCTTCTAGTCCTGGGTTTGACTTTTCATCCAAACTAGTTTCTATATGAAAAACAAATTGAACTGTAACTAAAAAAGCTGTTAGATTCCTAAATTTAATTTCATCTCACAGGTTCTGGACAGTCGCCCTGTCTTGTAACTCTTATTTATCTCGTTGAGTGGCTGTTCTGCAGGCTGGAGGTGAACCGTTGGTGTCGATAATGAGGCAGGGTGTTATTAGGATGTTTGCTTTAATCGTGTTCGGGGTTATTAGCTGTGGTTTACAGTACACAGGAGAGATTAAGGCAGGCCACGCATGGAGGGAGGGGGGGTGGAGGAAGAGAGCCGGGGAGTCCAACGATAAGCCAGCCACTCGCAGGCGGGCAGAGAAATATGAGTGCACAGTAGGACATGCAACCCTGGCAAGACAAACCATTTCCCCTGCTCTCTCTCTCTCTTGTTTTTTTCTATCTCCCCCGTCTTAATTCTCCTCTCTGTTCGCCTCAAATCATGTTACACAACCGCCGAAGAATGCCCCGAGACTGATTTAAAACAAGCAGAAAAGAGGGGTCGTCCGGGATCTATAGAAGCAAGAGGTGTTGTTTGGTTCTTTTAAGTTGTGTAGAAAAGAAAAAAAACACACACACACATGGCAGGGAGCTTGGCTGTATTGTGAAATAGAGTCTACTGCAGCCACACACAAGTCCGGACACATACACAGCTAACTACTTTGCACAGGCTTATATAAACTAAATCAGCCGCATTGTGCACCGGCTGGGGGATCGCTGCACGCTTCCTTCAGATTTTTTCCATGCCATTAATAAAAATAGACCTTGCACCGTTTCATTACATTCTGTTGGAATTAAGGGGAGCGCTTGAAAATCCATCATTTTATGGGCTTTCAAACTTTCCCACAGAATTCTCGCCATTTTTCCGTACATTTGACCCGTGCACGTTAAAGCAGCACTCAATTAGGCTGGCGCGAGAAGATAAAACTGCACACCTCGTGCGCTGCTTGAATATGAAACGCAGCAAAGACGAGTTTAAATATGAAGCAAATGTTGAAGTTTTAGTTTGTAATAACATTATTTGTGCCTTTGCAGCTTCATTTTTTTTCAGTTACACATCAAACACAAACATGCAGCGACCATTTCACACATCCTTTGTGAGTGTGTGAGTGTGTGTTTGTCAGTGTGTACACCAAGTTAGCAGAAGGTCAGAGTGGTGAAGTATTAGAGCGCTGTTTGCTCTCCTCCATGTACTCTTGGGGACCAGCCTGTTTGAGAGTTTGAACAAGTGACGTGTGAAACCCGTAAAAAACAGGCCTGTTTGCTCAAGAGCACCCAAAGAATGGACGGCCATTACAAAACAAATCTCTCCGCCTGCATTCCTGCCGTCCGTCAAATCCTACCTGTTGAACAAGATGTGACACCGAGCGGAAGAGGTGGTTAACAGGAAGAGCCACTCCGGGCCCAGATGACTTGCAATTTGTTTTAAAAAGCTGTCAGCTCTCTGACCTTCACGTCGGATCCACGGCTCGCTCTCTCGAACGTGCACAGAGTCGCGCCGCAAACACATGCAGTCTCACCCCTTCATATCGTTATATAACATCTGAACCAGGGATGTGTTTTTGACAACCACAAAACATCTTTCTCCTCTATCAGGAGGCCAAACTGTGACTGAAAATTTTCACCGCAAAGACAGAAAATTATATTTCAGTTCGGTTCAGAATTCAATACTGTCATTATAAAGTATTTGATTCTTAAATGATGTTGGGATGTGGTTTAAATGACAAATCTATTGGGGGTTTTTTCTTCTGTAAATTAGTTATTGGAATGAAAAGAATAAACAAATGTAACATGAAGGATATTTATACAGCTGAAACAGCAGTTTTTAAACTTGTTATCTTTTTAGTCTTCTACTGATAAAAATACAACAAAAAAAACAAAACACTATTTTATGAAATAAACCAGTTTTTAGGATTTATAACATTAAAAATTAGACAAAAAGTCAGGGACAGCAAGAAAACTGAATGAAATGCTGATCATATAAAACCAATAAATAATGGAGGAAAATGCTGGATGTTAGCAGGAGCTTTTGCTGTATCTAGTGATTCACAGTTTCTACCTTCTTGACAGCAACAATCTTGTAACGACTCGTTATTCCAGTTAGAACGCAAACAGCGACAAACTATTTCATAATCTTGGGGTCTTTATGTCCACTGTTAACTACAGAAGGGCTCAAATAGAGCAGATGGCCGACTTGTTCTTATGCAACACGACTGAAACCAGGAAAAACAAACGAAGGGCGAAGCCGGGTGGAAATAAACTTGAAGAGAAGAAGAGGAGAGAGGGGCGCCCTCCCCTCCCTGCGCGGCCGTCATCCCTCGTATCGGAGGAGCCGCTGAGAGAACTGGATGTGATTTGTATGTGTGTTTTTGAAGAGGGGTGCTCATAAACAGCCATGAAAGGGGCCCCTCTATTCAGCCCGCCAGCCGAGATGCGCTTCACTGGGCCAGCCTTTTGTTTCGCCCCGTTCACAAAACCTTAAGCAAAGAAGAAAAAAAAAAAAAAAAAAAAAAAAAAAAAGGGGGTTGATTCTCTCGATCTGTGCATGCCCAAATGATGCCATTAGATTGGTGCCCGCTCCGGGTGAAAAAGGCTTCAGTAGCGCTTAAAGTGATTTAAAAGACGCTTGCCCCGCAAATCCCGCCGGAGAATATCGGCGGAGGAGAATGGGGAGGCGGGATGCCAAGCCGGCGATCATTCTATAGTATGCAAAATTGCTCTCGACTCCATGAGTGCCGTGGATGTTAAAACAAAAGGCGAGGAGCATTCCTTTATCACGTGACGAGGGTCAATGGTCTGCGGTGGTGCGTGGGGTCAGGAAGTTCAGCAAACTTCCCACGCTGCCGCACACCAGAGAGACCGCGGCCGCCGCCTGCAACACTTCATTATTGGCAAGGCGGGTTTTTCTTTTTGGTTTTTTTTCCTCTGAAAGGGCCGCGCTCGAGAGCCCACACAGGGATGAGCCGACGGAAAAATAAATAAAATAAAAAAAAAAACGAACTTCCTCATCAGCATGACAAGGCTAGCGCGTCAATTACACACCCATCATTTATAATATCCAAGAGAGAGAGAGAAATTTCCATCCAACTCCACCAAAAACCATTACAGCAGCTCAAGCGGGTGGTGAATCCGTGGTGGAACGGCGCCAGACAATGGCGCCCGTCGATAGCATGGAAACCTGACGCCATCAGCGGAGGGACAGTGCCAACGAAAGCACTCCGGATCAGGCCGGGTCTGGTTCTCCGCTCACCTCTCCTCTAACATTCCTGCCATCAGGAAGAACATGACATGTTTGCTCTTCCCTGAAAATGATGTGCTAATTTTGGCAGCCGCCCACATGCTGCTCTCAGATGACTTCATCCTGTACAGGTGAATCTCAAGCTACTTGAGCATGATGGGAGTTCCTTTTCCTGCTCAAAAACTTCCATATTGATTTATTACACGTAAACTGAAATATTGCAGGTTTTTGTTCAATTCTTCATGATTAAGCTTATAAGTTAATGAGATCAGATGGTTTGGAGGCTATAATGATGGAAAAATTAAAAAAAAACAAATATATTTTCAATTATGTCATACTTTGTGCACAGCGATGTTGCACATTCTCCAGAAAAAGTCTTCAGATTTCCTTTCAGACATTGAGCTTGGCTAATTTCCTCCACACTATCACTAATTGTTACTTTCGAGATAATAATCACCTTGGAAAAAAGGCGGCACTTATTCACTCCAATTTTATTGTCGTGTAATCGCTCGTACAATTAGTTAACTTCAGTAACATCTGTGCTCATTTGCTGTTAAAACTCCTGTAGACATCTTTTTTTTTCCCCTTGTAAATACTCACACACACTCACACACACACAGTCACACAGGTGAGGTAAAAGTGAGTCGGACGGAAAGCGTGACTCAGACGGGCGCCGTGCTGATGGGTTTTTTCCTCACCTGGCGGACTTGTCAGCTGTCTGGTCGCCGGGCGAAGCACCGCAGAGCGGACAGCAGCTGGGAAGTCAATTGCCCTAAATACCACACTTATCAATGTACGCTGGGCGCGCGGCTCCAGATAAAGCTCCCGCCTCTGGAACGTATAGACAGTAACTTTTTTTTTATGGATACAAGTGTGTTCTTCTTCCGAACAGCGGGATCTATCTGCTCATTCTCAAGGATTTTCCTCCATTCAGGACGTCAAACAGAAGTTACTAGATTGAACTTTCAGTTCCAGTAATTAACAACTGCCGAGGCCTTTAATAGTTAACAAAAGAATGAAACATGGCGCCACTGAGGACAAAGATTTCAGAAAATGTTCAGCAATTGATAACTAGGAGAAGCAAATACAATTAATATCATTCTTGTTACAAAAGATTTATTTCAATGGCCTGTAAATAATGTAGTTTGTGTGTGTTTTTGACAGCAAACTGCAGATTCCCAAGCATCAGAATATAGACTGAGCCCTGAAGACCATGATGTCAGTGGAAGACTTGACCAGGACGCTTGATACGAGTCCTGTGGGCTCCTGCTGATAAGATTGAGGAGCAAGGTCATTACGAGACCCTCAGCGAACTACTTGTTGGTTTGACAATGCCGCCTCAGTCCCGGCTATCGGGAAATCTCACCCCCGGCCACATGTGGGCCGGCCGGACACAGGTAATCAGGGCTGTCAGAATGGGACCGGCTCCTCTTGCAGAAACTGTAAACCGCCATCTTCAGCCCCTCGCACTGTTCCCGCTGCACGGACGGGTCAGAAATCCGCCACACTGTTTTTGTTGTCTTCATGATACTTCAGGTAGAAAGGCGCGCCGGAAAGAGAAACGTGCTTTTCAGCAGCAGCGGTGACTCTGTCAGGCTGATATATTCGCCGCTTGCGCGAGGGCGATCGCCGACTCCCCGTCCGACCGGTCGGTGGCGAAATCGCTGTGCATTGTGATGCCCGTCGCCATGGATACGCCCAGGTGTTGCTCACGAGCCCCGAGTCGAAGAAGCGGAGAGCTGAGGCGCTCGCTAATCCCTCTCCATACCGCAGTGTGTCAATAATCAGGAATGCACTGCCTAAACTGAAGCATTGTTCCTCTGCCAACAAAAAAAAAATCACAACTATAAGCGGCGATAACCGCCGCCGGGCATGGCTGTCTCCGGGACGTGAAAAGAAATGAGCCGCAGAGGAACAACAAGAGTCAGAGATTGGAGGACAGGAGCTTTGATATCTCTCCAGACAGCTTAATACTGTCAAAAGCATAAAGCTCTCCGCTGCAGTGCATGAGGGGATGTAAACTATTGTACTGCGGGGGGATCGACTGGGGCGGGAGCGTCTTTATACAGTAGGACAAAGTCGGAGCTCCTGAGAAGACCAGCTGCTGTCAACAGTTGGATTTCTTTGAAGTAGCTCTAAGCCTTCAGACAGCAGGAAATATCCTCTCCACGTCTTTGAACTCGGGGACAATTACGGCCCGATTCAGAATATAAAATCTAATTGAAAAATAATCTTCTCCGTACCTGACAATCCCGTCTGATCTCGGCGCACAAAAGCTCCCAAAACAAAAAGCGAAGATTCCCGCTGGTTTTCTGTCAAAGAGCATTATTTTTTTATTACTTTCCCCCACCGAGCATGGTATGTGGCAGGCTGCCACTCAGAGGACGGCTGGGGTCTGTCTAGAAATCATTGTCACCTGAATCATTATCTTCGTACGTCTTCCTTTTAAGAGTTAAATGGCAGTTTGACCATCCTTAACCACAACTCGCAGTTTAGATGAGACATGCAGACACCAGCAGTTCCGAGCTCGTCCTCTGCGAGACAAGACAATAGCGCGCCTGTTGTCTCTCCTCCTGCTCGTCCTCTGTATTTATGTGTATGTGTTTTCACATATTGCGGTATTGCAACAGAAACTCGCAGAACGGGGTGAACGGATGCGGCTGCAGCGGCGAGACCGCCGCGGCGAAGAGACGGTCCTCCTGAGAGCTTTATTGTGTGGGGCGGCCGGCCGCAGCCAGCTCCGCTTCCCCCAGATGCAAGGCCCCGCCGCGGGCCACAACAATGAGCATCTTTGTCAGACGCGACTATTATCTTTACACATTACTGTAAATGACAGGAGAGCAGCGCGGAGAATATCCCGCTTAATGAGCTCCAGGTATGCGCCAGTCACCAAACCAGAAGCTGATCTAAACATCTGCGGAGCTCGACTCGCCAGGCTTTAATGTTTGAGAGTCGCTGATCTGGAAGCAGGTTTTACAGGGGAACTCTTGCACAAAGTTCATTTATCCTGAACAATGGTATATTCAACACGACCGAGTGTGTGGCACTCAAATCAATTCAGTGGGGGGAATTTCTTATATGAAAGAACATTTATTTGGGCGATGAAACAGCAGATGCAACTTTAACTTTAATACAGTGACTTTTTTGAAAACCGTCTCCCATTAGGTTATTATTTAGGAGTCAACTTTGCATTCTGGGATGGGAGTCCAACATCATTCTAATGTTAAGTTTCGAAGACAAACAGCATGATCGTGCCTCTTTGAGGCCAAATCAGAGTTCAATCATTAATCTCTTCATTAATCGTGGAACCTACAGTTAAAGCTGCTTCCAGCACGACACACCGCGTTTATGGAACAGTCTGCCAGCGAACCCGCGGGCTGCAGGGAGCGTTCGTGTTCATATCTGCTGCAGCGTGGGCCGGGCGGACGGGCGGGTATCACTATAGTTATTTTGTTTTTTCCCCAGTAAAACGCGATGAGTTGCGTTTTCTTGTTCTAACAATGCCGTGTAAATAAAGTTTGACGGATTGATTGATTGAGAGCAGGAAGCCAGACTGGAGGTGTTCGGCTGTCTCTGCTAAATTACAGCTTTAACCTGAACTTGACCCGCGTTTCACCCGGTGGCAGCGCCTGCGCGGCAGACGGAACTGGTTGGTTGAGGACGATCTGACCCCGGCTTGCAGAACTCGGCCCTCCCCGTTTGGCGTGTGCTCACCCGCCCTGATGTCAGGCGTCTAATTGCTGGCACTGCGTGGGACGTGAAGTCTGATATAAGGTACATTGTTGACTGTGTGCAGGGGTGTGTGTGTGTGTGTGTGTGTGCGCGCGCGTCTGTGTGTGTGTATATGTCATCAGGAGCCAAGTTAACTCTTGCCTGCAGCCACACACACACACACACACACACACACACACACACACACACATCCACTCATGTCTTCACCAGCCGCAACCTATCATTACCACCGTCACGTAGCCACCTCCGCAGCGGGCCTCACAAGTCCCGACAACCACAGGCGCACACACCTGGAGGGCCAAACACACATTTCCCAGCCCCGTGCTCCATGAACGCAGCCTTTTAACACACACACACACACACACACACTCATATCCTGCACTCTCAGCATCTCCCCTGCGCCTCCCTTTACCTGTAAAACGTCTCAATCATATGAAATGATTGATTTGTTATCGCCACTTTGCTATCTGGGTGAAACTAGGCTACCTGCAGCGCCGCTTCCACAAACAGCAGACCACAAGTGGTCAGTGAGCAAACAGACACACAGTCTGATAAGCTGAACGTCTCAGTTCAACAAAAGGAAGTAAACTTTCCCAGTTTCAGGCAGCAGATTATGATTCATCAGCTCGTTTCTTCTTCCATGTTTGCCCGAGCGGAGGCTGCTTGAGAGAGTACACGACAGAGAGAATAACACAAAACCACTGAGCAAACGTGGCCGACAATTCACACCTTCAGCCCAGCTCACCTGTCACATAAACATGACGTTTTTTCTTTTTTCTCTTCCTGTTTTAAAGGGTGTCACTGTGACTAATCAGGCATCAGGACGACTTCTTCAGATCCCAGCCTGCTGGTTAAAGCGTGCTCAGTGCAAACACATCCCTGAGCCAGATTTACTCGGAGGAACAATGGAGTACCTCCGGAACGTGCTGCCCTCCGACAGGAGCTTTTGAAAAGACGAGAATCACGGCGGTGTTTGCCCTCCTTTGTCCCTCGTCATGTTACAGGGCTTGTCTCGAGGCCCTGCGCTCGCTCCGCGCCGCATTCCATTCAAGCGATGGCTTTAGAGTGTAGCAGGTTCCTCCGATAGGTGTGTGAAACCTGAAACTCGCAGGTATCAGAGGCAGACGGAGGATCCAGAAAAACGGCATGTCACACCTTCCAGTCGTAAATCCCAAAAGACACAAGCAGATTATCGACAGTGGCAGCGCTTTGTCCTGCACCGACCTTGAAATTGACCGTTCTTATATAAACCTGAACAGTCTGGCTGCACCACTTGGCTACAGAAGTGTGTGAAAATGAGTGAGCGAAGGATAGAATCTGCTGAGTCCTCGAAACCTGTGACAAATCATTCACCCTTCAATTTAAAGACGTTTTTCTAAAAGGCTTCTGATAAAAATATCACTATATTAAACAAATCTCTTTTTGTTAATATGAAATGATTGTTACTCTTTAGTGAGATTTGAATTTACCAGAAGATAAGTTTTTATTCAAATATTTTTTTTCTATTCTGTCTGGGACACAGAGCGTTATATTTGTATATCCTGATATATATCATTATTATTTGATCGCCAAGCCTTCACTAAACTTAAATCATAATTTCTGAATTTAAAAAAAAACAAAAAAACGTGGAATTCATAAATAACTGGAAAAATTACACTAAAAATCATAAAAGAAAGATTTTTGTGCATCAGAAAGTGACTAAAACCTACTGGAGTTAGGAGATAATAACTGGCCAATCATCTCTTCCCCTGCTTCTGCATGCAGCAATAAATAAGAAATACAAGTCTTATGTCTTTCTCACTGCAGCATAAGTGAGTGTTGTTGAACGTGTGTGTGTGTGTGTGTGTGTGTGTGTGTGTGTGTGTGTGTGTGTGTGTGTTTACATTGCACGATATAGATGACCTCATCAATCTCCACGATACACACAGCGGAGGAGTCTGGCCAGCGTCACGTCCAAACTATTCCCCGACACCGACTCCCTGCTTCATTTACATACAAAAATATACAGCCGGATGGCTCGCACCGAAAAACTTCAACACAAACAATTCACGGCACGCTAAACTCAACTAAACTCAATCTTAGTCAGAGGGGGGTCAGCAGTGTGTGAATCGACTGGCACAAGTGTGTGTTAGTTAGTTAAAAAAAAAAAGTTGTGTTCAACAGTTTTTACCAAAACTCTGCTTTTTTTAATGGACGGCTTGTTAATGCGCTGCACTCCTCTGACGGCGGAGGCAGAGTTTGTGACTGCTGTGAGAAATATGCAGCGCTGTCTCCTGTTAAAAAACTGGGAAAAGATCCAGCCCCGGGATATATGTGTGTGTGTGTTGTGTGTACATGCAGAGGGCTCAGGCATGATCAAACAAAGCACACCCAGGTACAGTATTCCATCTGCAGCCCCCCCACCGCCCCCACACTCCCCCATGCCCCGTCAAAAAAACCCCTCCTCTCCCCCACCGCCTCCATCTCCGCACAGAGTCTCTGCACTATACGGAGTATCAGAATGAAAGAGGCCTTGTCTAAGAGCCTAATCCTCGGGCGATTAGTCAACGCGTCTCGATTAAAAGCTAGCAATGCCGCCACGCCCCCATCGCTCAATCCCCCTCAATGGAAACGGCAGCCCACAGGTGTCCCTACAATGCACGTCTCATTAGAAAAAAATGGATGGGAGGTGGGTCAGGGCTGACTTTTCACACGAGAAAGAGGATCGGAACGGAGGGAATTACCCAAACATCTTCTGAGAAAAGGATTTAACAGCAACGCTGACGGGGCAGTTTTTCCAAACCCGATTTTTGCTTGAAGATACAGTCGCAGTTTTAAATGTCTAAATGCGAAGGTTTCTGCTCGAATAAAAAGTAAGAGGAGCAGAAGTCGGTAAGAAAGAGTGGCACAAAGGAATCAGTGCAACATACTGTATATTTTCAACAGATTATCCCTTCATCAGCCGGTGTTTTCTGTAAACAGGAGTTTTGAATTGGAAGGATTGCGAGAAGAGGCAGGTATTTTACCTAATCAGCCTCATACACCCTCACTTTCCATCCACATAAATGCCTCATCTTAGGGGTATTCCCGTGCCTGAACATGTCACCACTGACTAAATATTGACTGATGACACCGTTAATGCTTCAAAAAAGAATTTCACCAGTAGAAATACACCAAGTCTGCATTGAAACACATTTTTTATTATGAGGCTGAAGCTTTCAAGTTGCATTCGTTAATATCAAAGATATGGAGGGTTTATTGTTCAGAGGGGATGAAGCACGCAGGAGAATGCATCTTTCTTTATCACACCTGTTTATACTACCTGAACTATACTTAATTATCGCGGCTTAATGTCACAGTGTGTTAAAGCCATTTTTCCTAATCTGCTCCTTGTTAACCCGTGGCAGCAGGAAATGACCTTTGGGTCTGGGGACAGACTACTGTACTTCCCCCCAATCACATCCATCCCCGAATGAAGGCTTCAAAAGGGAGGGGGTGTATCTGATGGAGTCCGGACACGGAGAGGAATCGCTTACCGCTCCCCCACAAGAGACCCCAGTCAAGTTAGACAGAGAGAGGGGGGAGTTCAAATAACAATGGCGAGGGAGGAGGAGACGCGCGCTTCCTGAGATCACATGTTGTTAGAACGACCACATCACTTGCCAGCCGGCCATCCGGGCGGCCGGGGCCGGCTGTACGCAGAGGTCCACGGGGCGAGAGCGACACATGGTTTCAGTTTGGCTCCATGTACGACTCGGGAGGAAAGAAAGGGGGCCTGGTAGCAGGAACCCTCCAATTCTCACTTCCTGCTTCTGCTGGAAATGTGATCTGCGCGCCTGCCGCCGCCGCCGCCGCCGCCGCCAACACAGGGCGCAGTGTTCAGCCGCCGAGCCGAGGGGATGGCGTGTCTGCGCGCGGGGCGAGCCATCACACCGAATCAGCCTGTCAGCACCCTGAGATCCAGGCTGGTGTTTCCTTAATGAGGTGGGGGGCGGGGGGGGGGGGGGGGGGGGGGGGGGCACGGCGAAGACAATCCCATTCAATCACGCTGTCAGTCCCGCTGCGTCACAGCAGCAGGTTAGGTGACATTTCTATACTGGAAGCAAAAAAAAAAAAAATAATAAAAAAAAAAAGGTTCAAAATTAAAAAATAACATCAGGCTGAGCAGAACGGCGTCGTTCTTCTTTAGCCAGCTTCCTGCCAGCAATACGCAGAATTTTATGACGGGACGCACGTGGGCGACGCATGAGCCGAGGCTGTAATTACTCGATTGTGAAACCGTCTTAATTACCGCTGCTCCCTGAAAGGCGAATCGTTGTCACTTAAAACTTGCTCCCGAGCGAAAAGACCTCGGGCTGACCTCGCCGCCGCCGCCTCTCCTCGGCGGCGGAAGATGACTCACCGCAGAAAACCACAGGTTACATTTGACCAAGTAAACACGCCGATCTAATAAAACCGCTGGAGAGGGCCCACATGTGTGTGTCGCTGACCCACGTTTGGACAGGTTACTGCAAAAAAAAAGACTTCTGAAAGGGACGACCGCGGTGAATTTATGAGAAATAAACAGTTTTTTTGCGCCGATAAAAGACTTTGTGGGTCGGTGTGTGTTCCGTTGCGCGTCCGCCTGTTTCGTGTGTGTTGCAGCAGCTTTTTCTCCATTGTTTATGCTCCGCTGTGTCTGGGTCAGCGGGGCCTTTGACTGAATTCTTGCCCCAGCATGCAAGAAGGTTTTAACAGTGTTGTTGCAGGAGGGGGAATGATTACATTATAAAAAAAATACTACACACACACCACATGTCCTAGCGAGAGTCCAAACCGCACGGTGACAAAGAGTAAAACCCAGCAGGCCTTTAACCCCGGCTGCTGCGCCTCACACGCTGACAGCGCCTCACCGCAGCGTCGAGGAATCCACTCACCTGAGGGGATTTTCAGGGAAAAAAAATCTCCAAATGAAGTGCCTTCTATTGTTTATTAAGCAAGCCTCCCGCCGGGGGAAAACGGGCCTCGGAGTCATCGGGACGGCCGTCTTTTAGCAAACTTTCAATCAGCCTGTCTGATTCTCAGAAGTCTCAAAAAGCATCATTTGCTGGTTTTATTGATTCTGACATCAATGTTTCTTCAGAATGAGCCAGAAAAGTGTGTTTAAAAAGACTCCACACACACACTCCTG
Source organism: Salarias fasciatus (assembly GCF_902148845.1). Classification (NCBI taxonomy): domain Eukaryota; kingdom Metazoa; phylum Chordata; class Actinopteri; order Blenniiformes; family Blenniidae; genus Salarias; species Salarias fasciatus. The sequence goes on along the minus strand of NC_043748.1, from coordinate 7,725,408 downwards.
AACCTTAATGGTACTACTCACTTGACAGAGTGAAGCATTGTGGGAGCAGCATGGCAGAAAGGAGTAAATCTGAAACTGGCTTCTAAAGTAAAACTACTTCAACCACAAGGATTTTTTTTTGTGCATGTAAGAGTTAGCCCTTCTGAGTGAACCTTCCCACCAAAGTTCACGCCGGTGAGGAGCCAGTCGATTGCCTCGATCGGGACCTCACCCTCCTCCTCCTCCTCCTCGCCGGCCTCCGTTTCACTCTCTGTACTCTCCTTGTGTCTCATAACAAGACGGAGCACGCTCGCCGTAAAACCTCTTGGGGGGTGAAAGGGTTTGGGAGATTAAATTTATTTTGAATTCCTTCCCCTTAATGTGGCAATTACCTCCACCCTTCCCTCTCCGTCACCACTTCTCTCCTCCCCGAGCGGCACAGCGCGGCGTCTGTTCCGAGGCACATTTCGCTGATGTTTTGTACACAGAAGGCATTTCTTTCACCTCCACCCCGGCTTCATCTCAGACTTCAGAGGGGAACGGGCCCGCCACTCAAACGACTTACGGTAGATTACATGAACACTGCAGAAACATGTGCTGCATATCCATTTATTAATGTAAGAAGATCGATTTCATCAAAATTTCATAGCAGCAATCAGTATCCAGTTGAAACTTGGGCCTCCCCTAATCAGCTAAGTCTTGTGAAATATGTTTTACTGAATGAGACAAAAGTGGAAGGCATTAGGCTTTAAAAATATAATTCCACGGCTATTAAAGCGCTGAGTTTCGGAGCGTCATAATCCTGTGTCTAATCTGAGTAAGGAGATCAGAAATGCAAGATGCTACTGTGCCCATTTTTCAGCATTCAAGACAAAGGTCGGGAATGCTGAGGTCGCTGCAATGCAAAAGCTACAGTTACAACAGTGTCGGATCGCGACGTCTGAAATCCCTCGTCTAAACCGCTTGTGTAACAAAAACGGGCCGGGGAAGTGCGATTCCTCGACTCGGTTTTTGCTGCAACCATTCAAACGTTCTGTTTCAAACCTCTCAGAGGCGACAAAGACAATCCTCTGGTAAATGAATTCCAGCAAAAAGCTCAATTTCCTTCCTTTATTGAGCTGGAGAGCCAGTCACAACCCCCTTTTCAGGACATTTTCACACATTCCGTGCATCCAAAACGGTCTCATTTTCTATCTGCTAAGCCTCTTAATTGAGCGTTCTATGCAAGGGGGGATTAGCTGATAAGAGGGGGTGAAGAAAAAGAGGGAAAGCAAAACAAAAAGAGGAAATAAACGGTCAGTTGGGGGGTGGCAAGACACCAAAGGATTACCCCCGTCATCTGTTCTGCGATAAAAATACATCTTCAGATGTGTGGAGGAGGGGGAAAGGATGAAAAACTTTGTGCGGCATCCAAAGAAAACTTGTGCTATCAGGCACTGTGGAGACGCCATCTCTCCGGGAGAGGACAGAGGAAGGCCCCCGCAGTGAGGATTCTGCATTTCCTCCATCAGTGGCCCTGGTTAGGACACTTTGAGGAGCCCGAAACTCTTTTCATGAGTCTGTCTTCCATGTTCCGGGCCCATTCCAGCTCTGGAGATTTTGTCGTCACGTCATGTTCTAATCCGTTCTTTCCATTGTTCGCCGATTTCGCCTGAACGTTCTGAAAGTTTGAGCGCAAACGAGTACGGCAGGCTTGTAAAGGAAGTTTTTTTTTGCCATTGCGAGATCTCCAAACTCTTCAGAGCAAAGAATGACGAAGTGCAAGTGGGACTGATATAGTCCATGACCTGTGAGCACGCACACACACACACGCACACGCAGCAGAGTGCCAGCCATGCCACTAACGTGGGTGGGGTCCACACATCAAGCCGACACAGGCCTTTATAATCGGGCTCGACTTATAGGTGTGGTGCCTCGTATTCTATATTTAATTACAGATTTTTACGACGATAGCATTTTAAATGAAGCGTAACACAAGAGCGTTCGACCCGTTGCTGTGACACAGACACTGCAGCCGATCAGAGCCCTGCCTTTTCATTTTAAACCAAAATTTAAATATTTAAATAATTTCAACCATTTCTGCAAAAAAAAAAAAAAAAAAGTCAAAAAGCTGTATTTAGTCCATCACCCATTCTACATTTCTTTCATCAAATATTATCTAATGAGGTTAAAACATAAAACATCCAAATCTCTTTCCGGGGGAAATCCACCTGGGGAAAACAGGGACAGCAGAGCATGCTGGGAGGGGTTGTGTGAGGGCGATGCCTAGAAGGAGGGGGATGAAAGCTGAGATCCCACTCCTTTTGACAGATTGGTACAGACACGGGAAACTTTACACGCTGTTTATTTGACCATGCCTTCCATATGCAGGTATCATATTAAAAACCACAAGTGTCAGGAGAAGGGGCAGAAGAAGAAGAAGAAGAAGAAGAAGAAGAAAAAAAGGCTCCTTCCTTCCCTCAGCATTACTGTTCAGGCTGATTTATGTTGCTCGAAAGGTCACGGCGAGGAGAGAGAAAAACACACTTTTATGTGCCACTCTCTCCACACAGCACAGCTCATCGTCACCGCCGTCTTCAGCCTGACACCTGGCGATCGGCAAACAATTATAAAACCAACAAGCAATCAAAACAGCCATGTGGGGAAGGTGGCTTTATGCCGTGAATTATAAACGGTAGATTATATCAGAATGAGAACAGCGGTTAAAAAAAAGGCTGCTTAATGTCAAAGATTTCATGGGGAATGAAAACAATCGGCTGAAATGAACGTTTGCAATGCAGATGTCAAAAAAAATATAATTTAAACAAGATAGTTGACTTGAAATATTCATAAAAACAGATGTTTTGAGTATTGACCTTCAAGAAAACATGAGTCCTTGCGCCTGGATGATCCGGCTCACAGGTCATCCGATTGTTCTGCCGGCGCATCAAAAATACCATTCGTAGATGATTAGTCAAGTAAAATGAAGCCCACCCATGTTTGTTCATATAAAAGCCCTGCCTGTCCAATCACATAATACGGTTCGGACTCTTTAAGAGACTACCTGTAAAGACCAGCGGCAGGGGCTCAGCCACATGTTTTACGGCTCTGTTTGAATAATCAGGTACAAGTAAAACAAACAGCCACAGAAGGGATGTTTAGCAAGGAGCTCAGGATCCAACTCGGGGTAATAAGTGTTCATTAGTTTTAATAGCTTGGCTCCCGGACCAAATGAAAATGAAGACCAGGAGACCACATCCAGCTAATGTAAATAAACCCCAAATCTCCTCTACTGTCTGTTTTAAAAAATCTCCCTCACTTTCTTAAACAGCTTGGAATGTAAAGTGCATGACGTCCTGAGTGAAAAGAGAGGATTGTGGGTTTTTTGTTTTTTTTTTGGCAATAATTATTGTCAGGGAACATTTTTGGATGCCATACATGTTTTGAAAAGAGAGAAGCAAACATTGAAATACTACAGGACAGAGATATTTAATACAAACTTCACATCTTCATCTGGATCTTTTATTTTCAATTCAGAAATTCAGAGTCCTAAGAGTATGTGTGGCCATTAGGCATATCCTTGTGGAACATCTTGACTCCACCTGAGCTCGGGGAAAGCTGGTGAAGCGGGCCCAGCGGTCCAGATTCACCCCCCCCCCCCACAGCTCAGGCCTGAACATAAACATGGTCGAGGAGAGGGAGCCCCCGTTTATTTATGGACATGTCTGAGTCTGGGACACAATTACAGAAAGATAGAAGAGATGAGGGACAAAAGGGAAAGTGCAGAGGAGCAGTGGTCAGCTTCCAGCACGGCCGGACAGGGTTGAGCTGGCCCACCTACAAAGGAGCTGTGCGTGTGGCGCGTGCACGAGCATAAAAGTGAATTTTCCCACATACGGTTTCGTCTTATCTACAGATTCAGTCCAATGTACAAACTATAAAGTAAAACATCTTCAGCAACAACTCAGTAATGAGACTCTGTGATGTCAAACGTGCCACAAACAAGCCGACGCAGCCCGACTGCTGGCTGCCAGGCGGCAAAAGTAGAGTGAGGGTGTGAGGCCGGGGAATTCAAAGAATTTCCCCGTGTGCTTACCGGTCAAAGCCAAGCCCACTGCAGGTTTATTAAAGTATGACAGAATGGCGCTCTTTTCATCTCTGCTGCGCTCTACTCGACTATATCGGCTCAATCTCGATTTTTACAGCAGGTCTTTACAGCTTAATAGCCGGGCTACAGAAACCCAGACATCGGAAGGTGTTTTTATGGTTCTTGTAGCTCCTTTATGACCCGGCCAAATGTCATAGCTGTACTGTACGGCGAGGGGAGCGAGGCCTCCTGCAGGAAAAGCGGCGAGACGTATACTGGTTTCATAATCGCTGGAGGATGCTTCATAAAGACGCAAGTTAAAATGAGGAAGCATTGATAAGAATTTACCTGTGCAGACCGAAAAGCAGGTTAGAACACACTGCAGTCATTGACACACAAAACCTGCAGCATTTATTGTGTTATGTTTAGAATACTCAGCAGGACTATTTCTGCTTTCTGTAAACAATACATGAAATAAGCAGCAGAACGTGTTCCAGTGTCGTCGAATGAGAAATGTGAGAATGCATGAAGACTTGCTCCCAATATCCCGAACATCACAACCACCTCATACATTACATCGACCTGATTGAGAGAAACTGTAATTATTTTAGATGTCAAATTATGCAAAAGAGAGCTGGGTTTTTTTTAACCTTGATAGCATTATCAGAGTGATAACTGCAACAGACGTCTGCTGTTTCTGTGACTCAGTGCGAGCGCTGTCTGCCGGTCTCACCCCGGCATCGTTACAACACCGCACGGGGCAATAAAACCAAGGTTGGGCGATTAGGAGCGTGGCCTGATAAAAGCGTGCAGCAACTCTCTCACAAACACGCTGAAATATAAACATTACGCCTTCGTAAGGAACACGCATGCAGCTTCAGCTAATTGCGACCACGCTGGTTTTTAACGCCTGTTTACACCCGTCTCCTAAATGAACGCTGCCCCCGGAGCTTCGTGAAAAAAAAACAGCTCAGCCGAACAGCGGAGGCCGCTGGAAATTACACAACAAAGTGTGTAGGTAGATGACACTGACCCACAGCGCCCCGCGCTAAAGCTTTTACTTATAAAACCAGAGCAAAGTTAAAGTTTAACATCCAAAAATCAGACTGCGTTGATGATTGTTCCAAATCCAAACAGAAGTAATTGGAGTGAGGGAGAATGTCGAACCGGCTCTTCCCATTTCTTTGATCTGCATGATTCATTGAATGAGTGAAAGAGGACTTCAGTGCCTCTCGAGCGGGACCATGTGGGGCTTTATTGCTGCCGTTCCTGTTGCCTTGGCGGGCACGGAGGACGCGGGGACCCGCGGGGCGGAGGCAGCGGCCATCACTCACTCACGTCGTTAAAGTCGATAAGCTGGCAGCTGGCAGGGGGGGGGGAAGCTTGCCATCTGTAAGCACCGGGTCCCCCGACCACCTCGCTCACATTTTCCAAAAATGTTTTCGCAATCTGCCTTGCCTGCCTCGGCTCGACCGGACCCGGCCCTGTCCCCGGCGCCGGCGCCGCGCAGCTCAAGCCAGTTGGTCTTGATGTGCGGCGCCACAAACTCTGGGAGGGCTGGAAAAGTCCGATCTCACCTTAATGGCCTCTGCCCTGTCGTCCAGGCGGCCGGGCTCTCCCTCAAGCCTCCGAGCAACGCCGAGCGTTACGACATCAACACCAGCACAGGCCTCCCTCGCTCGACTGGACACTCCAAAAACGTGGCCTCCATGAAAAGAAGTTTGGACAGCCGCGGTGTGTGAGCATATGTGTGTATGTCTGTGTGAGGCGCAGTGGGAAAAGACAGATGTCTGGAAGAGGCTGGTAGAGTTTACAGTGGAGGGGTGCAGGCTTTATAAACGGCCGGAGGAACACACACAAACATGTGTACCCACCTCCCCTTACACAACACTGGAAGCCAAACCCGCGCCGGTCATGCACCGCCGCCAGCGCGCTCCTTGTGTATATGACTCGGTTTCTGTGTATGCAGACGCGTCTGCTCCGACTGCTCCAGACTCTGTCGCTACAGCTGTTCGCACCCCGACACACATGCGCCACATTTGGGCTGCTGTTGATGGAGGGCCGCAGCACCCATTAGGGGCAGGAGCCGAAGGGCCGAACACACTTTTTCACTGCGCTAGGGCTTCGCTGGGTTTATAATTGGGGTTTTTGCCAATATTACCCCTTGTTTCTATGGAAGTGACCCAGTGGAAAGATGAAAAAAAGTGAGCTACAAGCACTGAGAAGGGCCAAATAAAGGAGCTGCTGCTGCTAACAACACCCCATTAACGTCAACTTCAGGGAGCAAAGACACAGAGCAATAATAAATGTAAACCGAGAAAGCCTCAACAGCTGCAAAATGTGCTTGATGCACGGACGTAGCATTCTGAGGCATAAAATACTTTAAATGCAACGAAGGAAGAAGTGTTTTCCTGCAGTCCGACTTGCCTACAAAGGACAGAAAGGCTGAACTCTGGCATCAATGATTAACTGGAACAGTAGACGGTGGTTTACCTGAGCCACTGACTCAACGCTACACACTTCCTTCTTCAGAATTCTGTGAAAGTTCCTCCTTCAACATGCTTGTCCGTGGCGGCTCTGCCAAGATTCACCAAAAGGACAGCTGTGAGAAAAGTCTTTTCTGTGAAAACAAGCGAGCTCCTACAGTTATCCGTTTGCTCACTTTGAACACGTCTGGTCAGGTTCTCCGCTCAGCAGACCTGTGGTTGTTGTTATCACAGGCTGGTGAAGGATCTCATCGATCAATTGCTGCAAGAAGATGAGTAACTGTGGAGAACGGAGGCCCCGATAAGCAGCTGGGAGCACTGCTGTAACCGTCCTGTGGAGGATTAGTAACTGTAATTGAAAATGAATTAGTTTAGGCACAGGTGCTAATTTCAACAAGGTCTCCACCAGGGCTGGGAAGCAAAGCGTGCACAACCTGTAAAAGCCTGGAAGCCTGCATTTCACTGAGAATCTAATGGAAACAAATGAATACAATAGCTGGAGGAACTAATGGAGGCTGAGAATCCTGATGCACGAATTACAGTGCGCGTTACTGAGCTATGCTGAAGGCTGTGTTCTGTGTGTGCATAGCTTAGCAGCCAAGTGCAAGAGAATTTGATAAGAGCCATTTGATTAGCTGCAGACTGTGGAAGTAATTTGTACTATTGTACCAGGAGTGGCTGTGCATACAAACTGTAAATGCGCTGCACCCGAGAGTCTGAGGTTAATGAAGGCAAAACAAAATAATAAAAAAAATGCATTGCATGTGCATGTGCATGTGCATGCGTGAAATGAGTGTGCACTTGCATTTAAACACTCTGCATGTGCAACAAGTTGCACAACAGTCTGTTGCGATTACAATGTCCCATGACACTCTTTCCTATAATCCCATGGCACAAACCTGAATGACTGCATGCTCTCAAATCTGATTTGCTGCAAGCGAACTGGCCAACGGTCACCAGAGCAGCGTGGAAATGAAACACGAGGCCTTCAAAACTGAGAACCCAAAAGAATAGAACTTGAAAGAGAACAGTGAAAACGACAGAATCTCTTCCAACGCCGGACGTGATGAAACTAAATTGGAAAGGATTTGGTACAATTTTCCTCTGAAGTTCAGTAGCCAGAGAAACAGTCACCAGTGATAATCGTGAGCTAACACTCCTGGCCTGGACTTGTTGGATATAGAAGCACAGCAGCGCTGACATGTGCAGGCACACAGGTCACATGCAGCAGATCAGATCCAGCCAGTGAACTGGCTCTGCAGCAGTGCGATGGCTGTCAAGCCACTCTGAGCCGCCCCACCCATTCCTCAACCCCGTCACCTGCATGTCTCTTTCATTCATTTTGCCTTCAGTAATGTCTGATTTTCAGAGACCTGCAGTGAAGCCAACAAAGACCAAAAGCACTTTCGACTTGGACTGGCCGATGTGCCGGGTTTTTTTTCCCCATCTCTGATCTCAAAATCATAATGTTTTCAAATAATATCTCCAACTTTACTCAAAGTCTGTATCTACACGGCCGTGTGTTTGACAGCAAAACAACTTCTAATGCCGGAGAAGGGTCGAGAGAGACAGATGTACAACGTGAACAGTTGACTTTATTGAAGTTCACTCTGGTTTTATCAGCGTCGGTACACACAGAGGCACACAAACACTTTGATCTTCAAAGGGAGATGAGCTGCAATGAGGGGCAATAAGGAGATAATAATGCCAATCTACATCCATTACTCCAGAGATCACAGGGTGACTGCAACAGGCACATGTGGCTTTTACTTTCAACAACTACAGCCTGCTTTCATGCAGCCACATTGCCATCTAGTGGTCAAGATTGAAACTAAACTTCTGGCCTGTGCTTCTTTCTGCATTAAAGTTTAAAACTAAAGGTAAAGAAAAAAGCTAATAATTCTGTCCTGTTTTCCATTAGGTTATTAAAAAAACCCTCCAACAGCATTATTGTCTCCAAAAATGTTTTGTTTGCACAGTAACAAAAAATATCTCATTTTTAAACTGCAAAAGCACAAAACTCAGACTGAAGCCATCAGACAACCATGAAAGTTCAAAATAGCAGGCAAAATAACCAAGGGTAAGGTTCTCCAACTCTTCAGGCTCCACTTCAATGCATCACCAGAGACCTCAGACTTTATCCAGGGAGACAAGTGACTGAAAAGGCTCCACTTTCCAGAAAGCTCAGTGCAGACCCTCCAATAGTCCTCTATCAACAGAAAAGTGATCCACATGCGACCTCTAGTGGTGAACTGGAGGAAACGATAGATGATAACCTTCTGCAGAACTATTTCACACCAGACCCAGCAGCATGAATCCTCATATAGTGTTTTTTTAAACTAATTTATCTAGCTTACATTTTTACCCAAACATACTCTCATTATGCATTATATAGATTAGTAAGTTGAGGATAACTTTATATTTAATTTCTTCATCTTACTTATACTCCTCATGCATGTGAGGTTAATTGAACGAATTTGACCCTTGAAGTGTGTGTGGTTGTCCGCCTCTGTGTGTTTGCCCTGTGTGTAATTTTTTTGAAATTGTGATTAGTCCAGAATTACAGGGTTCGGGTTAGCAACTGGCTCAAAGAAAAGAAAGAGGAGAGAAAACTGATTTTACTGTCAATGGGACATTGCTTTTATCATCCCTGTGCAGTACAGGCAAATTATGAGGATCGGATTCTTCATTTGAAGCTTGAAAATGTTACAAATATCCTCCTGTGGCGTTTTGGACTGTTCCACACCGAAAGAGAAAATGGGACTGGTCTTCCCTTGAGCATCTCAACTTCAAAATGTTGGATAGCTTCTACATTGGTGAGTATTTTCTGATGTGAAATTGCTTTTCTTAAGTTTACTGCCCCCTGCTTCTTTTGCATCTCTTTCTGTCATTTTTGTGCATTAAATTGGTGATTTTGTGTGTTGATTACAAGTTCACAAATGGCGCGACTAATCTTGATCAATTGTGGTCAACGTGATTAATTAGTTCCAGTTTTTAATCGATTGACAGCACTGCTAAGGTGCATTAAGGAAGATACATAACAGCACATTTGTGTATAATTTTTGGATGGTTTCCAAAACATTTCTTGATATTCATTTGAAACATTTAACCTGTTATCAAACAAATACATGAGCAATGAAAGTACTAAATGTTGAAAATTTTATTTTAAGAAAGGTTTAGAATAGCGAAGAGAGAGAGAGAGAGAGAGAGAGAGAGAGAGAGAGAGAGAGAGAGAGAGCAAATTTCCCCTTTTTTCTATTTTCTATTCACTGATCAGAAAAAACGTCTCAATTAATTGTGAAATGGAAGTTTCACAGCCATTCATTCATCACATAACTGTGATAAATGACCCCCACATAACCCCCCCCCCCCCCCCCCCCCCCGCGTGCCCAAACACCTGGAAACAGCGCCACATGGAGCAAGTGGCAGAACTCTGAACTGCAGACAGAAACGCCTTCATGTCATGATAGAAACTCTCCGCAAGAGGGCAGCAGAGTCTAAGCAATGCCTGCAGGCAGCTTAAACATTACATCACAGTCTAATGCTCATCTTTTACTGCCCCCTGCTTCTTTTGCATCTCTTTCTGATTGATTTTTTTTCCCCCTCTGTATCTTACTTCAGTGATTGATGTCTGCTGATGACAGCTTGAGATCTCCCTCTGATCATGAGAATAAACATCCACTTTTTCCACTTCTACACCATGTGGGGCTCCGGGGCCACTGCAGTAGATTAATGACATATAAACAGGCCTTCTGGGAACATAACAGCATCTGCCACCTAATGAGCCAACCTGGACCGATAATATGGCGTAATTAGTGAGCATCTTGCAGCAGTCGGGGCACGCCGAGGTAACCAGCGGTTAGCCATAATTGCAGTTTTTGTGTGGAAAAGGCCTGCACGTCTGCTTCATTCATCCTCCGTTAAGCAGATGAAAACAGTCATGCACCGAAAGGCTGTCCAAATCGTACACACATCCCCGACACCAGCGCCGGACTCGGACGCACAGGGAGCGCTGTCTGAGGAGCCCGGTGGTCTGCCGCGTCCCAGGGAGGTCACACAGGAAATTTCACGCTCCTCTTCACACTGAAAATGTCTCCTTTATCCTCCCCACCGAGAGCCAAATAAAAGGGAGGAGGAAAGAAAGAAAGAGTGGACTGAATGCGAGACAAAAAAAAAAAAAAAAGAGGGGAAAACAACTCCTGAATGTGGATGGCTTTCCTCCTGTAGGTGTGACTGGCTGAAACGCTGCCATGGAGACCCACACCCAGCCGGGCGGAGGAGGGACGTGGTCACAGGTTCACTGGAATGTGACAATTGTGAGAAGAACAACACAAGGGAGGAATTTTTTCCCTCCAAAACGGAGGCGATAGTAGAACAAGCGAGGTCGGCTTGAGAGAAAACAGAGGTAGAAATGTATGGAATTCAAAGTATGGCACAATCTAGATTAGACTGATTCCTTCTATTGCATGAAGGAAAGGTTACGATTTCACCTGAGGGTCAGTTTTAGGCATATTGTCCTTATTGTACACATAACCCCGTCCAAAAAAACTGAAAAAATGCACAGAGACACCTGACAACATTCCTTAATGCCATTTAGCTGAACTCAATTGACATTTTCACGCTGTAAAAGCATCACAGCGGAGCTTTGCTGCAGCTATTTCCGAGCATCCCGTCACTCGTCTGTGGCAGTGAATGGACGGCTTTCTGTCTGTCTGAGCTGACAGAGATGCCCCTGTGCTGCACGGGGTTTTTTTTCACTGTTTGCTCCCTGGTGTGTATACTTGCACTGGGTGCAGGTCAAGTGCATGTTAGAGGAGAGAGAGAGAGAGAAAAAAATCCAGTTCTCCACCCATCCTTTCATCTTGTTGTATCATCTTCTGTATTCCTGCTGTGCTCACACAGGCGGTAAAGGACAGAGGGGATCCTGGGATCATCGTGAAAGTTTCAAGAAGAGCAGTGGATGTTATTCTTTCACAGGGTGAGGTCCTCACACCTGGTGCAGTGGGGAGCCGAGGGCAGGTTTAAAGTGTCAGACCCAGAGGCGTTGCTCCGAAGAAGACCCTCTCATGCTCACCCGCTTCCCCGATCGCTCCCAAACCAGGACAGCACCGCCCTCGTGCTCCGAGCCGTGGTCAATCCGCCGCTATTACCCACCAGCAATCAGGCCTCCTCTCTCCTCCCTCCTGTTTCTTTACCCCGATGTTCGAACAAAGCCCCTCTCCCCCGTGAGCGTCATTAGAGGGGAAGCGATTGTTCGCAGGCCTGTAAGAAGACAGCGACACGCAGGCGGTGGCAACAGGCCAGAGGGACGCACAAAATAGCTAATTAGTCTAAAGCTGCAGTCTGGTGTCATGGCGCTGCAGAAGGCCGAGGCGGTGTGTGGCATCACGGATACTCTAATGGCTGGAGTGATGAGGGGGAAAAAAACACACCGGGGCATAGTTTGATGGCTTTAATTATGCCTCATGGATGAAATGTTTCACAACAGCAGCTGAATCATGTGAGAATCCGTCACAAACACTGAGGATAAACCTGAGAAAGGCCATGAAGCGATGGAAAATCGCCTCCATATTGAGACAAACACTCCGGCGCGGCGCTCCCAGCTTTTCTAAACCCCTCTCCTCCTCTCTTTCACACACGTATAAACACATAGGCACAAACACATACACCTTGAAACAAAGCTGCCATTTTACTCAGGAAGGGTCAGCAGTTCCCTCCATCAGACAGGGGCTTGTTCTTGGTCAGAGGCTGCTGCCCAATCTCAGGCCGCCCTCCCCCGGCTCCGCCGGCCCCCTCCGGCTCCCCACTGGCCCCCACCACCCCAGAGACAAGCTCCCCATTGTTCCCGCACTACTAATAAATGACAGTTCTCCTGTTTAGACAAACTTTAGGGTCCACTCTGGACAAACACACACGCACAGCAAGCGTAAAGGCTTCTCTATACGACCTGATGCACAACGGCTGATTTTTCCACAGCCTCATTTTTCTCATTAAAATGTTATCCGGCACTAATGATGTGAGGATGTTTTCTACCTGCAGACAAGATAAACAGAGTAATGGATGCCTAATACATTTCCGCCGCCTTCCATTTCCTTTTAGTGATTCTAAATGCTCGTGACATTGGCACACGGTTCACCAGGAGGTCACTCTGTTAAGTGCAGCGACCTCATGAGCTCCGCCGAGGCCGGGGCGTTGCGAGGCAGGCAGGCAGGCATGATAAATCACCACTCAAGGTAATCTCATAAACACGTTATTAACACGCTCAACCACAGCCACTCGAGCTGTTTACCTCAACCACTACGCCGGGGACTGCGGCGCTCCGGGCAGGCGTGTATTAGCACGTCTGGAGGGCCTGATGTGCACGTCTGTCACGGAGGGGCCAGACGAGTCCGTACCACTAAGAAAGTGACGTTTCACCGCTGTCGCGTCTCTTTCCAGCTCTTTTACTGCAGAGCGCGTGACCCGATTTAAGGTCACGGAAGCTGACATTGCAAAAATGTCATTTCCATAAACGCATAAACTCAAGGTGAAAGTTTAGCACAATTCTTGCTCGAACTAGGGAGTCCTGAAGAACTGCCAGTGATGAGAAAGTTCTCTGGAAATGTTGAGTGGAGTAAATACAGGGCTGTTAAGTCTTTCCCTGGTGTGTACATGGTTCTCTGCTGCGGTTCACCACAAGCGTATCATATGACAGCACAGCCAGAACATTCATTCCTGTGAGAAAGCGGCGTTCTCTGCTATGGATCCTGCTATTATTTAAAAAAAAAAGAAGAAGAAGAAAAAGACAGTATTCACTTCACAGACGCGGGTATTGAAATGTTACGTCTGCTCAGATGTTTATCCGACAGCTGTGAGGGAGCGCTGCGCTGGAGGGATGCTGGCCGTGTGCAGGACAGATGCTGGGCCGGCGGGGTCACGTCAACACACGCGCTCCCGCTTCGCCGTTTGAACGACAAACGGAGGAAGAGGAGGAAGAAGAGGCACAAGTTGTGAGAATAGGAGTTTTTTTTTTTTTTTTAAAGCCCCAGTGTTTAGTCAAGGCCTGCTCACTGACACAAAGTCTGTCTTTGTCTGCCTCCCAGGGTGCCAGATAAAGGAATTCTTGTGTGTCGGGGGCTCTGACCGAGTTTATTTGACACTTCAGCCCCTTTTGTCAAGCAAGTGTCCCACCGTCAATGCTGGCCATGAGAGTCACTTGGCATTAGACAGAGGGTCCCTCTTCACTGGAGAAAGGGGGTCTTGTTTGGAGAAGATTTTTAATAGAGGGGGTGTTTGGGGGGGGCTGCATTGGAGGGGGGGGGGTTGCTCAGCCTGTGCTCTGTGCTGTATACAGACATATAGTGGGGCTCTGTGCCCAGCCCTAACAATAGAGAGAATTCTTTATTACTAAGGAAGTGGATAACATAACATTGAGGAAAAACAAAGGAGGAGGAAGATGCTCTAAGAAGGGGGGGGGGGGGGGGGGGTGGTTACACCATCAAATGACAGTACACAGACACACAGATAAAGGATGCAACGTCACTGTTTTCCAGTATTTCCCAAGACTGAAAGATCACATGCTTCTGTCAGTTCACACAATCCGGCTCCTTCTGAAAATAATTTCCAACACAGATTTGTGATTTATGACTGGAAGAAGCAGCCGGCATGGAGCTCAGACTGAGTTGCTTTAACCTGAAAGGAGTCAGTGTAGGAGCTGCTCACAACATGCTTTTTATGGAGCACACAGCGCGTTTACTCTGCTGCCCTGGTCTCCATGACCTGAGCCGGGTCAGCGCTCTGCGGACACCTGGCACTGCAGGTGCATGCTGATGGCGAGGTGGAAAACATTCACACATTGGATGTAAAGCAGTGCATTTGAGAGTTACCTATGTGTGATGCACTCTGGATTACAGAGAATAACGGAGCAGAAGAGCTGCCCCTCCGTGAACAGGTGAATCTACCAGAGAGACGCTTCAAGACTTTGACTTCTTATGTAAAACATGCAACTCTGAACTGGAGAGGGACACAAATAGAACTTTTATTATTCTATTGAGTCCCAAACAAAGGGAATTTGATTATAAACTGTAATTTCAGTAGTTAAGATATGATAAGGAGAAAATGGGTGTGTTGTTGGAGAGATAAGGACAGGACCTTTGCCCAAAACAGACATCAGTGGACGTTTTAATCGTTTGCGCAACGGCATGATTTGAAATATAAGACCCGCGTTATTTGGGAGCAATCACAGCTTGAGAATTTCCTAAACACACTGAGAAAAGCACCACTGTACACAGCCCAAAAAAAAGGAAAGTTTTTATAAGAGTCAGTGATCACATACCTGTTGGTCCAGGTGGTGCGCATTATCCAAATCACTGGACATCTCCTGATACATTCCAAGTTATCATCTTGCTTCCAAAACCCAAAGCAGGATCCGTTTCAACAAACATATGGCAGCACATGACACGGACCATCTCTGACAATTGCCAAACTTGACCACGCGTGTATCCCAATTATCCCAGGAGGCTCGGCTTGTCCGGCGCTGCGGCAGCAGGACGCGCATCCAGATCACACTACATTCCTCATAACGCGCGAGATCCATGGCCGGGATTCTGAATCCATCAACTGTGGTCATCGTGATCAATCAAAAACAGCAATAATAATAACTTCCCCGCGCGTGTCAGGTTCGAAATGAGAGTAAGTTAATCCTCTTGACGCGATCAAAGAATCCTTTACGCTTCGTGGCAAATCAAGTGTGATTATTCCCGTGAAGTGGCGGCAGACGCCGGGTCTTCCCGCACGATCCAGTTGCGGTGATGGAAACTGCTGCGGCTCCTCGTAGAGTTCCTCCCGACGAGACGCGCTCCTGAGCAGAGCCGCAGCCTCACTGAGCCATAGTTGGAGCGCAGCGGCGCAGCACATGCTGCTCTCTGCGGACGTAGGCGCGCACGGCATGACGGGATGTGTAGTCAATGAAGGGGCCCCTACAAAGAAACGTGAGAATAACACAATCGCTCCAAACGTAAAACAAGAATTTTAATGTAAAGACTAATGGAAATCCTGAGCAAATAATAAAAATTACTGGCTTCTCCTAACTGTCGTCCTTTGGACAAGTTGATTTAATTTTACTTAAAAACTAAAAACATTACTGTGATTATGAATATTATGGATATTACTACCAGTGCTGCTTCTCTTGTTAATTAACTTACACCTTGAATTTTCCAAAGTGTCTTATGTGCATTAATTTATAAAAGCTACAATTCTGTGGAATAAAATAACACGTTTTAAATCACTGCGTGCAATGCATTAAAACCACAGTGAGTTTGGATGAATTGTGGAAATACAGAAATATTTTAGTCTCTATAGTGTATGTAAGAATATGACTACAACATGTATAATTTAAAAAGTGACAAATCCATGGTAGATTCTTTATTTTACACTTTCGTAATTGACACTGTTGGTGTCGAATTATATAAGACTGCGGCTCTGGGTAATTTGGCCGCAGTCACTCATCATCTGTCAGTGCGCTCCAGGTTGCGTGTGAGCCCTGCGTGAGCAGCGTGTGTGAGTAATAATGATCATCTGTCGCCGCGCAGAGATACAGAGATGTCGGTGCCTTGAATCGCCTTCCCATGAATGAATCTCTTGTCTTACTTACCTCACTTTCATGTCCTAACCACCTCCAGGCTTGCTTGTATTTCTGGGATCATAGCTGCCCTGAAAACCCAAAAGGAGGACTGGAATGTTTTTGGAATGGCGCACGGGTCCAAAAGATTCAATTAGGAAAAATAAGCTTTTAAGTTTATTTGTTTTTTATTGTCTTAGGGGGGGACATTTTCTTCCTCTGTTTATTCTTACAAACTCATTTCCCACACTTCAAACTGCAGCACGCGCCTCCATGTGCTCCATTGCAGGCTGCAGCAGGTGAGGCTCCACTCCACCTTTTCCCTCACTCCTCTGGCTGGCGTCCAGCAGAGTGGAGCAGTACCTGAATTGCACGCGATTCTGTCAATTGCAGGTACTTGATGGCTTTCTTGTGTGCCGGGGTTGAAAAGTTGCCGGTGGTTTGCGCACACAGCATTGCGTGACTGGAGCCTGGGATGAAAACACAAAGACATTGTTTTCAGTGATCAAACCCCCTTTATAGTAACTCAACAGCATTCCTGTCTCGCATTCCTAAGCCACCGCTGCTGTGTGAAGGGTTTTCTTTTAGAGAAGAAGAAGAAGAAGAAAAAAAAAGAAGGGTTGCACATTTTTATCTGGTTCAGGGTGTTGATCTCACCCCTTCCTTAAAGATTCTCTTCAAGCTCATTAGTCATTAATCAGAAATGCATTAAGGCTGTAATCTTGAATGGTACTTGAGAAGATTGTCTCTCATCCAAAACTATGTGGCGAATGTAAACAATGGCATAAGTACTTCTTTAAACCCGATCAGCTTCACAATAGAGTCAAATTAAATGTATTATTCTGAGCTTGTCTCTGTGTTTAACACATGTATTCAAAGTGTGACCCATTTTGTGCGTCCTCCACCTATGTGTGTATGTTAGGTGTGCTAATGTGCTCACAGATGTTTTCCAGGTTGGTGTGACAGGGATAATCATATCCAGAGAGTGCACAGCCCATTCTGAATGATGCTGAGGAAAAGGAGGAACGCATTAGTGAAAAAGGAGGAACAGGGTCGACTGAGAGCAGAGAAGCCTCTGATCATGTTAAGCAGCCTTTATTTTCTCTCTCTCTCTTCAGAGTACACCTTAAAGAGGTCAAACTTAAGATTCCACGGCGGCTGAGAGGTGAGGCGGAGCAGCGATCACCTGGTATTTACTGGAAGCTCTGACCTCAGTGACTTCTGCTTTCAACATACAAAACACGGAGACGAGGACAATCGAGTCAGTCATATCTCCAGTGTGTGCTCGGATAGTGATTAAGACTAGAGGCACATTCATTACGGGCTCGGCTCAGACAGAGAGGGGCTTCAGAGCTCAGCTCTTGTGCTGGACTGTGTGGATGTCCGATCCCCTTGTATCTCTTTGACTACCTCCAACACAAGGCTCTATTCAACCAGACCGGGAACAAATGTTTCCTTATGCGGCTCCGAGTGGCCGAAACTTCTAGGAAAGGATCGGGAACAGATAGAGAACGTTGTATCAGTGCAACCGTATCGTCACTCAGAGCATCACAGAGGACTAAGAGCTGCATTATGGGTGTGGAGCTGACGGGTGGTTGGTAAATGCATTATAGAAACAAAATATTTCCCAATAGCTCGAAGCTATTTTGCTAGCAGCGCTCGCATCAAAGGCTTTCTAATCTGCCGCGATTGGTTTCCCTCGTTTTCATAAGTGTCGTTACTTATACGTGCACTTGGGAGAACATTTGGTAGACATCAGGCAGGAAAACCTGATGTTAGATAGAGCGCTGGCAGCGGCCGCGCGTTCACGTACAACCGACATGCACGCTTTGTTTTGGCTCCGCTCTGGGAACGGGTGAAGCGGAGTTGAGCAGGGGTCGAGGCGAGGTTCCAGAGTGACGTGAATGAAGATTTCTTCATGTGAAAGCTGCTGAGAAATGCCTTGTGCCTCCTTTACATAATGAGACATAATGTGGCATGCAGCACTGTTCTATAGAATCACCAAGGATAAAGAGCTAATCCTCTTGCACCGGGAGACTGATAGGGCTGGATTTCTTCCAGCACCTTGGGGAGTCAGATCTGTGCGAGAAAGGCCCCTTGAAAAGGAAACCATGTAATCAATGACACAAACCCTCCTCCGACACCCCGTTTGATCGGTGCTGACCGTAAAGATTTTGCCGAATTAAGCACCTTTGTTCCTGAAATCTGTAGTTATCTTGTGTTTTCTCAACCAGGATCACTCCCCTTGGATCGTAAATGGAGGTCTCATGTTTATTTCGAGCGTTTTCCTACGAAAGAGGAAATTTGATGGACTTTTGGCGCGCTCTCACCCTACAGTATCGCTGTCATAAGTGTGACTCATTGGCTTTTCCTCCTGAGCACACACTCCGACACTGGGAAAGGAGGGGAATTTATTTGGACAAACACTCCCTTCCTGGAGCTTTACCATAGTGTGACCGGGAGGTTTCCTTTTGCCTTGCAGGTGCAGGGCAGGAGTATCAACGTCAAGCAGAAAACATAAAAATCTAAATTTAAAGCCTCAGTTTTTCAATACATGTTGGCAATTTTATTTAAATGAAAAGTTACATGAAATGTTGCTCTTTTTGTCTAAAAAGATCAATTTAATATTAAAATTTTAATTTGAAAAACTTTAAAGTTAAGAGATTCTACCTGTATTCAGAGGGAAAGCCAACGCCAGCATTAGACAGTGGAGGATTCTTTGAGTGTGTGTTTGAGTGAGCGCTCAGTGTGTAGGCAGCTGGGAGTGTGGCAGGGCTATGCGTGACTAGAAGAAATACACCTGTCTCTGTGCTCAGGTATGGAGGGGGAGCCGGCACGCACGGGCCTGCCAGCTGAACAATGCTCCCTATTGTACCTGCGCTCTGACTGCAGACACTTACAAAAGAGGAAGCCCTGATCCCGGTGTGTGTGGAGCTCGCTCTCTCTCTCTCTCTCTCTCTCTCGCTCTCTCACCCTGCTCACACAATCGCACGGCATAGTCAAATTATTTATAGTACACATATCGGGCTGACCGCAGGCGCCCTGGGCTAAATCCCAGTAACTCTGCCTTTTACACGCAAGCTGCCAGTCAGACACGACACACACACACACATTTTATTTGCAAATGATTAGAAAAGAACTTGCAAACGCAGACATGCCGATAAATGCATACATGTTAAAAAAAAAAAAAAAAGAAAAGAAACAGAAGATGAAAATACTGGCTTTAAAGAGCACAGAGTGATTATCACCCAGAAGGCAAAGTGAGGGATGATTCAGGAGTGTTACTGTAAAGGTCTCTGGTAACTAACACAATAGTCTTAATACAAATCCATGACGTGACTGTTGTTAATAATCTATTAGCAGCTCTTCGCAAGCCCAGGATTTTCCTGCCTTTTTTTTATTCTCAGCACAGATAAGGCAGCCTTGAGATGGAGAGCTGTGATCTATTGTGCATGAGACAGATGATATTAAGACAGAGTCGAGCAGAGAAAGCGCCCGCTGGTAAAACTCCAGAGGTTTTAACCACAAAAGCTGACGCTCGTTTTGTTTTGATTTGTTGGCCAATTATGATGAAAAACGAAGAGGGCTAACCACAGCGAGGGGTCCAGAGCGAGAGGGGGGGGGGGGCTGTACATCTGCTTTCAGACGTTCCAGTTCTGGGTTGAGCCTGGATGGACACAAGTACCCCTTCTGTCACACAGCTGTTCCACAGCTGGGATCGGTTATTCGGTCCTGTTTAGATTTAGGCTGCATTATTTTAAAGGACATAAAAGTTTTCCTGACTCTTTATCTTTCTTCTTAGTTTCACTGTCATGTATTCCTGCGAAATTCCTTGATGCGTAAATACACACACCAACCCCAACGGTATCTTACGTGTGTGTGTGTGTGTGTGTGTGTGTGTACTCACTGACTAATGCAATACAGTCTTCATAAAGGTAGTATTGTTAAGTTGCGTGCGAAGCTCATGCTTTAGGCTCTGGTCCCCGCCCACCCCTGTAAACCACGGCCTTTTTTTTTCCTCTCCCTTTTTTTTTTTCTGCCTTCTACACCTTCCCTTTTCTTTTTGTTACAGGTAAACATTTGATGTCCGCACGCAATCCCGAGAGAGTCTCCTCCCCTTGTTCCCTCCTCAGCTCTCTGGCTTCTACTCAGCATTACTCACACACACACACACACACACACATGCTCACACACACACACACCTCTGACATTCTTCTCCTCACTGACTCAGCACCTGATTCGTCTTATGGATGTTCTGAAGTTTCTCCCACTTTACTGCTGCTTGAGTTTCATTTTTAATACACTTTTTTTTTTTTTTTTTAACCTGCCATTGAAGTTTCAATCATTTCTCTTGACAGTACCAAAAGTAAAGTCAAGTTGAAATTCAGTGGTAATCCCAGAGTTCCTCAATGTTGAACCAGATTTAGAAAAATCAGAGTTCAGAGGCTGCCAGTAATCCTGAGTTCAACTCAAACAGACCCTGGTGGGACTGGGAAGTGTGTGTCACAGTGACCAACACACCAGTAGAAGAATTAGTGGTGTGTGAGCAGGAGGAGGTGCCAGGCTGCAGACGATTCCTGGACATGCCAACAAGGTCAAAAGAGCAAGAATACTGTCAAAAATGTTGTCTGTAGATTAGATGGAATATTTCCATTACGTTAGATGAATTGTTTCACTGCTGCGTGCAATAAAACAATAAGAACATGTTTTTATCGCTGTAATTATTAGTTTACAGTCTCGGGTGTTGTTACGTCGCCTGGTATAGCCTCAAACAACCGTGAGTCTGGCATTCACCGATTGCTGCATGCGGATGATTGCGATCTAACAGATGTTGAACTCTGAGGGAAGGTAATAAAACAAGCCCGAGTCTCCGGCTCTTTTCCCGCTGGCGGCCTCAGTCACGCACTTTCTCTGAGCTGCATTCAAGGTTAAAGTGAGAAAGATCCGAGAAGTCCTGACACACCGTGAGCGACCAGCACGTCCAAATCGGTGCAAAAAAAACCCCGTCTGGTTGAGAAAAATGTTTTTAGACATACATTGAATGGAAAAACCAAATTCCTTTAAATACATTTGAGTGAATCACAGGCAGGTTTACACTGATTTACATTCATCTCTAAACTTTAAGTTCAGCCGTATCCTGCGTGTTCATTTTAATTACAAACGACCGACTGTCACAGACGGGGGAGACAGTCAGATGCGGCTATAAAAGAAATTATTTCAATCCCCACATTGTTGTCTCCTATGATAATTGTGCCGGCTGCTCCTTCGTTTGGGGCTTTCGGCTCTCTCAAAGCGGCCCAATTAGCAGCCCTACCGAGGTGAAGTGCATTATGCAAATACAAACAGCTACTGTACCAGCGCGAGCAGCCCCCACCGGTAGCCTACAACAAGGCTATGTTAAACGAATATCAGATTTGTTGTGCCTACAACAAGTTACCTATTGTTGTGCTGGCCTTTCTGCCGCTCTGGAAAAGCCATTCAAACAAGATAATCTGTCTGCGTCTCGTCAATGCAGAGTACTGTTTCGCCCTGCTCGGACAAAACACTGAGACAAAGAGGCTGTTTGATTGGGAATATGAAGCAATTGGTGGGGGAGAATAAAGGGATACTTCACAGGGTCTCTACTGTTCGTCGCTGGATGGTCGTTAGAGTCATGGATGTCAAAAAAAAAAGGATCAATTCGGACAAATTTTCACGTCTCTGTCTCGGAACACTTTGCCTTTGGCGGTGGATGCGCTGAAGGAAAGGTGTGACCGTCGGGTCAGAGTTTTGAAAGAGCTGTATTGTCCTTCCTTCCTTACACCCCTGAGGTGTGCTTGGAGACCGATCAAGAATGCGGCAACATAACGGTGAAACACGTTTTCCCTGTAAATCTGTGCCACACGCCCGCTGAAGGAAGCACGGTATCTCATCACGAACTGCGCCACTTCAGTATGCATCCATGAAAAGAAACAAGACATGAATTCTTACAGAATTTTCTTTCAGTCATGTTGAAAGCTACATGAAGAGCTCACACACGTCTTCGGCCGTGATGTTTCATCAAGAGCGGAGAGCCACCCAGTCACGGCAGCAGAGGCGGACAGGTCGGGGTGTGTTCCAGCATCTGTGTCACTTTCTCCTGTTTCTGGTCACGTCAGGCGGCTGTTTGTAAACAGCGCTTCCCACACCCAGCCGGATAATGATAGGGTTGAGCACAATGGCCTCTTCCTGGCACGCTCCAGCAAGAAAAAGAACAGCGACGAAGAAATAAACAAATACAGAAGACTACCAAAGAAATAAATGGTACAACTATAAGTTTTTTTTTTCTTTCAGTGATAGACACCTTTGTGTATGAATGCCAATTTCTTGCATTTAAAATCAGGGGTAACCGTAAATTCTTCTTTGATGGTGTGCTTAATATACTTTCCAGAATAAACTCATTTGCCTTTCCTGAGAGGTTCTTCTCACCAAACCCTCCTTGTGTAACCTATTTTAGATAACAACGGCAAGCTATTTTCTCCTCCTTCTGAGTGGATTTTCCACCATCAGAAAGCAGCAACACTCGCTGTGTTCAATATGTTTGTGTGTGACGGGCGGAACACATAAAGTTGGTCAAGATGTTGCTGTGAAGTGACATATCCATGAACCACTTCAAAGAGAAAAAAACTGTTTCCGTGACGGGCAAATCCTAAATGATTAGCCTTAATACCCAGGATTTATCAACACAGATGCTCTTTTGGTTACCTGGCAACACAGGGAGGCCACGCTCCACAACATGTTGTTTACAATGTTAAAAAAATAAGAAGAAGGAATCGGCCGTGCGTGGCGTGTCTCAGTGGTTGAGCGTACGGACTCCAGCCTCGCTTTGATGTGTGAGAATGGTATGCTGAAGTCCAAATTCTCGTGCCGACGCTGACTCACTTAACTGCGCGCTAGCGTGACAGCCGAGGCAGTTTAATGTGTTTCCCCCTCCAGACATAACGCAGTGAAATACGACTGGCTGCTGCTTTCAGGCAGTCGACATCAAGAGCGAGAGAAAAGAAAAGTTCGGTAACACTTTACTTGAAGCCCCCCTGCATAACACATTATAAGTACATTCATAAAGCATTATAATGCCATTATAACATGTGTAGCTATAGTTATAAACATTCATAGATGATCACAATGCCAGGACCTAACCCTAACCCTAACCCTAACCCTAACCCTAACCTTAATCCTATGTTGTATACTGCTGTATAGTGAGTTATAAAGCATTGTGATCATGTATTAGTGTTTATAACTACTTATAATGTGTTATAAAGAGGGGCTTCAAGTAAAGTGTTACCAAAAGTTCTTTTTGGGAC
The DNA here is from genome assembly GCF_902148845.1 of Salarias fasciatus. Classification (NCBI taxonomy): domain Eukaryota; kingdom Metazoa; phylum Chordata; class Actinopteri; order Blenniiformes; family Blenniidae; genus Salarias; species Salarias fasciatus. The sequence goes on along the minus strand of NC_043748.1, from coordinate 7,701,957 downwards.
ATTTTGGAGTCTTTCATTTGCGAGACCCCTTTTAAGAGCAATTACACTAAGCTGGTCTTTGAGTCTGTAAAGCCAAGTGACAGTCAGTGTTATGCACACATTAGGAAATGATCACCATGAAATGTAAATTCCTGCTGCCCCTGAGCAGATTCCGAGCTATTTTTAGAATATTTGTGAGTGTCTAAAATTTCCTTAGCTGATACTTTTTGCAGAATCTCCACCAGCGGTGGGCAATTATTTTCTCAAAGGGCCACGTGAACAGCTTGAAGGCTGCGAGGAACAAACCATAAACTGACTTCATGCAGGTCAGTTCAACACCTGCACTTTTCTTTTGTGGACCAATGCTGTCGTGATGAATGGAGTAAGTCTGAGAGAAAGAGAAGTTTTTGAAAGAGACACCGTCTGAACATGTTCTCAAACCTCAGTATAGCTGACAGATTTCGTGAGGGAAGCCCATATGTCTGGTAATGTGCTCATGGTGCTTCTTTCAAGTCAGCAATGAGAACTTCTGCTACAACTTCATGTTCTTAATGCCGCATCATGAGGACCACGGACTGGGGCGTCCACTTTTGAGTTCTCTGTAGCATGATTCCTTCAGGCCCTCTGTATAATTTGATCGATTTCACAATTTGATAATGTATATTTTGACAAATAATCCCAAAAAATCCAAAATAACTTCAACTTTCTAGGGAATTTGGGCGGTACATGGTTCAAGTATTCAGCTTCTCAGCTGAAACCGATCCCTCTGCTTCCATTTGATCAATGGGAACTTTTGACATGTTGATTTGGTTCCGCAGAGCTGAAGACATATTCCCAAGCAATGAAGCGGAAGCATATAAATGAACCTATTGTTTGAATATCCATTGTAAAAACAATGCCAGAACACTGTGAACCATAGCTGAGTCATTAGATAAATAGCAGCTGTCCTCATTACGCTTTAGACATCTGCTGTGGATGTGTGTAACTACGGCCTCTTAATATGCACAGAGGAGTGTGTTTTTCACCTCTCAGCAGATCACTTCAACTCTGTCTCTCAGATTGTTATCAGAACAACGGAAAGGAACATACCGCAAGAGGAAAATAAAGGCTCAGGGATATACATACAGATGATAAATAACCTGCTCCTAATTGAATGTACAGCAAAATCTGGCTTTGGAACAACAGTGGGACTGACTTTGCAGCACAACAGATAACGCAAAGCGAGTTTTGGCTAAAGCAAACAGAAAGAGGAGACCGCTTATCACAACCAAATCCACTTCACAATCATTGTCTGTATATTCAGTCATAAGCTAAACTGTGCGTACTTCCTGTTTCGTGGATCAGTGCAGATTGGGAGGGTTTGAGGAAAGCATGGCGGTCGACATGAGTGAGGAAACGCTGAAGGCTCTCCGAAGGGAAGTGGGCGAGTTAAGTAGTGTATGGTGGTGGTGTGTGTGTGTCGGTCGGATCGGTGTGTTTTTAAGGACGGGGGGAGTGTGTATGTTGGTGAGGGCTGAATGGAGCACTTGATGATAAGAGGAGGTATGACAATATACCCACAGCTGGAGGCTGTCGAGCAGATCTGATGTAAAAAAAAAATAAATAAAAGCTTTAAAATAAGATCAGTAACGAACACACATAGATCCTATTTGTTCGCAATAGCAAGCCCATCAGACAACACACTCACAAAGGACAAACAAAAGGTTTTCCACTCTCCTGCTGCCTCCATATCGTCTCTTTCCACTGACTGACATTTACTGAGGCAACAATAGACTGTAAACCTAACAGTAGCTCTTTACGACGGCGACGCATCTGAATTTTTATTAGGGTCAAACGTTGAAATAAGACCATTCTTCTCCTCTCCCGGCGCACTGCGTGACTCCCGCTCTGCCTGAGACACAAAGTCCAGAGTCTGCTGCCAACGCGCTCGGGATGACGCAGAGGACCGGCTCACCTACTGAACCCCGGCGTGTCAGGTGAACTCTGGCTCACCTGACCGCCTGGTCATTCAGATGACGGAGAGACGAGCCGCCATGCATTGTTCAGGACAATAAATGGAAACGCAAACAGGTGTGAGTGCAGTCAGAAGGAAAGCACGTATGAAAAGAGGAAATGAAAGTGCAGATTTATTTGACTTTGTGTGTTTCCATGTAGGTTTTGAAGAATGTGAATGGGTGTGTCTGACAAGTACAGCTTTTCATAGATGATAATCAATACAATAAAATCAAATAAAATGAGTGTAATAATTGTAATATTACTGATGTAAAGTTTCCATATATAACAAAATAAACAATGAAATAGAGAATATAACTACCTTTCGTGTGATCTGGGATCGATTAAGACTGACAGGGTGAAAAAGATACGGCTCCCCTACATGGAGCGTCAGCCGGCCTGCGTGCGCGGTGGTGAGCCGAGGTGTAATGTACGAGGCCGCGTTCAGAGTCAGTCCTTTGTTGCGCGGCGCGGCGTTGCCCCGAGGGCAGCGGCGGCGGCGGCGGCGGCGTGAGCGTGAGCGTGAGCTCGGCGCTGCTCTGGAAACAAGAAAAAGCAGCTCTGTTTTTTTGGATGGCTGTCTTGGCTTTGTGCGAGCGCTCGCTGGCACGCAGTCAAGATCCTGCCCCCAGAGAGGGAAGATTAATGACAGCTAGTCACGGAAAGGCTTTACAGCAGCGGAGAGCAAAGGAGAGGAACCGAGTTGGGAAGAGAGGAGATGGAAAGGAGGGAGGGAGGAACCGAGGGAGGCTGCTGCCAGTAGGTATGAGCAGAAAGATGTGTGAGTCTGTATTCGTGTCTGGGGTGTACATCAAAAAGACGACAACACAAAGATGAGGAAGATTAGCGCAATCCTCATAAACGTTCATAATAGTTGTAAAAACAGAGGGAATATAATGACTGGACAGGAGCCCGAGCACTCCTCTGCCAGTTGCATCACACTGAATCCCGCTCGCCAACACGTCGTCTGTGATTTCTGCCTAACACACAAAAACCTGCCTCTACTCCTCCTGCTATATACGTTTAACTCCGCCGTCAAATCTCAGAGAAGGAGAGAGATAGATAATTACACAGGCTTTGTTTGGTTAAGGTCTAGACATTACAACCATTCTGTGAATCCTCACCGCTTCTATTATTCTCCCACGAGCTCTCCGAATGTAAAACAAGCTGTTGAAAGCGTTTCATCTCGCGCCTTCAGAGGCAGAGCAGTGACTCCGGGACGAGGCGAAGAAGAAAAACAAAGGCATCCGCACGCATTCCTTCCAGAGCAACATGGGTCGTGACTGCTGTGCAAAGACAAGCGCCAAGTATAGCTGAGGAGAGTGTGATGCTGCCAGAGCTGACCTCTCTTCCTGTCCGCCTGCCCAAAACCCCAAACCGGGCTCCGGGGCAGGCGCAGGTCGCGCTGAACTCACTCTCCTCGCTTCCCTTCCCTCACCGCACGCTTGGTGACTTCACTTGTTTTGATTTCTGCAGCAAAACTCGATGAAATCAAGATTCATCCTCTCGCTCGGTTTAAGAAAGTTTTGTTCCTGTCCGGTGAACTCAGAGTGATTTAGTTCACTTTGGAGATATGCTGCATTCACCTCTTATGATTTATGGTCAAATGTTTCCCAGTTCGAGGCCATCCTGACATCAACAATGAAGGAAATGTTATTCTGTAAAAACCAGAGAACATCAGTCGTCGGCGTGTTTTGTTGAAACTGAAAGTGGTGTTTAAATAACAATTCCATTTCTGGAGCACATAATTCACTTTAATGATCAACATTCAGTGACGGAGTGAGAAGCTGTAAGAGGTCGTCATGTGATGTGGTCGACTTCAACACACTGCATCATGTCTCAAAGCTGCGATTCCAGACACTGAATAATTGCTGACGACATGTCTTTGGAGATTTTTCAGAATTTACAGTGTATGTTCTACTGTTAAGCTCTATTTGCAGAATTCAATAACAAGGTAGCCAATGAAGTCTTCATTCATTCAATTTCTGCTAAAGCGCCATGAGGAAAATATTTATCTAAAAGAGAAAAAAAATACAAAACTGAACATAGTAAATGATGAAATTTGTATTTGGCAGATCACTGCGTTGTTGTAGTAATGTTTCTTGGCAAAAAAAAAAAAAGGGGGAAAACAGATTTTCCTGGCGAAAAACCATTGGGAAAGCCTGAACTTTTCCACTGCATTGATTTCTATGTTTCCCCTTTCTTTTCTTCTTCTTATTTAAGTGGGAAACAAATAATATTTAAATCATGTATAAAACTCTTATTTTACATATGGGGATTATGTGGAGTATGTGGATTTATGCATCAGCAGGCAGAATCCATCTCTTGATTCAGTAGCTCCAGTATAGATGAGAAAAGTAGAGGTTAAGCTGACACAACCAAACCAGGAAATCAAAAAAACGAAAGAGAATTTGCAGAAACATGCATGGAAAGCAAATGGATGATTTTTTTGTAATCATTTCAACAACTTAGAAATTAAAATTTGGTGCTTACTCATGACAACAAGTTGAATGCTTTAATAAGAACAAAGTTTCTTTCTGAGGACCTTGCAGACCGCTTCAGATGATGGATTAACTTTATTAAAATTAAACATGTTATCCTTTGTAGCAACCTCGAATGCTCCCTCCAAACGGACACTCTCCACCCTGCCTTCAAATAGTAGCGAAATCTCTTCTGATAAAGAGCGATTTTGATCCTGATTCGTGTTATGAAATTAGGTGTGCCTCAAGGCTCAATTTTAGGCTCTCTAATTTTCAATGCTCCCGCTTGGGGTTCTCTCCAGGAGACATGGGATCAACATTCACAGCTATGCTGAGACATTTCCAGATCTGCTGATGATGACTACAAAATCCATTTATACTCTTTTTAATTGCATTTTATTACTGCTTCTTGGATGGAAAACATTTCTTCCAAATCAACCAGGGCAAAACAGAAGTTTCAATTAGGCTCAGTGAGAGAAATTTCTTTTGTCAAAACAAAAGCATTTGCATCAACATTTAAACCACCACAAGCCAAGAATGTGGGGACTGTTTATGACTCTATGCTCAAGTTTATTCTACACAGAAAGACCGCAGCAAAAGCAGGATTTCTCTCTGACGCTAACATGGAGATACAAGCAGATACATTTTATTATACCAATTATATTGATTATTGTAATTCCCTGCTAGGCATAGTTGAATTGAGAGTTCCTGACAAATCTTCTGGAGTGTTGAGATGTGCCATGTGTTCCAAGCCAAAATAATGCATCTATTCGCGAGTTTCGACAGAATATCAATCAAAACTGGTTTGTCATGTTTTATATTCAGGTTCAAATCAGTATCAAATGTGTGAAAAGGAGTGACATGACGCCCGTCGCTTTAATACAAAACATTTCTGTTCTTGACTTTAAAAAGAAAAGGAACATTTCTAATCTGGTTCTACTCAAAAGTGCTTAGCTTAATTTCATCTTAAGTGGTCAGCCCTGGTTAAGCCCAAAGCTTGTTCTAAAGCCCGGGTTGTTATTACAACATAGAATTCAGAGAAAACAAAAACTTGAAGCCTGGTCAGAGTCGGCCACGCTGTGTTCTGGCCTGCCGAGACACGCTGACGTTCTCCAGTGCTCCTGGACCGGCGGCCATTTGAGTAACAGCAGATTTAAATTGGATTTGTTTTGTACGACAAAAACAGATAAAGTCCTATTTCAAAACAAGTGATCTGTAATTCTGATATTCAACTTTATGGCCAATTAAACGTCTCAGGCTGGTCTCCAGCTGTCTCAATGGTTCAAATTCCAAATCAGAATGAAATGTAATTTCCTTTTAGTGTTCCATAAATCACAACTGTGTCGTCTTGTTCTGAGAATAGATATCAGTTAAAGTAGCATTGTACCACAGCAGTATGTATAAATCACTGAAAATGTGAACAAAACACACACACACTGTAATACTGCTTTTAAACAGATTTTGCTAACATGTCACACAAAACTAACTTTGGCCATTGCAGCTGATGTTAAAAAAGTGTGTTTATATTGTGGGAATGACGATGGACAACTGACAATTTTGTGCTGTAAAGGTTCCCCCATGCGCCCCTGAGGACTTCGCTGCAGAACAGGGCAAGTTGTAAGAAAAAAAAAGAGAGAAAGTTAACGTTAGAGCTGTTGCGTAAAGTGTCCTCCTGTCTGAACAACAGGTGTGTGGATCCACCCAACAATAACTTGTAAATAAAACAAAGTTAGCCATTTATCTTCTTGTAATAGTTAACCTTGATGGCTGGAGAGAGAGATGGATGGCACCTGAAGGTGTCTTTACAGGGAAATGATAAGAGTCTATTTAGTGAAATTCTTTCACTGCAGAGGTTGGAGTCATGAAGAGCACAGCAAGGTGAAAAAGTCCCAGTTTGATAAGTTGGTTTTAACCCACTGGTGATGTGTTGTATCACTTGACATTTTGTGCTTCGGCCTGCATCACGAGGTGGAAAAAGTCTTTATTTTCATTTGGTAACCATCACTTTGTGTTTCACGGTGTGTCATGATTTTGTCCAGTTCTGGCTCTGGGTCTGACTCTGGGTTGTGACCTTTAGTCCGGCAGCTGTGATCCTGGAAACGTCCCGAGTTCCATGAGGACTGTGATGCTTTCCTTTCACGGTGCTACGCCCTCCAGAAGAGGCGGGGACAGATGCTATTTTGAATTCACGGAGTCAGCCTCAGGTTGGGATGTTACGTCAGGGTGAAAATTCTGTTTTTGCCATTCATCCTTTGTTATTTTTGTCCAAAGCATATTACTAACTCATGAGGAAACACAGGCCAGCAGTGACTGTTGAAAAAAAATGACATAATATCTCATTTCTAGTTAATTTACATCTAGTTTTCATGTGTAATTTTAATATTCAAAATCACTAGCTAGGCTCTTAAAAAAATAACCTTGACATTTGACTGCAGGTGCACTCATGAAATGACAATGTTTTAATACAACATAAATACATCAATGCAGCATGTCTACAGGAAAAACAGTTTTACATATAATCTTGTCTTCATAAGGCTGTTCTGCTGCTTTTTGCATATTTCTAGTTTGTTGCCACTTGCTCCTGTTTTCAGTAACTCGTGCAACACTGACCGAATTCTACATTCATGCTCCTGCTTGATCACAGCTGCTTAATTTAATCTACAGTAGGACAGGATGTACAATAAGTTCCCCCCTAAACCCCCAAAACTTCCCATGAAATCACCCCTCAGACGGTTGTGGGCTGAAAACTCATTGAGATTTGGTTGAAGTGGCGACGGGGGCGATACAGCCGGAGAGGCAGTAGTTAGTCCTGGATTGCAGGGCACAGAGAGGGCAGTGTGTGGAGGGGAGAGTATCTCGGACGGACGGGCACAAAGGGACCATTGGTTTGGCTGAGACGCAGCAGGAATCCAGTCGGAGTTCCGTGGGAAGATTTGAGCTCAATGAGACAGATCTCTTCCCTCTCCTCAATGAGTTTGTGACAGAGGAGAGGAGACGGAGACGTCGACAAAGCAGCCCTGAATGACTCACTGTAGCAAAACTGGAGAGCAAACTAACATGACATACAAGCCATAATGGCGGGTTTCACTGGGAAGTTAAATCAAGACAAAGTATTGGACACATAGAACACTGAAGAGAGTTACTGTTCTGAAGCACAAAGAATGCATTGCCATTCATTACCAACATCCACTTTCAACACAGTGCCTGTTCACAAAACTGGAAATTTTACTCTTCCATAGCTGAAAATGTCCTGAAGTCATGCTCTTCCTGAGTCACATCTGTGTTATGATTAAATCAGACACTTATTGCAATCCAAACCACAGCATAAAGAGCAGTGTGATGGACGGCGGCAGGTTTAGATTGCATTTTGTGATTGACAGCGCTTCAAATAGAGCGTCTGCCTTCAGCAAGATCGGACTGAAACTCATCCAAATAACATTAACTTCATTGATGAGCAGCTCCTGCTCTCGCTGGCTTCCCCAGCAGTCTCATCTGCTCTCTCAGGGCCACATGTGGCTTTCACACAGTGTTTTCATTGTTTTTCCATGCTTGACTGACTGTACCGTCACCTGTGGCACCTGGCCTGAGGAGCGACCCAGACCTCACGGTTCAGCAGCAGCTGAGCCACACAGGGCTAAAGCCGAATGTTCACAAATCCCCACAACAGATTAAAGAGACGTCAATAAGTCACAACCGCAGATGTGCGACACCGATGGAAACTGAAGCCTCAAGTCGCCCCTCTTCTTCCACTCCTCGCCCCAAGCAGCTCTCCCAGTTTCCCCGTGACCCGCCGGACCCTCCCCTGCCTCCTGCACCTCCCCGCCCTCCGGTGCCCTCCCTGGCACCTTTGCCCTGCGGCCTGGCCTCATTCATCTAGCCAGCCCTCTCCGGCCAGGGGAGCTGAAGGCCCTCTTTGTATGCGCTCCCTGGGAGATATTAACCCCCGTCTCCGTGCTCCCGCCAAACAAAGGAAGCACTTACTAACCGCTAAAGCCTTAACAAACAGTGCCTTTCAAATGAACCCTGCTCCATGCGGTGCAGAGGAGGGGAGCGCCCAGGAGAGAACAGCCCAAAACATTTGCTTGTTTTTACAGATTACAGAGAAACCTGGCGGCGCTGTACCCGGATCTTACCGAGTCGCACCGTAACGCCGCTGCTCAGACTCACAGTTGCCTCCGCAGTGAGGACGGAAGTACTGCTGTTCACACACACACACACACAGACACATGTGGAGTAGGCTTCAATGTTCTGTCAGTCCTGAATCAGTCGAGATGATCGAGCAGATCCTACAGTATTAATGTGATCGATGGTATACGGCAAGAAATTTAACCCACAGAAAGTCACAACTTCTCTCATGAATGCAGTATGAATTTTTCTATATCGTATTACTTACATGTTTAGCGATAGCTTATTAACATTTTTCAAAAAAAAAATCACTAGTGTAGCTTGTAACCATCAGGCCAAAGCTGTGGGATCGCACTGAATGGACAGAGGAGGTAAAATAAATCTAAATGAAAGAATAAAAATAAAAAGTTACTCAAAATGTGTCAGGACCTGACTTCTAATCGGATAAAACAAAAACAGAGGACATCTCATAGCAGTTCACGAGTCTGAATAAAGTTTGATGTACGACTGTAGGAAAGTCTGCCGGCTGACAAATAGCTGTCATGTCGGGGAGAACAGAATGAAATAAGCCCAACCCTAAAGACCAACAAGTGAAGTCTGAGTAATCACTCCTGAATAATATGTCAGTTATTTTCAAAGCGACGGGACCAGGAAACACATAAATCTTGCTAAAAGACATCCTGTATGTCAGACCGTCCTCTGCTTATTTTGCAGATCAGAACGTGGTGGAACATATCACAGACGAAGACATGCTCTCTCACACACACACACACACACACACACACACACACACACGCTCAGTCTTGTATTTATATCCTTGTGGGGACCGTCCATTGACTCCCATTCATGTCTAGCCCCTAACCCTGACCCTTACCCTAACCCTAACCCACACCACAACAAAGCCTAACCCTAAAGAAATGTTTTTGCACTTTTACTTTTTTCAGTAACAACAACATGGTCAAGAAAACACTGTTTCTCCTACTTAGGACCGGAAAAAGGTCCCCACAAGGCACGTCGTTCCACGTTTTGCTATCCTTGTGGGGACATTTGGCCCCGACAAGGATAGAAATACAAGAACACACACACACACACACACACACACACACACACACACACACACACTATCCTCAAGCATCTATCTCCTACATGTTTGTTTTGGGAACATGGTCTAAAGTTCGTGTCTAAGCTCCAGACACTGTCTCAGTGTGAAGATGATCATGTTTAGCACTTTGTGGGACACCACACACTCGAGAGATGCAGAATAATCGACTTTTACGATGTACTTCTTCACCTTCAGTTGAACTGCAGGTCAACAAACTCTAACCTCACAGAGCATTGTCACGCTCCATTGTCATTAAACTGCAGTGATGCAATGCTGTATTTGGATATGGAAAAAAAAAAAAACAGAAAAAAAATGTGGGGCAAACCTTTACACAATGTTGAATTTCACAGGTTTTGTATTAGATCAATCAATCATTGATATTTAGCTATTATATTAAAACAAAAGACTGGATACAATGAAGTGTGTTTATCTGCAGTAAAGAGTTGTACTTGCAACTTTGGTGATAACCACTGTTTATGCAGCAGAATACGACTTTTTTATTGGAGTTCCCTGTGGAACATTATGGCAGTTTGCATTTCACGACTTGTAAACTTCAGCTGTAAATATGATCAGTGTCACGTATGAGGTTTCATATTCGGTTTTCCTGATGTTTTCATATCCTATTGGAAAAAGAGATATGACTTTTCAGGATGATTCAGGTCTGAGTCATGTTTCACGGAGCTCCAAATTTGATCCAAGTGCTGCAACTCATCTGGTTTTTTTTTTCCTGAGAAGTGAGTCACCCAGAGCAGGTATGAGTGAATCCGTCTCCAGCCCAGTGTCTGTCCTCTCACGGTGCTCCATCTTCCTTACATCTAACGAGGAAATGTCTGTACAGCCCCTGGCTTCTGAGTCGAACCAGACCACTGGCAGGTCAAACACACCATGAGCTAAAAGGAAGTGCACGGAAAGCTTCCTGCATCCTGTAAAAAGTCCAAAACAAACACATCTGTTTGACAAGGAAATTGAAAATAATCATTGCAAATACAGCAGCAGATAAAACAAACATATTTCACCTTGTAGGACATTTAGAAGGGATTTGCTTCTTCCCATGAGAAACAAAAAAGTGCTGAACTGAATGAACCTCAGAAAATGGAACGCTGCACGACCTTTGGCTTTACTTTATGCGCAGCATTGTGGAAACAGCCGATTCTACGACAAGAATCCAGCTCACTGTTTAAACGTTCGTCTCCAAACTGCCTGATTATACATCCTCAGGCACATATGGTACAAAGCCCCCCCTGCTCCGAAGACAACATGAGACCCAGGAGGAGTGGACCGGCTCAGGTCCAAGTTACAGAAATCATCTTCCCACATCTGAGCATTCTGCCAATGAATGAGGCTTTGTCTGCGGAGGAATGAGATCCATATCTCCCATTTGGCATCGCTCATGTCGTCACTAATCAAAAGCAGATGAGCAGACATGCTCCGTGCTTCGCGTGTGTGTGCGTGCATACACGTGTTGTGTGTGTGTGTGTGTGTGTGTTTGTGGAGTGCAGAGCTTATACGGATTTTACTGTTGATATAAGGAGCCTATCTGAAGTCAAAAACATGGTTTATATAGAGATCAGGATGTGCTAATAGAAGCAATGCACTCTGGTCCGTCTCATTGTTTTTTATGACCACACTCAGTTTCAAACATGCGGGCTTTCTGGATGTTTTGGTGGCTTTTATTCATATTATTATGAATCCCAGTATTCAAATGGGCTGTTAAATTAATAAGCATGTTCTTAAAAAGTTAAACTCTAGAGGAATTGTAAGCCAATCAAACATCATGGGCCTTGGAACAAGGAAAGGATTCTTTTGTGACCACATTCACACTAGAAATAGAAGCACCTGCCACCCAAAGGTCAAATGAGGAACAACCACAAGCTGTTTTCTCAAGGGACAACACAGAGATGATTTGACAGTTGATGCTGCTCAGTGAATTAACTTTCAGCGTGTTAAACAAACAATATGACGGCAACACAGCCACTGTTTGCATTCTGTCTTATCACTATCACGGGTAACTCCCACAGTGACAATGCTGCCTTTATTTCATCAAGAAAACAAGAGATGTGTAAATATTACCGAGCTTAAGCTGGGAAAGAAAAACAATAAAATAAAGCTGCAATAAGAAGATGGTTTAATTTTATATTTTATAATGTTGATTTAAAACTCAAGCTATTCTGTACATCAATGACATCTGTAAGGTCTCTGAAATGGTGAAATTTATATTATTTGCCGATGACAAGTGTTTTAGGAACTGGTGAGATGTTCAGCAACTTTTGGAATTAATCTCCTCAGAGTTGGTTTGATAAAAATAAGTTATTGATAAATCTATTTTAAACTGTAAAATTAATAATCAGGCAAATGTACAGATAGAGGGTGTAAATACAGAAAGGGTAAATCAAAACAATTTTTTATGGAATTTTGATTGATGACAAAATTTGCTAGATTTGCATCTCAGTTCTGCCCAAAGCTAAGAATTTAGTAGACCAGAAATCTCTCTATATTATGTACAATTCACTAATACTACCGTATCTAACTGTGTGGGAGTGTGAGGAAAAACTTACGCTAGTTCCCTGAAAAGACTTGTTATTCCTCAAAAAAGAGCAAGAATATGCACAATGTCGGCTTTTGAGAACAAACAAATCCACTTTATTCAGAATAAAAAGTTTTAAAAGTTCTGGATCTTGTGGAGTTTAAAACTATTCAAATAACTTATAAAGCAAAGAATGACTTATTACCCGGTAATATCCAAAACCTGTTCTGTAACAGAGAAAATGTCTGCGAACTAAGAGGAGAGCTACAGTTTAAAACTCAAAGTCCGTGCAACTCTGAAAGGTTTTTGTATAACAATTTGTGGCGTAAAACTTTGAAATAAAATTATGCGTGGAGATTAAAGGATTAAAGGAACGAGATACAAAGAGTTGATTCTGGCGAGGTACACGGTTTGACGGTTTACTTGGTGATGTTTGGGTGATGGGTGTGTTTTAACTGTTAACATTATAGTATAGTATAGTATAGTATAGTATAGTATTCTAATGAATTTAAAGTGAGGACAATCAAAGATGTATTGTTTTGTACAGTAAGATAACAGCAATGATGTGAAGGGGTAGGATTAAGTAAGTATTTCTTCTTCCTACTGGTATGGAGATGACATCTTTCATATTCTTTATATAATTGGACGTCTGTTTTTCTTTCCTTTCTGATTGTTCACTTTTTTTTTTAACATGTATGAAATAAAACTTTCAAATCAAACATTTGGTCGAAGTTCTTCTCTACACCAGAGTTATTCGCGTTACTGTTGAATTTTCCACCTCAAACCAGTCTGGTTATTCTCATCTGACATCAACAAGGGCTTTTGTGCCAGAGAACTGTTCACTGGATATTTTCTCTTTTTCTTTTTTTTTTTTTTTCATTCTCTCTGAATTCCAGAGTGAAGCACAAACCAGAGACACTTGGTTACCTTCCTATATTAATCTTATGTTGTCAAGCGCATATATCAAACTCACTGGAATTATCTTCGTCTTGCAGAATAGGGACTACTAGAGCTGACCTGTTGGTATATTGTCACATTACTGATATTACAAATTGAAAAATGAACTACCAGAACCTCACCATGTCTATCGAAGGCCAACAGTTCAGTAGTTTCCTTTATTTATTTCTTTTTCTGTGAAGGGAGGTATTTTTTCTGGCTGTTGCTGGCCTGTGAAAAAATGCTTTCATTGTAAATCACTTCAGAAAAGGTTGATCGAGCCATTCAGAGTTTATACATCTGATTTTTCATTCATTTAATGTTGGTTTCATGGGTTGTAAATTAAGCTTTGTTAGTTCAATACGTCCAGCTGAATACATTTTTCAAAAAAAATTGAACGAGTCCAGAAATCGAGCAGAACTGATTGAGTATTACCCAACTCCATCAAAGCTGGAAGTACGATCATTATCTGTCTCCCACATTGAAAAATTAATGGTTTCCTACCAGAGGAACCCTTTAAAAGCAACTTTGTGATGTTTCTCAAACCTTGCGGTTCCCAAACTTCTCATGGCCACATTCAATCTGTACAAAGGATCTCTGTTCGCTCAGCCCTCTCTCAGTATCCCTTTGTGAACTTAGTCGGCGAGTCCTCGGCGCTGGAATGCCTGTTCTCAGGGTGAGGAGGTAAAACTCACACGGAGGAAACACAAACACATATGCATACACTTTCCCACATATGTTTCAAAGACAGACCCTCCTAGACGTGGCTCAAGGCCAAAGACGGGTACCTGTGCTCCCCGTGGAAGTGAGACGTATCGCACTGTCAATCAGCTGAACCACAGCTTACAATGTTAATTGTTCAATGAGCGATCAGGGCGTGAACGGCATGAAGTGCAAGGAATGACAGAGTGACAGGAGATACAGAGGAGGTAGCAGAGAGCGAGAGTTTGGGCGCTTCAGACAGCCTCTTCACCAGCAAAGACTGTATGAGGGGGATGAATGTAGTTCTTTGTGCTGAGCAGACTGTGGGCTCCAATGTATGTGTGTGCGAAAGAGAAAGAGAGACCTAGGCGGCCCAGGCTCGGGGCCTACAGATGTCTGGAGCTCCGCCGCTCACCCCCGGCCTCCACAGGCAGCAAGCAGCTGTTGTCAGAGAGAGACAGGCCGCCCCGGAGAGACTGGGAGGGGGCCAACGGGCAGAAAACAAGAAAGAGCCTCTTTCACAGGCTGGTATGTCCTTCTGGATCCCCACACAATGTATCCTTTGAGGACCCAGAAGAATAACATTTAGATTTAAAGTTTTCTCATCCTGGGAAGTTTGGGTCAGCTCGCTCAGGCCTCTCGCTCTCCAAACTGTGGGAGGGTTGACGCGGGGGCGATGGGTCGGGGTCAGGGCTGACCAGAGTGCGCACTTGGAAACACGTCAAGTGTCTTCAACCGATGTTGACCAGCAAATGTCAAATTTGAAAAGAAACAAGTCAAGAGTTTCAGTGGCGATTCTTGTATTCTCATTTAGCAGACAGTAATCCACCCAGCCCATCAGTAACTTTAACCCCGAGAAACATACGGCAGTGTGGATCTGCACAGTCCCAGCAGGTGTTTGTGAAATGTCCTCACAGCTCCTGCAGTTCAGAGGGAGTTTCCATGACTCTGAAACAGCCACAGCGTGTTACTCACTGCAGTCCTGACTGTGCACTTGGTCGAATTAGAGGTTGAATGTGTGTTTCGTGACACAGTTTAAGCTCCAGCATCCTCTGTATAACCCAGTGAGGAAGACTGTTTAAGCTAAAGCCTTTCGGCTGACAGGAGAAGACGTTTCACCAGCAGTAAACAGTTTTCTCCTGAGGCTTATCAGTGGCAAGTTGCCCAAAGGGCTGAACGTGAGCGTCTGTGGTTGTTTGTCTTTGTGTTTGTGCTGTGATGGAAGGGTGATCTGTCCAGGGTGTGCAACACCTTTGCCCATGATCAGCTGGATTGTGCTGAAACACCCTGACCGTCTGATGAGATGTGACATGCCAATGGTAATCAATATATTCTGTAATATCAAGAAATATTTGTGTGTGTGACCACAGCAGGGCATTGCTGCCAAATAACGATAAAAAACAAAAAAACGGACCAGAAAGTCATTTTTCTTGTCAAAAAAGTCTTTCCCCCCCCTTTCCTTTTTTTTTTTTTTAAATTCAAATAGCATCGTTCCAGTTTCACACTGAAATCCTGGCCTCATGATACTTGAGGGCCACTCAGAGATGCCTCATAATTTAAATGGATTAAAGTAAATACTCTCCGTACAAAGAGAATATTTTTGTTATGCACAGAATAACCTAAAAATAATGTGCTTATAACCAAATGCAAACTCAGACAGCCTTCTCAGAGGAAACTCAGGCAGCCCGATGGTCTAAACTAGTCTCAATTCCACTGTTAAAGGTGCAAAAATCATTTTTAAATCTCCTATATATCAGTGTGGTATCTCAAAATCGAACAAAAATTATGTGTTTCTATTGACGTGTGAGAAAATGCTCATTGCTTTTTGAGTCAGGAGGACTTGTGAGATGAGACACACGAGAAAAAAGGAACCTGTAAAAAAAAACAAAAAAAAAACAGAGACAACAGAAGAAAGCAAAAACGTGGAATACTGGAATAATGTGACCACAAATAGACTCTTTCACTGAAAAAAGCACATAAGCATATGCTTGAGCGCCTCACGTCTGGCAGTCCCATGAATGAATTGTTTGTCAGCCGCTGAAATGATGTGAAGATCAGCGCAGCAGACAGAGGAGTCAGTAAAACAGAGTTTAAAGCGGGGAAGGAAACAGCAACCGTCTCTTCCATTCAAACTGAAATAAACGGGATTTTATTATATTATTTTTATTGCTACTGAAGTAAAGCTGTAAGGTAAACCTTCATTGGCTGAGAGGCAAGTCATTAAAAACAGCAATACCAAGCTGGATGAATGTGATCTCATTCTTCAGGTTCTCTAGTTTTCTTTCAGTGTTCAAAAACACACATTTGAGGTCAAGTGGTGATTTCCAATTGACTGTATACCAAACCATCCAGATATCTTCCCCCCCCTTCACCTCCCTGTGTCAATCAGAAAGGCTTGCATGATCTTTTCAAACTCTCTTATCAGATAGAGCCTTGTCTGAATCAGCCCACCTTGGACTAGTTTCTAGTTAAGGATCTGTGTGCATGACTGTCTCCAAGCAACATAGAAGATCCTGAATATATTTATAAATGTGTTATATGCAACACAGTATTTGTACAAGCCTTCCATATATGTGTGTGAGCTTAGAACTTTTAAGTGATCAAACTTAACTATTAAATTGAAGTGACTTTTATTCAACTGCAAGAAAAAGTGTTGGGCGTCCAGGAAGAGGCGGCTCGATGAGTCAGACTCAAGGAGAATAATCCACAGTATGCCAATGCAATGTCCTCCACAGTAATGTAAGGCCATGTGTGTGTGAAACTAGCGCTCCCATTAGGGCCCAAATGAAGATGGAATGAGGAATCCAGACGAGAGGAGGTGGAGGGTGGGTGGGTGTGGGGTGGGGGGGTGGGGGGGGTGGAGACGGACCCCTATGGGCTTACCAAACAGCCCAGGAATGCAGTGGTAAAAATGAGTTGGGCTTTCTGGCACAAGATGGCCCGTGTGACTGGGTTTAGATGATGGCTGTGACAAAGACTCCTTTCTTACTGACTTTAATAACTACAATGCACCACCGAGCCGCACACAAGAAACTGCTTGTTATAGGAAATACGGATACACAACAGGCCAATACGACCCTGATACAAACTGAACTGAAGTTCAAACTGAATAAAGCTGACTTCCATACACGATATTCAAACTTTGGAAAACATGTCGGTGAAAATACATGTTTCCATTGTTCAAGCAGCTGAAGAAAACATGCAATCCATCTAATTCTTCAGTAAACTGTCAAGTGCATATGAAACTCAAGAGGTCTGTATGTAACCATGAACCCTATGGTGTTCCCTCTGCCCCCCCAGGCACCGCCGCTGCCACACAGCCGCACATTCATCCTCCTCCACATCTGGACAGCGGTTTCTGGGACATTCCTCGGAGTCCCATGCTTCTCGCTTGTTCTATTCAACATTCCCTCGCTGCCCTGCATTACATGCACCTTACATATGTGTGAAAAAAACCCGGCCGCCACATGTTATTCCAGGTCTTTCCTTGTTTTTACAGAGAGAGATCAGAAAGTCCCAGCTGCTAACCTAAAGCACAGAACACAACCGTGCTTTGAGACAGCTGGAATATTTTTGGGATACTGACCCGGGCCTACGCCCTAATATCTCCCATCTGGACTGAATAAAGCAATACTGTTCATAAAATTCCCATACCTAGATCTGTTACGGCTGATTGTACAGCTGCAGGAGCCCGGAGGGTTCCCGAGTTTGAAAGGTTTGAAAAATACGATGGCGCAGTGATCTTTACAAAGGTGCTCTGTTCAGACAATCTCAACAAGTTGAAACTGAAGCTTCTTCAGAAGAGCTTTGTTTTTGTGACAGACAGCAAAAAGTAAACGGCGGGCGGCTTCTGAAAGCAGTGGTCTGGTCTGAGCATCCATAAATCAACGCCCAGGCAACGGTTCAAACGTCAGGAAAAGCCTATAGCATAAACGTAAAAGTTGAAGCAGAGGTGAGTTTTTATTAAACAGACGCTGAGCAGAAGCAGACATAATATTCCAGTGTCAGAAACTTCATGATCTCTTCAACTCTGGACATTTCTCTTCTGCTGTTCAGGAAGGTCTGATCGGTTTTTTTTGTTTTTTTTTCCAATAACTGTTTCTTTCCCGGAGATGAGCCATTTCCCCCATTTTCTCCTGCTCAGTTTTCACCTCGACTACCTGTTCAGGTGTTACCCTAAACAATAGCCATCTTGTCCGAGCTGTCACCCTTCGCATTCCTAAACCCTTGTAATCCCAGCTCCACTACATCATAGTGTTACCACAGGTGACGAATATCTGCAGCACACACACTGCGCCCTTTGTTCCCCTCTGATGTTTGGTTTTCCTTTTAAAAAAAACACGGGACGGCCAAGAATGGACACAGACGCTGGTGATCTGCACAGAATAGGATTCATTAGGAATCTGAGTCCCAGGCAGGTGCACGGCTTTGACACCGACACCCGGCACCTGTTAGGCACAGCAGACTGCAGGCCCATCCACTCCACTCAAAACATTTGTGACACTGTGAGGAACATGAATTCAAATCCCTGCTCATGAGACACATGTAACTCTCAGAGGTAAATCTTCTGCACCAAATAAAAAAAATAAATAAAAATGTACAGCTACACCTAATCCAGTAGGTGGCATCACTACACAGCAGAGAGTGACTAACACTTGTTGACTGACAACACACTGCAGGGTTTCTCACACACATTTTACATTTCCAGATATTTACATCCTTCAAAAAATATCTCAACATATATTGAGTCAGTAAGGTTAGTTAAACCATGCCTGATAAAACATGTAGTTATATCTTTATAGGAAGGTTCATGTGGACTTTAGCCAACACACACACATACATGCACACACATCCCAAATCTCCCCAGTAAATTACGCTACTAGCTTCTCGTCCCAGTTCTCCTTTGTTTTCTTGGACAGTCTCTGTTGGATTCTTCCCTCCTGCTATCGAAGTCACTGTGCTGTTGTACTCCGATAAGCCACCGCTGAAGGTGTGAGCTCTGTGTTCTCCTGTGGTCACACTTCACAATACGGTCCACAGTGTGAGGAACTGCTAAGGAAGCAGTGAGGAATGAGGACAGACTTATTAAATTAATCATCAGCAAGTTGATCCTTAATGACTGAACTGAGAAACAAACACTAGATGGTGAGAAGTCAGTTTATGTAAAAAACTGAAGATGATGGCTTCCCTTCTTATTCATTTATAATTCATAATATTTCATGATGATGTCTCATAGACTATTGAAAAGGTCAGAAATTCCCATTTTGGGTGTAAAAAACAAAAAACATATCAAACCCCTACAGCTCGGCTTCAACTTAACCGGTTGTCAGTCGGCGCTGAGACATGGACAGTCAGTAATCTGCCTCCGCACCGCTGAAATTACACATCAGGACTTGGAGTGGGTCTCTACGTAATCAGCTCAGAGTCCATGAAAACAGAGCGTGAGATTACTTCCCTCTGTCTCAGCATCGAGCGCTCGTCTGCTACGCCGCATCATCACGAGCAGCTTCACACACAATGCTTTGACAGTTGACAGGTCAAGCTAACAAATCCATCTTCAATCCTGGCAGAGGCTTTCCAGGAAGGCTCGAGGTGTGGGATCATCTCATAAAAACAACCAACAATACAGTGCAAAGCATGATGGGATGGAACCAATGACAGTTCTACAGGAATTCATTCAATCAAACTGGCAAAAAGTGAATATTATTGCTTTAATTTTGTAAACATCAGACACTCAGACTTTAAAAAATTGCACCATCATAACAAATAGAGGCCACCTGTATTTTTTTTTTCTCCATACTCACCCGTCCTGCCTGAAATCAGCAAAATTGCTTTGCCTGTTTATCTCTGTGTTCCCGTCAGTCACGGCTCTGAGACATATTGTGACTTCAGAGCAAATGCGGGCATAAAGTTTAAATATTTTAACCTTCAATCTCCTTTCGGTTGCATGAAAATATGCTCTTGACTGAAATCGCCTCCCAGCTGCCGGCCGAGGTAGACGTCTGAGAGATCACTTGAGAGATTTCTAGCCCTGCAAAGACGTCCCACTCATCTCTGATTCAGTGGCAGAGCTTAAAAAGACAGAGAGCGGGCCGAGAGAGCTCATAATCTTGTAAATCTTTCTGAATAGGCAGTAAGCTCCGCATCCCCAAACGGATCAAATCTCACATATGTATCTATACGACTCTTATATCACCACAGGGAAATAAAACTAGAACGAACTGCAAAGCTTTGCTTGTAAATCTTTAATTCCCAGAATCGATGCAACCATATCTAAACATGACTCTAGGATATTAAAGCAGGCTGCCAACTTCTTTATAAACAGCTTGTTCAGTATTGTTGTCTTGTATTTTCTCTTTTCTTGTCCCTCTTGTTTCCTCTTAAATCCATTGTAATCTCCCGTGAGGCGCTTTGAGTTGACATTAAACGTTGATTGATCGATCACGCAGTGAGCGGAGACGGCGGCGTGCGTTTGTGAGCGTTACAAGGGCGCGCATCTCAGCATGCTCAGCTGCAGTGTGAAATCTCTCGAGGACCTCTTCCTGTGGCTACGGCTGCAGGGAAGCCTTGTCTTTCAAGCCTCTCAATGACACACTGAGCCCAGCAGACCGTGATTCCCCATCACCGATCACGCTTTTCCATGTTCGGTTAAGATCCACAACGGAACCGCGGAGCTGGAAGTGAGGATTTAATTTCAAGTGAAGCTTATTTCAACAAGTTGTAATTGATGCAGGCTTAAGCCTGTTGGGCTGTTGCAATGCTCCGAGGATTGATTGGAGTAGCTACCTTTCAGCCAAAAACGCCATCTGCCTTTCCTCCCCCCACCCCCCCCCCCCCCCCCCCCTCCTCTATTTGTTTCATCGATTTCAGAAAGAAAGCCAGGAACACCCAGAGAGCTCTGTTGATTTTCCACTGTCTTCCAGTCATTTACACCAAATTACTCTGCAGTTCATTCTTTATTTTACAGATCTCGTTTTTCAACTGTTCAAACGGTTCGATGAAGCAGAAAAGTACCGCAGTGGTGCGAGGACGTTCAGGAAATGGCAGAGTGGCTGCAGATTCACAGCAGGAGCACGGTTCACGCCCGTGTTGAAATATATATAACTATTTGCAAAAAAATACATGTGTGGGTCGGAAAAAAAAATATCCTCACATGCAAACAACACTTGACATTTCAATGTACACTGTTTTTTTCTCATGGCTGATGAACCTTTCAGCATCCTGTTCTCAGACCTTCGCCCTCTTTAGATAAAGCTCACAGGCCAGTTTCACTCTGCGCGCTGTTCCTTCTGTATACAAATAACGAATGAAGACGTCAGGCCTTTGACATTCAGCAGACGCTAATGAGGAGTGTTTTGTTTTAATAGGTTGCCTTTGCATATAGTCTCCGCTCCAGGCCTGGCATTTCGGCGTGTAGCTCGTCCAGTAATTGCAGCGCTGTCGTGAACCCACGTACACAGTGTAAACTGTCTGAGCCGTAGCGGAAATCACACTCTTTCCTCTTGTCTGCTATAATTAAAAATTCCGTGTATTAAAACCCTCTGAATGAGTATAAAAGGTTATATCCCACAGGAATGTATCTGAAGGGAGTCGCTGCCAGCGCTGTTACGGCGTAACATTTCATCCAATTTTTAGAAGATTACAAACCTGCCACATGACTGTAGCACCACGCAGGCAAAATTCCTTCAGACTAGATATACAAAGTGGTAAGATCACCAGTCTATCAATCAATGGTTTTTTTTTCATGGAGGATTTTTCAAAATAATTAAATTCAGCACAACACGATGTTTCAGTGTCCATTGAACTGACAGCTGGTCGGAGAGACTTTGTCCTGAAATCCAATACGTCCTTTCTGTTTGATCACCTTTCTTGTCTGCATGCCACATTAACCAAGCAGCTATCAGGAAAGGCAGAATACAAATAAAACGCTGAAGAAATGGGTTAAACGCTCCAGCAAGCTGTCGATCAGAAAACAGTGTGCTGCAATATTTAAGGAAAGATGGGTTGGAACATGTCCTGCTTCCTGCCACATCTTTATCCTAATTTTGACTTGTCTGCATGATGCTGGGGTCTTAGATCCATCGGGGATCACCCTGCCTCCACCCTTCCATTGACCCAGAGTTGGATGAAGAACTATAAAAGACGGGTCGATGGATCGACACGATCCTCCAGCTCCCACTGCAAAGCTAACAACAGCATGAAGAGCAAACGTCAAATCATTGTGCTCGCAACATTTTTTTTTTTCTGTTTGGCCATGAATATCATCGATTTCAGGATATATTTAGCATCTTGTCAAAGAAAACCAGGCTTCAATAAACTGTTACGAGTCTGTGCCGTGGCAGAGCGTTCAATGCAGACGAGCTGCGATGACAGTATGGATGGCTCTCGTCCACGGACAATTACCTGCTGCCACTTTGCGGCCGCGATTCCAAAGGCAATTTCATCCACAATGTGCAGGACAGGATTTCCAATACAGTAAATGAGCGGCAAACAAGATTTGTATTATCCACAGCTGTGCCTTTGTTATTGTCGAATATGATGGATTTAACAGCTTGATTAGATCTTGCTGTGGCATCGGCCGAGCCGCTGTCCGCTCGGACAAGGCTTGACTCGACTCGAAGGCAACATCGTCCAGCAAAGATTCATTAGAGTGTGGAACTGGAGGGTAAGACCCAGAAATGGATGACGTATCAGTTTAAGAGTTCCTCTAACACAGGTCAACAAGCACAGCGAGCTTTGTGTGTAGATGCTCCTCTGCCAGCAGATCATTTCAGCGTATGCTGTCTCTCTGCTAAAATGGAAAACACATTAGAAGTGGAGCCGGCCTGCATTTTCTCATTTGAAAGATCACTTGGGGAGAGTTTTTCCCACTTAAAAGATATTGGATTTACATATTTGGGGAAAGAAAACAAAACCTTCAGCTTGCAGTGACTCGTATTTGGCCCATTAGTGCAGATAAAATATGAATGAGACCAAAAAAAAATATAAAAGGAGCTTATAGCAATATTATTGGCTCTAAAACATCATGCTGTATCAAATGCAAAAATGCTCACTTGTTTTCAGTCTGTACTGCTGTTTACTGAACCCAGGGATGTCAAACACCTTGGTGCTGCGACACATCCTGAGCTTCAGTCACAAAGACAAAAAGCCAAAGCTTCTTGAAACAGGCACGAAACGCGGAAAATAAAAATTTGTCTTATGGAGAACATGAATGTGAAGGCCTGTAGACCCGGTTTATGAGACTTTTATTGTTGTTTAGACATGTGGAGGGGCTCCTTTCATTGATGGACAGAGCGAGGACAAAACAAAGATGATAGCGCAGCTTCGACCAATACCCATAAAGCATCACCTGCAGGCCTGTGCAGACGCTCCCAGGCAAGCAGCTGATCTTTAACGAAAACCGCAGAGCGCGTGCTCCGAGATGCGATTCACTTCCAGCAGTAAAAAGAGCTGGGCGGCGTCCGACAAGACACAGAAAATGCATTTCGAATTCCGATCGATATCAACATTAAGCGCAGAAATGTGGCACAAACTGGAACTCATCTACTGCACCCTCCTGTATCATAGATTCCATCTGTCAGGCTGTTTATCCACATTCAAAAAGGTTAATAGTCAATTTACTCAAACTGTAAAAGTTGACATTCGCCTTTTGATATGTATGAAAACAAATGGGAACATTTGAAATGCAATAATGAGACTTTCAGAACTATCAGATGTAACTTCGAGGCTTCTAGCTTGAACCCCCCCCCATTATGTAACAGTGACTGGCCAGGTGTCTGTCTGGCTGATCTGGGTAACAGGGTACAGTATGTCTACTCTGAGAGGCAGCTGGCCTGACAGCGAGGGAGGGAGGTGAGAAGTTCCTGTGGCTCGCCAACTGCTCCCATGTCCTCACAAAAGACTCCGAGTATAAGACCAACTATCTGAATGTCGAGTGTGACATGCGGTAACCGTGGTGACGACCCCGCCGATTTAGTCAGAAAAGATCTTCGGCACAAGTTTGATGACAGGGAGACAAATGTGCACTGAATGAGTGTGTGTAGGCTAGAAGAATGAAGGCTGAGGGATACAATGGTGCATCCTGGTGGTTCAGTTTGTTAGAACATGTGGGACATTTTGCTCTCAGCTCGAGCTGCTCCCCCCACCCCCCCCCCCCCCCAAAAAAAAAAAAAAAAACAACCCTCAATTATCATTAAAAAGCTACTGGAAAGACTGTGCAGCCTGTATTGCCTCTGCACCGAGTGTTTCACCTTGAGCCGGCGAGATGTGACTCTTCCCAGCATTTCTCCTCATTTTGAAATAAATTCTGCAGCAGAATCGACTCTGTCATGAAACTGAGTCACTCCAAACCGAGGAACGTGAGTCACTCTTTAAAAATACTGACTGAGTCTCGGCTCGCTGGTGGGACAGCTCCCTCGCTGTCAAGCTGTCTTTCAGGCAGGGTCAGGGTTGAGAAATGCGGCGTGAGAACCGCGACGGAGGATTTATTGGCCCTGCAGGAGAGTGACAGATGGGTCACTGACACTGGTTATGAAATCGAGAGGGGGTTGCACCACAAGCAACCCAGGATGAGCCACCAAGCCTAAAGAATTACAGTATGTACAGCCACAGGCTGTAGATCATAAGAACCATGACAATAGTGACATTGCAAAAATATACAAAGTCAATGAGGCAATAATGTCCTGTGTGAAGACAAATGATATCATTTGTGATGTGAGGGAAAAACTGGAGGTAGGTCAAACTGTTTTCCTGGTATCGTTCAATAATTCAATACCAAAGCTCCTGAGGGCAGAACAGGTATTGCAGGATATTAGCAGGAAATTGCAGACCGATATCTTGCCTGTTTGTGATATTCTGCGCGGTGAACACCAGCTTTTAATATTTCACCCGGTGATTCTAACGGGAGCCTCTCAGCCTTAAAACTCACCCGAGGTCTGTTTGTTGTGAGATCTTTTGCACTGCTGACCGGTGAATGATGCTGCAAAGAACCAACATTGCTCATCAGTACAGAAACTGTGTTCTACTAAGACCAGTCAGAATCTGATTAATGAAATCTGATGACAGTCCAGTTAAACGCCCGGCCGTGAGTACGCGTCTGAAGGGTCAATGCAGGAGATTCCTTTGTCTTGAGAATAACACGTCTCTCAACAGTTTGCAGCTTTGAAAGTGACACCTCCTAATGTGCAAATGAAATTAGAGACCGATTAGTCTGCTCCTGACGACACTGCTGTTAACATTATGACACATCCAATAATAGAAGTCTGTCTGAGGTGAGTGAAGACAAAGCGCTCAGGCGGGAAAAGCTCTAAAAGATCCTTAAATCCTGACGGTCTTAACTCTGTAACAAGCTGTTCCTTTACATGTATCTCTGCAAGTCCAGAGCTGGTTTCAAGCAGCAGGATTTTACTGAAATATATGTCTAAATATTAATATTTTCCAACTCTCGGTTTCATTGATATTTTCGTCTGCCCACCTCTTCACTTCATTATGCTCGGCACTTTCCCGATACCCTGAGACTGAAGTCAGCCGTGAATCACTACCCTCCTTTTCGCTCCATCTGGCCACACCTGCCGCGTCTGGCTCCATGCAGCACGTCTTCAGGGAGCTTCAGTGAGCAGCAGCTGGAGCGTTACTGCTGACTCTGCTGAGCTTTGTGGGGAAGAAGAAAAAAAAAAAAATCATGCAGCCATTTATCTCTAACACTTTATTCAACCAAGAGTTGCAGGGAGCTGATCCCAGCTGACCATGGTCATCAGTCCATATGACTATAAAGGGATCAGCACAACTGTATGTAAATGATGAGAGCTACCGGTATGATAGTGAAGAAAATCAAAGTGATAGCCGAGCTCATGGTTGTTTAGTGCAGAGTTGCCGTCAGCAGCTTGTTGATGTGTCAGACTGGGACGTTTCGTGCCACTGAAGCCGATAAACAGGCTGAGTGAACCTGACGGGGAGATAATGTGCAGATGCTGTGAAGTGATTTTCATTTCCACAGCAGGGGGATCTTCGAATGACAAAAACAAAAAGAAATACAACCCAATGATCCCAATAATGGATGAAGAAAAAGAATGATTTGATCCATATCTTGTAGCTTTGTAAGATCTGACCTAAAGACAACAGATGTAATTCAAAGGGGCAAGATAAAAGAAAAAATTCAGGTGGAAAAAAAACAAAAACGTGCTTCAGAATCCCTTATCTTCACCAACCTGCAAATCACAGCCGATAGTTCAACTGTTGGCCAAGACTAAGCTTGTCTCCTTGTGAGATTGGCTTGTCATATATTGATTGTGTAAAACACACAGCTGACAGAAATCTGGAATGAAAAGCGTTCCTCACAAAGATTAAGAGTCTGGCTCTCACTATCAGCGGACAATCCGCTCACAGCCTTTTCAAAAGGGAGGAAAATACGGTAATCTCCCTTGTAAATCAGCGTGTCCTCTCAGTCCAAAGCTCCCAGGTGAAGCCGGGCCGACAGCTGCTTAGCTTTGGTCGACGTCCATTGGCATCGCGATCTCTGAGGTGTGTGTGTGAAATTTAAATATTGAAATCGCTGGTCAGAAATTCACACAGTGAAGCATGGATATCTGCTAAGATGCAGTTCTTTTCATTTCTTAGTTTGAGATATTATACCTAATCCCCTAAAAAGGCTTCAAAGATGAAAAAAAAAAAAAAAATCCCTGGGAGAGACATTAAGAGGAACAAAGAAAAAGTCATTTTGCTGTGCCGAGCTTATCGGGATGGCATTTCGAGCCGCATTCCCAGCCGTTATTACCTCTCAACGCACGATGAGAAATGCTTTCAGTGACAACTTTTCTTAAAGTTAGGCCCAAGAGGAGAAGGTTAATTAAATATATTATGTGACAGTATCGACTGCGTGTATTTCATTTACTTTGAGGGAGTGAAACGGACGCACGGTGAAAATGGATTTCAGACAGACCCATCACATGCTCACCTGAGTGGAATACTGAAGCCAGTGCTGGCCACAGTGCAGATGTCCCACTGAGGGATGTGATGATTTAAATCTCTCCCAACAGGTGTGTCCTGGATAATTCCACCATTTGTGGCATAAATACACCCAGAGCATTCAGAGATATTGAGTTTGCTCACACTGAGCCCTGCATGGAACAAAACCCAGCAGAAATTACAGGATTCATCAGGCTATTAGAGCAATGATAATGGGGATTATAATGGATTCTTGTGTCTGGAACTGCCTTTCAGGGCATTTGAATTGAAGCTTTTTAAGCCGTTCAATCAGAACAGCACATTTCACATCGTGAAGTACAAGTTGAATCCTGTCTGACGCCAAACACCGCCGGTTAGCCAAAAGCTAAAGGCTAAAGGGTTCAACCCAGCCTGTGGGAGGAAGATACAGCTCTGTGACTGCAGTGTCAGCCTGTTGCTGGTGGTAAAGTGGTCAAGTGCATGAATAAAGCACTAATTGGGCTTATTGATTGGTATTTCTGGTACCGATGAGAGAGGGCAGATGTTTAATCATTTAACAAGCTAATTACACACATCTCTAGTTCCTGATTTGTCCCCATGCTGTACAGTTTTGATTATGAAATGTCAAAATGCATCAATGTAGCCCAGAACTGAGCAGCAGATGATAACACTACCTTTAAGCTCTCCATTTGCTGCCCTCTTTGATACCCCTCTCTAATTACCTTTACACTATCCATAAGTTTCTGCTTTGTTTAAATATGAATTTTAAGCATTGGGCTCTGCTTTCTAATAGAAAGACAGAAATACGACAAAAGATTTGATTCCTAATATGGGTGTTTCTTCCTTCATCTCGGAGATAATTTCCATCATCTCATTAACCAAGTTTCACTAAAATTCCCACAAACAATCACACACAAACATAAATAGGGCGTTTCAGTGAGATTTCGTTTCCCAGTAGTGGGAACCTAATTAGTGATAAAATCTTTAAGCACGCGCCACCAAAGAGGTCACTCGCCAAGCGTGTTATTCTGCACGGAGAAGGAAAAGTGGAGCATTCGCCTGCAGTCTCTTGAATTCTCAAAGCACGATATAAGTCACCAGCTGAGAATGTATGAGGACGGTTCCATATTGTTAGTGAAAACCTTGTGGCTTCAGAAGCGACACGTGCGCTCCTCAATGCTTCAAGTGCGTGCCACACCGTGATTTTCCAAAAGCCTCATTTGCTGCGTTGTTCCACACTCCAGACTGTGTTCATCAAGATTAAGTATTCCGCTTTGAAATAGATGAGAAAAGAGATGAAGGAGGGAGGGGGCGGTCGTGTTTTCTTTTCTATAGCGCTTGAAGACCTGATGCAAAGACAGATATGAGCACGACTCCTGGACGAGGGTCTGCAGATGAGCAGTCAAACAGTGGCTGGCGAATGATTGAAAACATCGCTGGAGTGTCTGCTGTCACTGTAAAGTGTTAATTGAGAGACATGATGCCGGGTCGCAGACAGTAATGAGAAGCTGAATGAGAGCAGCTCGATTATCACAACGTACGTCCACGAGCTGAGGAATAATCCGAGAGGACATCATGCAAAATGTGCACAGTCTGCGTGACTGAACTGTAAAAGCTTTCAAGCCCTGAGACAGCGACACAGTTCATGTTTTGTCCTGTTCAGCCTCGAGCAGTTTTTATATTTGTTCAGAAGTTGCAGAGGAACGCAATGAACATGATGGAAGCTCAAACAGGTCAGGATGACCCGATAATCAATCAGCTGTCAGAGACAGTCCGAGTAGATCTCTTCACGAATGCAGCGCACTTCTTTGTTTAGAGTGGAAAAAAAAAAAAACATAATGAGATGAAATGGAGGGAAGCACAGCATGTCCCGTGTCAAACAGAGAGGAGGGGAGTGCTGTGGACTCGGATTATTGACACTGGAAGAATTTTGGGGGGAAATTTGTTACAGAGTGTAAAAACAACTCTAAATACAGAGAAAATCCAGACAAAAGAAAGAAAATAAAAGGAACAGTCTCTTTTTGAAACATGTGAGTGACTAAATCCAAATTAAAACCCCTGGAGATGAATTTTAGAAAGCTCTTGGTAAAACTGAAGGTTTCTGAAGAATGAGTGAAGCGGTGCGTGGAGGCAAACTTAATAAGCATATAAACCCAACTCTTCTGATTTTGCACTCATTTTCCAAAATCCAAGTTTAAAAACAAAACAAAAAAAAAACAAAAAACAAATCTGTGTTAATGAGCACTTCTGGAGATAATCCATCCAGCTCACCGGCGTGGCAGATCAGGATGCGGATGTGTGTCTTTTGGCTGGACACAGTTAAATCCCACTCTAAGCAGGTGTTTGAGAAACTCTGGTCAGCACCGATGATTCACTACTTTACTGTTTATATTCCACATAATGATGTTTTTCAAAGCACCCGAGCTGCAATTGCCAGAAATCTGACTTGCGATGAGAAAATGCTGTTTCGTTCAGTATCAGTTCTCTTTTTGATTAAATTTCATGTTAACGAATTGAATGCAGTGAATCGTCAAACTATCAGGTCTGCAGTCACTATTAAGGAAATAAATACCTATTCTTAGTTTTTTATTATTAGCAATTAATAAGCCGTTTTAGTTCCCAAATATAAAATTGGCATCATCTATCAGTAAAAGGTAACGGCGTACCACTCCTCCGTTGCGTGCTGGGTTTGCAAAAACAGCTTCCTATGCTTAGAGCTTAATTAAAAAGAGGTTGCTGTGTGTTATTTCCAAAAATATGTTTCCTCTTAGAGGAACTGACACAGAAAGTCTAGCCACACACAGAAAAGAAACTCAAATCTCAAGAAAAGGATTCAAACTTGCAAAAAACGATAAACTGATCGACAGCTCAATATTTCCTGTGTTTTGGTTTTTTTCCCAGGTTTACCTGAAAGCTCTCTGTCTCAGGAAGCTCTCTTCTCATCATACCGGATTCTCTCTGAGCCCACAGCTGAAGCAACAAATGCCCACTAAGCTTTAGCCCAGCCAGCAGCCCCCTTCATAATAAAGCTATTTAAATTCCACGGAGAAAGTGGTGGATAAAACTACTCCTTCTCTGACTCCGACAGCCAATCAGAACAGGGAAATAAATCCTCCCCTGCTGATTAAACTGTGCCACTTCACAACATTTCCTACAATAAGTTTTATGAGTCTCCATTAAATGGGATCAGAGTGGTTCCAGGGTCGCTGTGATGCATCTTCACAGGTGAGCCATTACTTTGCCGAACGTCAGAAGAAGTGATGGGTGGACCGAGACGTGGTACACTCGGCCCTCGGTGACTCCTGGATGGAACACGACGTGATTAGCTGGGTCACAGCGGACATGGCGCCGGCTCTGATTGCACTGATACAGCCAAGGTTTGTGAAAACCAGTGTTTGAGAGAACATTTAAGGTCTGAAGAGCGTTGCAATCTCACAGCTGAGTGTTTTAACTGTCAGGAGGCTTTATGTAATTCCCAGTCAGGTTTAGCTGAAGAGCACCTCCATCCATCCATCTTCTATAAAATGTCATACTTGGGTTCTCAGAGCTCTGAAGCTGATCCCAGCCGACTGAATGCGAAGACAGAGTGACAGTCACACACTCTCACATTCACACCGTGGGCCATCGAACGTCCCCAATCAACCTCGAATTTCTTGTTTTTTGATTATGGGAGGAAAAAACAATCACAGGCACTCTTAGGAAAGACAATCTCCACATGGAAAGATCCTAAAGTCCAACCTGGAGTCAATCAACTTCTCTCTCACGCCTGAATGGTACCGGTGGACAGACGACATCAACTTTGCCACAGACTTGATGCTTGTAGCCGAGTCCCATCTGTTGTTTTCTCTTCTCCGTGGGGTCCAGGCCGTCGTCCACGTCGGACGCGCCTCGGCCGAGGCAGGTACGGGCCTCAGAGTGCTAAACTGTCACTTCCAGTTTGGTGAACATAAGCGGCAAGCTGTGGAAAGTCTCGGCCGCGCATGTGTGACAGTGATTGGAAGGGACTCGGTCGCGGGTAACATTTGGTGTGAAAGGAGTGGGCAGACTTCTCCTCTCGCCGATTCTTTAGTCAGAGTTGAGCAGAAAACGCTCTCACCGCTGCAGCGTGCAGCCCGGTTTCCTGTGTTGACTTGTCATTATTCGCTCACATTCATACGAAGCCGTTCGTCACTAAACAAACGCAGCGTTGTGTGTTTTAATGAGACATAATTCATATGGAAGGAAACCTTGTTTGCTGGTAAATACTAAACACCACAACAGCTCTCAGTGCTCCGTTTGTAATCTGTTTTGTTGCTCATAATTTAAGATTATTTATATGCAACTACTGAATAATTCACACACATCCTCCTCAATTACGCAGCCCAAAACACATGGCAGCTTCCAATAACAGCGGCGCCCTCGGTTTGTTTTAATATTAAACATTCATTTACAGGCAGGCGATGCTTTATTGAAACAGGGCTTCTCGTCGTGGCGCGAGGCAGCCGGGCTCTCCATCTCTGTCACGGCATCTCCGGTCGTGCCGGGTAACACACTGGCGCCGTTGCCACAGGAAAGCAGCCCTCACACACACTCGCTCCTGCCCTCTTGATCAGCAGCAGCGTCTCTCCCCCTACAAAGCCATCTGTCTCCGGCCTGTGTGTGTTTTCTGCTGCTGAGCAAATATTATACAAGGCTTCATTGATTCAGTTTCCAGAAGCTAAAATCTGCAAGCCATGCCTGAGCAGCAGATACGCACATCCTAAAAACAGATTTTTCTATGGTAACGCATGTTCTCCAGGTGGATTTAAGTGACGACAAGAAGTGAAAGCAAGATTAAGACATGCTGGAGCTGACTTCACCTCAGAGTGGCTGTTTCTGCTTTTCCCAGGGTGCCTTTGAGATTTAAAGGAATGTCATTTATTTATAAGACATCCTTTATACAACTTAATATCTTACTTAAAAAAACTAAATAAAAGCTTTAACTGTGAGTGGGACAACTGCAACAATTAATAGAAGAAATATTACTTGTCCTTAGGACTCAAAAGTAATTGAAAATTGTATGATTCATTTTGCAGTTTATCAAGATATATTAAATCTGGCAAATGGTGTGAGATGTGTGTGTGTGTGTGTGTGTGTGTGTGTGTGTGTGTGTGTGTGTGTGTGTGTGTGTGTGAGTTGTAGGGGGCCTGCCGGTCTTGGCACTAGGGGTCCCGGCCAGGGCTTTCCTCTGCCCTTTTCTGGACCGGCGTGTTGGTATCTGCCTGGGGGAGTGGCTCCAATCTGGGCTCTGGGAGGGATGGCCGCCAGTTGTGGACCCTGAGGGCATCTCTGGCCTGCTTCTGGTCTTCTCAGGGGTCAGAGGTCATATATGCATGATCACTATCACTATCACAATTACATGATCACGCTGATCTTTAATCACTCTTCACATTCTACCTGTGGACACAGTCACCTGGCTCTCTTGTGGTGAGTTAGGCTAATGGCGATCTAGTAGGCCTCTCCTGATGCTCTGGTGTAATTTCATACCTTAATCCTCAGTTTGCACGCCCTAGTTCATTACCAGTTATATTCCCCAACAAAAAGTCCATAAGATGCCCTCTGTCATATCTTTTCTTTATGTAGGTGCAGTAGCCGATTGTCTAGAGTGTATAAAACAATAAATAAATTGTTGTATCCTAGTTCTACCTCTTCTTTCTCTTCACTCCCTTTTGTTGGTGTTGGCTTGTCTGTTCACTCATTTGTTTCTTTCACTTTCTGTCCCCCTGTCAGGTCATGTATTAGATTAGTACTCAAAATAAATAAAATAAAATACTATAAAAAAAAGCATGTTAATACGAGGAGCTTAACACTTATAAGCTCCTCTTGGAAAAGCAAATCTGTAGGCATATAGCAGCCAGACTCCCATTCTGCTGCTTCCATGCTGGACAGGACAGGTTGAATAAAAAAAAAGTTTAAATAAAAAAAAGATTATTTAGAATTGGAAATGTAACACTCTACTCTACTCTACTCTACTCTACTCTACTGTAGTATTAAAAATTAGAAAGATTTTGAAAATGACTCCTTTTGAAAAAAATGACTGCAGTAGTAAGACTGGCAGGACACCTCTGATGGGTTCAGACAAGTTTAATTTGTTACAGTGAAGTTATTTGAATTTCATTATGCACAAAATCCTTCAAACTATAAAAAAAGTTGGTTTTTAATATCAGAGTGTTTTTCTATTATTACACGAGACAAGTGAAGGTTGTAGTAATTATGGTGAGACTCCAGTGAATCTCAACGGTGGTATTACAATACTCTTGTATTTACTAAAAATGCATTTCCCCTTAATAAAATACAGAGAAACCATATCACTTGATGGGTATGTGATCACAAAACATTATGTCAGCCTCTGAGCTATGACGTCATCATTGGTTGCCATAGTGACCGCCACTTCAAAGGAGCCTTTTGACTTCATCAGAAGATCAGAATTACTTGTTTGCATCTGCCCGGCTTGAGATCACTTGGATTTCATTCCCGGAGCGAATTCAGCTTGTAGAAGAACTTCAGCTTTTGTTGTCTTTTACAGACTTTTTGCGATTTTCGAACGTTTTACAAGCCTTACTGTGAACAGTTTAACAAGAAGCCCAGAGCTACTTGTTTGTATCTGCCTAGCTTGAGATCACTTGTATTTGATTCCCAGAGCGAATTTAGCTTGTAGAACAACTTCAGCTTTTGTTGTCTTCTACAGACTTTTTGCTATTTTTGAACGTTTTACAAGCCTTACTCTGAACAGTTTAACCACAGGAAGTTCAATATGAACAATTCATATCTGCCAAATATGACTTCCCCAGAGACGAACCAGGACTGCAACCCACAGGTAAGACAAGAGCATTCAGTTCTTATAAACACAATTATTACATGTTAATATTTACCTGTAAATATTTACCTATTTACAACTTAGGACTAATACTAGACCAGTCAAGTTCCAGCATTCATGAGCCCTTAATTTAGCAGTGAGGTATTTCTTAACTTGAGTTGCAACTGTACCATCAGATACACCACTAAATTCATTTTTGACCGAAGCTACAATAATCAAAAATGCTTAGTTTTATTTTCCAGCAGCTATTAGCTACTTTAATGTTGCTCAAACATCAGATTTGTTTGCATTCACTATTTTCCATTTTTTTCTGCTAACGCGAACTCTGTATTCTCTATTTGTGTCTTGTTGTCTTCACAGCCCAAGGAAACTGGGGTTCAAGCTATCTGCTTGAAGGATGGTGAACTCAATAAGTGCAACAACGCTTGGAGACCCAGAATGAAGAGGAGCTCTCCTGCGAAGGACCCAGAAATGCTGCAAACGGAGGGCCTCCTGCGGAACATGCGGGCCATCTTGAATAAACTGACTCCGGAGAGGTTCAACCGGCTGGTGGAGCAGGTGCTGGAGCTGAACATCGACTCCGAGGAGAGGCTGAACGGTGTCGTGGACCTGGTCTTTGAGAAGGCCATTGACGAGCCCAGCTTCTCCGTCATGTACGGCCAGCTGTGCCACCGCCTCGCCCACTTGAAGGTGCAGATGGCCGAGAAAGCCGGCAGCCCCGTGACCTTCCGCAGGCTGCTGCTTAACCGCTGCCAGAAGGAGTTTGATGTGGAGAGAAGTGACGATGTGGTGGTTCAGAGGAAGCAGGCGAAGCTGGACTCTTCTTCTTCCACCACAGAGCGTGAGCAGCTTCAGGAGGAGCTGGAGGATGTGAAGAACAAGGCTCGGAGGCGCTCAGTCGGACTCGTCAAGCTCATTGGGGAACTCTTCAAGTTGAAGATGTTGACGGCGGCCATTATTTTCAGCTGTATCTTCCAGCTGTTAAAGAAGCAGGATGAGGTCTCGCTGCAGCAGCTGTGCACGCTGCTCACGACTGTCGGCAAAGAGCTCAACACTAATGGAGCCAAGCCAAAAATGGATCAGATGTTCAACCAGATAACAAAACTGATCGAGGAGTGCCAGACATCAACACAAATCCGCTTCATGCTGCAGGACGTGGTGGCATTAAAAGAGAAAAACTGGGTTCCTCGGAAGGCCGACCAGGGCCCAAAGACCATCCTCCAGGTCCACAAAGAGGCTGAGATGGAGCAACAGGAGGAGCAGCTCAAAATCATGAAGCAGCTGTTCTCCAACAATGACTGGAGACAAGCAGGAACCTCGGTCACTTCTCAGGACCGGCACGAAGAAACCAGTTCCACTGCTCCCACCAGGCTCTTCATCCCTCGTGAGACCCCCAGGATTTCAAAGTGGCCACAGTTGGATGAGGAGATCCAGCTGCGCCCACAGGGTCTGGCGTCATGGGCACAGGGATGTCGTGGATGGACTCCAGCTGCCAACTCTGAAACAAGAGTTTCCAAGACCGCCTGCCCCAAACCAAACTCTGTGCTGCAGTCTGCGCCTTTGTCTCGGCTCTCCACTCCCCCCACAAGACCCAGACATGTCAGTGCTGGAAAGAACACAGATATGAAGCAGAGACACAGTGAGACCAGCGAGATAGAGCGAAACTGGGTTGAGCCAATGAAAGCGGTGGAACCAGTGGAGCCATTGAAACCAGTGGAGCAGGTGGAGCAGGTGGGACCGATGGAGACTGTTCAGCCAGTTCAACAGGTGGAACAGGTGAAGCAGGTGGAACCAGTGGAGCCCATTCAGCCAGTGGAACAGGTGGAACAGGTGGAGCAGGTTGAACCGCTGGAGCCTGTTCAGCCAGTGGAACTGGTGGAACAGGTGGAGCAGGTGGAACTGCTGGAGCCCGTTCAGCCAGTGGAACTGGTGGAACAGGTGGAGCAGGTGGAACCGCTGGAACCCGTTCAGCCAGTGGAACAGGTGAAGCTGGCGGAACCACTGAAGCCCGTTCAGCCAGTGGAACTGGTGGAGCCGGTGCAACCGCTGGAGCCAGCTGAATGTAATTCTGAGGAACCATTGAAGATAGTAAAGAAGAAGAAAGCCAAGAAACAGAGACAAAGAGAGGCCAGAGAAAAAGTACCCATGGAGAAAAATAGAGTGGAGCCAGTGAAAGCGGTGGAACCAGTGGAGCCTTTTCAGCAAGTGGAACAGGTGGAACAGGTGGAGCTGGTGGAACCAGTGGCGCCTGTGGAGCCCGTACAGCCAGTGGAACAGGTGGAGCAGGTGGAGCTGGTGGAACCAGTGGCGCCTGTGGAGCCCGTACAGCCAGTGGAACAGGTGGAGCAGGTGGAACCAGTGGAGCCTGTTCATCAAGTGGAACAGGTGGAGCATTTGGAACCAGTGGAGCCTGTTCAGCCAGTGGAAAAGGTGGAACCGCTGGAGCCCATTCAGCCAGTGCAACCGCTGGAGCCAGCTGAAAGTCATTCTGAGGACCCATGGAAGATAGTGAAGAAGAAGAAAGCCAAGAAACAGAGACAAAGAGAGGCCAGAGAAAAAGCACCCATGGAGGAAAACAGAGTAGAGCCAGTGAAAGCGGTGGAACCAGTGGAGCCTGTTCAGCAAGTGGAACAGGTGGAGCAGGTGGAACCGCTGGAGCCTGTTCAGCAAGTGGAACAGGTGGAGCTGGTGGAACCACCGAAGCCCGTTCAGCCAGTGGAACAGGTGGAACGGGTGGAGCTGGTGGAACCAGTGGAGCCTGTTCAGTCAGTGGAGCAGGTGGAGCCGGTGCAACCAATGGCGCCAGTGGAGCTGGTGGAGGCCGCAGAGCCTTTAGAGCCGGTGTGTTTCTCTCTTTTTCAGGCCACCGTGGAAGAATGTCAGCTGAACTCGTCCTCCTTCATGGGAGCTGTGGTGAAGGCAGTGCATCAGCCCGCAGTGAACGATATTGAGGCCAGCTGTCTCGTGGACACAGTCGTCCTAAAGAAGAGCTTGCCACTCCTACGAAAATACCTGGAGTCCGACGATGAGCGACAGCTGCAGGCACTTTATGCCCTTCAGGCTCTGAACGAGTCCCTTGGTCACCCTAGAAACTTCCTGCGGATGTTGTTCGATTTCTTCTACGACTGGAGACTGATCTCAGCTGCCACGTTCTGCAAGTGGCAGATGAGCAGAGACGATGCCGAGCAGAAGGGAAAAGCCAAGG
Source organism: Salarias fasciatus (assembly GCF_902148845.1). NCBI lineage: Eukaryota > Metazoa > Chordata > Actinopteri > Blenniiformes > Blenniidae > Salarias > Salarias fasciatus. Next base: position 7,665,135 of record NC_043748.1, on the reverse strand, counting down.
CCATCGAGTCCACCATGCCCTTCTTCACCTTCCTGCGGGTGTGTGAGGGACTCTGAGCTACGGACGAGAAGAGGAACAGAGGTGCCGGAATTTAGAACGAGGGGTGGAGAATTTAGAATGAGGTGTAGCGAAGTAGTGGAAGTTAGTAGCTAATTTCCAGTCCACAAATAGGTTGAAAACGAACAAAAAAGGAAAGCTAATTTCAAGACACAAAAAGGTCAAAACAAAGAAAGCTAATTTCCAGGACAAAAATATGTTAGACAAGAAGAAAACTGTTAAATTCAAGGCAATGGCAGCAGTGATGTGTAGTCAGAGGAGGCAGGGCCTCCCTTGCCATCATGGAAAGACAAAAAAAATAAAAATCAAAAAATCAAAACCAAAAAAAATCATTGTATTGTGCTCTGTGTGTGTGTGTGTGTGTGTGTGTGTGTGTGTGTGTGTGTGTGTGTGTGTGTGTCTTTCTGCATATATTCTGATCCCCGGCAGCACGAATGAATAAAATTATATTAAACTTGCTTAATATTTCCCTCTCGTTTAATGAGAGATCACTGTATCTACTTAAAATATGCTACCTGGGAGAGATAAGCATGGATGGAAACGTGCCAAGCAGCTTTTTGCCATTGCTGGTTCCCCTCTGGGGCTGCGAGCGGTGATTTGGTGATTTAGAGTTTTGAAGCTGACTTGGGAACAACTTAATTTCAAGGAGCGTGATTAGGACGCCTTTGCTCCACCAACCTCAACCCTGAGGGTCCTGAAAGCCTGAACTGTCCAAAGACTCAAATGAATTCTGGGCTACAGCAGCAGCAGCCTGGATGCTAAAATAAAAAAAAATAAAAAAAGAATAGCCGAAATTACATTTTAATCAAATCCTAACATGATGTGCAATTGATTAAAAAAAATTAACATATAAATTAATCTAGTGCAAAATACAACATAAAACAATCCCACTGCAGTCTTCGATGTGCAGGAGACATCTGGGGGAATAAGAGAGTGAAACTGTGAAATTAACTTTTTGTTAGCTAAATCTTTAATCATTCGTGGCAGCCTTCAAACTCAATGTTATCAAGTTCAGATGAGCAATAAAACTGCCTCATTATGAGTTTGAACGGGATAGAAATAAACTCGAGTTGTTTTGATTTTTTAGGAATATTGGCACGCCTTCACACACATATTTGTGGAAAAAAAAAGAAAAAAGTCACGCAGTTTGTTGTATTATGAGCAACTTTCAGTCGTTCTCCCTGCACAGATTGAGACTTCAGCAGCCTTTGATCACAGTCGAAGAAATAACTGGCTGACCTCTTCACTCACCAAGTAACTCAACTCACATCATTTGCATAAGTTCCATGACAAATCAACACTTGGTGCAACGGAATCACAAAACTTCATCGCATTCCACTGGGAAGTCCTTCAAACAGCCACTATCGGAGACAGCTCTCTGCTGGAGACCAAGAAATTCAGAGAAATCTGTGTATAAAAGTGGCTGATATATATGATATGCATGACTGAAAACAGGAGAAAAAAACTCTGTAAATTAATGGAAAAACTAGGGTTTACTATTAGGGATGTCGAAAACAATAACTTCAGTTTTAATCCATGAATTTTGCATAAATGTATATTGAAAGACGCAACAGTTGGCATTTAAATACTGTGAATATGCAGACTTTTTGCACTTCGTACAATCAGACTCTCAGGCTGCACATTCTGAGTGTGAGTGCAGTGCGAGGCGAGAGCGGTTCATCTGGACAGAGAACTCCACACAGCAGGTCGCCTCTAGTCTTATTCAACCAAGACTTTCATTGTGTGGTCCAACTCTTCCTCCGGCACCTCCCACCTGCACATGCATATATGGAACACGGTGGCAAGTGGTTGAATTTGAGACCGATAGTTACTGTGAGATTTCTTTCTTAAGATTTAATGTATTGATGCACAAATGTGCAACAACAGATAGCAAGTGGCTCTGCGGCTCTTTCTAAATGCACATATATCATTCTTGAGCACGGTAAATAAATTAACAGCAAATGCTGAGAGAGGCCTGCTGTCAGATGAAACCTCTGGCTCACCTCAAGGCATGCTTTGCCTTGACAAGGATTCTGAATGCTGGCAGGTGTTTTAGGGGGAGCTGCTGGGTGTGATGCCTGGGTTCTGTTTACACGACTGTTCTGCCCGACAGCCAGAACTGCAGCCAAATCTGTCCGTCCTGTTACTGAATGAACACCGATGTAGTATCTTGACTGGCTTTACAGTTGGCTGTAAGAAGAAAATCAATATTATGCCATTTTTAATGTGTGATCATGGCGTAAAATATAGAGAAACGTCTAAAACCCTTGTGAACCTGTGAAGAAAGGACCAAAGGGAATTCGTGACATTCAAACACATCTTTATGCTGCAACTACAGAACGCAGCCGACGTGCGACGTGTGATGTAACGTCTCCATTTGCTTCCCGTTCATTATCAGGCCGGGCACTTTAACAGCAATCCAACGTTTTGTGAGAAATTTGCAGCTTTATTAATGCTGAGCTTTTATCAGCTGTGGTTCAATTTATCCATTAATGAAAGTAAAGAAAATGCAGCCATTAGTGTTGCATTATTCGCCCCATTAGTTGCTCCAAAATCCTGGAACAATTATTAAATAAAATGTACTTCAAAGTCCAGGTTCAAGCTGTGTGCAGAGAAGCGAGGATTTTCTAAATATATACCACATGTCACAACTTTAATAAGAGCACAATACAGAATATAGACTAACTCATATGCAAAACATTAAGAAAAAACAAGTTTAGAGTTTGGATCAAAGTATGAAGAAACTTGCTTCCTTTTAAATCCTTTTTAAGAAGGATGATCACAAGTAAGTTTACAATATTTAGGACCATTTAAAGGAATACTCCGAAGATTTTGGACCCACGCCCTATCCCGATCATTTACACAGTGAGATAAGCTCATAAATACCTTTTTTGTGTCAGTTTGTCCGGAGCACAGCAGTAGAAGTCATAGACTCAGCGGCTGTGCGCCGGTATATCCTTCCGCAGCGCACTATGCTTGTGCAGGTCTGTGTGTGTCAAAATGCTATTTTAACAGACTGAAAAGATAACAGTCTTTTAAAATGTTTTATAACCATTCGGATTTACTTCACGTGCTAATACGCCGTCCCCTGGACCACTGGAAGGAGTATTTTGTCCACTTTTGTCAGTCCGGCTCTGTCTCCTCTTCACCTCCCGCAGCTGAGCTAAGCTAACTACGATGCTAACAGCTGGGAGCCCGCGGCTGGATGCACAGACACAAATAAGGTATTTATGAGCTTATCTCACTTTGTAAATGATCGGGATAGGGCGTGGGTCCAAAATCTTCGGAGTATTCTTTTAAAGAGCCCATATAAGGCAAAATTAAGTATTACTTAGGTTGTTTGTCTTGACCAAAACGGTAGTTTGAATGATGCCATAGTAAGAAACTGCATAATCGTTTAATGCTGCATTTTATATCTTTTTTTAACCTCTGGAAAAAAAAAAAAAAAAAAAAAAAAACTGGATTTGCAATCCAGTTTTCTCTCTTTCTCTTTCCAAACATTGAACACATTCCTGATTGCCTTCCTGATGTTGGCAATAGGTAATTGGCCCAATGAAAGATCAAAAACACAAGTACGTAGAAATCATAGAATGGTTTGTATATTGCTTGTACAATGTGCATTAATGGAACACTGCTTTGTCCATGAATAGTTACATCGATAACCCATGGCTGAAGAAAAGAACCACGAGGTGCAGAAAATGGCTATCTGCCTGTATATGACCAGATGAAGCTGTTAAAAGTCCAAAAATGATCCATAATAGGTCCTTTTTTCAAAAAAGAAACCTTTAAGAAATGGCTAGCAGAGCAAAGAGCACTGGTGAAATTGCAATGGCAATTTCCCCATCTCTAAAGGAAGCTCTGCACGCCACATAATGGGATGTCTGGATTCAGTGGAGCTGGAGATTTAAAATGACAGGCGAAATAAAACTTAAGCTGCTGTTTGAACCAATGGGCTTCATTTATCTGCAGTGCGCCCTGATCCTAAGATTATAGCTGTGAGGAGGTGGGGTGTGTGTGTTGCCAGACAGTGCGCCGTGAATCACGGCCGGCCGAGCGCGGCGGTCTGCGCCGCTGACAGCTCATTCAGACCAGCCCCACCTGAGAAATCTTATCCAGCGCCTGCCTCCCTGCTTGAGCCATATTATCTGTCATCTGTGCACTCTGAAAAGAAGAGTGAAAACCAATTGGTTTTCATGAAATTAGAAAGCTGCACGCAGTGACCGGCGGCTCCACTTCGCAGCTTGTACTCTCACGCGAGCGTGGTGAGGAGAAAGGACGGTTCACCGAAACAACGAGGGAATGATTTCCAACTAAGTACTGGCACACCTACAGGAATGTCACTGGTAGATCTATAAGCACCATTCCAGCCAGTAATATAAAATAAACTGTACTCTATCCATAAAAACAGGAATAGCTGCATGCATGACATAATCCATCACACAATCTGAAGATTCGGGCTCACCACAGCTGCCTCTGTGAAGCAAACCCAACACTAATGGAAAAAAGTTCTAACCACACCCAAGACACAAGGCGCTTCTTCTCTACTGTACTGGAATGGCTCAATCAATCCAATTCACCCACAATCCTCATCTCATTGTCATTCATAATTGAACTTTAGATGGCATGAATTATATCAGCATAATTGGCTGTTATTCACACGTCTCTTTGTCAAACCTCGCTTTCATATCTATTTCCAGAAATGTGGAAATTCATCATTGATTGCATCTTTTGTCAATCACTATAATTTGCTCTGCTAATTAAAATATATTTCATCATATACAGGTGTTTCTGCAGGAACCCTGGATTGGAGTGGCAGATGTGATTGCTCCCGTTTCCTTTTCTCCACTCGCCTTTTTAATTGGACGAAACGGGGACTGAACTTTACTTTTCGCTTTCTGACACCAGACCAGAGAACAGCTGATGGCTTCATCACCGCAAGGCCTCCAAGACAAGATCCTAATTACAGAGTCTGACAACTCTTGTTGAAACCCCAGAAAAAAAAAAAAAGCAAGAGTGGTTCCTGGCCTGTAATGAAGCTTCTCTACAATGAGATGCAAGTCACAGAAGTGTCCAAGTGTTTTCAGAGGCAGAGCGTAAAAACAGCTATAGTGAGAGACAAGACGAATGTTTCTGTATTCCTTTGTGCTCACTGCTCGAATGAGCACCAGGAAAAAACATCAAAACACAGACAAATTGTCCAGAATCAGCCAGTCGGCGCAGCCACGTTTCCCTGGAGTTGGAGTCATGCTCGCCGGGCTTTATCACAGCGGCTCAGACCTGCTTTATGTAAATGAACCGCAATGTGTAAAGAGCACAGACAGAGCCCAAAGCAACCCATCCGGCTTTTTGTTGACATAAGTTAACATGAGGCAGCAGGCGAGACTGTGGATGATCACGCCTGTTTCTTATGGGGTGAAAAATCCCTTTGAATAACGGAACCTCTCCAAACCTGCAACGATTCTGAAACTCAGTCCAAACTACAGCAGCAGGGCTGAGTCTGTCTGCAGCTCACATGGTACACAGACAACTTGAAAACATCACGCAAACTGGAACTGAATTGAGTTAAGAAGTTGGGTTAACTAGAAAACACCGGACTCTCACGGGATTTCGGACGATCCACCCCTTACCAGCCAGTCCGCAGCTAAAAAAACTCTTTTCTCTGCAGAGTCTGCATGTTTTCCCACCCATCTCCACCCATGTCACTGACGCAGGCATTAGATGAAACACTGATTCGCAATCAGGTGATAAATTGGTGTGAATGTGTGATTTTAAGTCTCAGTGTGTTTGGCTTAATGAAGTACTGTAAAGCATGAAGCTGCTTTTCATCCATTCTCAGGAGGGATCGACTCCATAAAACGAGCCCAGCAGATGGATGGAAACTCATCACACAGTGACATTTACAAAAACTGATCTGACAAATGCAGAAGACTGTGAAGCTCACCAATCAAACCTGAGGCTCGCATAAACAAGTGTAATTTGTCAATTAATGAATGTGAAAATGAGAGAAAGTTTTTACCAGCCACTGGAAAACAATTGCTTTTGTTCCGCGCTCAGACTTCTCACAAATACTTTCCAAGCCACTTATTTAATGTGTTTTTCTCGGAGCAGAATCACCGCGCAGAGAAATGTTCAGGGCGTCAGAGTCGTTCGCTTAATTTCGTGCGGCCGCCGCTGGCTGCTAAATGTTTGTCAGTTTACTGCATGTATAATCAATACCTTCACTTCACACTCCGAGACGCGCAGATGCTTGATCACGCCCTGGTAATTAAAAAGGAAACAAAGACCTGAGGTTGGGAGCAAATTAAGATTTCATTCAGCTGTGTCGTTTGTCGTTATGTAAGGGCGCGCCTCCTTCACCCTGACAGACGCCCCCCCGTTCGCCTCCATGTTCCAGGAATCCGAAGGGGAACACAATTCTACATGAAATGTTAATGTCAAAGTGTCACATGAAAATGATGACATCGCTCCATTTGGCTGTAAGTCAGGCTAATGGGGAATTGATTATCTGTTGGCGGTTACAGCGTGCCCGTGTTCTTCTTCTTTTCTTAAGTGCTATTCAAGCCAAACAAAAAATTGAAATCACAGCGCTGGGGCAAATTAATAAGAAACCAAGCAGCCACAGTGCACAACGCAAAAAAAACCATCTTTTCCCCTCCAATGCTCGGGTGTAGAAAACAAGTTGCACTTCTGAATTGCTAATGCACACTGTAAATTAGTAAATAATGTTATGTAAAAAAAATCCAAAGCCGAGGCGACGCGATGGAACTGAGCACATTCTCCCCGTTGCCACTGACTGATTTGAGAAATGCTCTTAATTTCTGCCACATCTGTTCTCTTCTTGTGCCACATGCAGAACATTAGTCTAGGAGCAGACGTGCCATTACAGTAGTTAGAGCCGCTGTGGAAGAACATCCACCTTCATTCAACACATTAACCTTTATGCTTGAGAAGCACTCCAGTGTTTGTCGTCTTCTTGACTAATGCAGCAGACGTCTCCCTGGCAGTCTCTTAAATGCACGTTATTACTTTAATCTTCCATTTGACACAAGTTTCTACTCAGCCATTACGATGACTGATGCTGCCAGAACCTCGAAACTAACAGACGGAATGGTTCCGTTAAAATCCTTCACTTTAACAAACTTTTGAAATATGTTGTCAAAAAGAACAAAACAAAAAAAAAAGCTTTCAGTCGTGTCAGAGCAGTCTGAATGTGCTGAGCTTGTTTGAAAGCTGCTGTCTTTAACCTTTAAACTTTAAGCTCCACCTGTCTGCTGACCATGGAAACTGGGGAAATGCAACTTCCTGAAAACTTTTTGTCACAAAAAACATATAGATGGGGTCTACATGTTTGTAGTTTACTGAAGTCGTTTTCCTTCTTCTTGATAGATGTAATTATTTAAAGAACAGGTAAAAATGTGTCAACTCAGACAGCCCAAAAATGGGATTTTTTTGTGTGCAAATAATACACAAATATGAGGGTTTTTTTTTTAAATCACCTTACCTGTGATCGTTGTGTTGACTGTGTTTCCCCTCATGCTTCGTGTTGTGTAGCGCGACTCCCTCTGCTTGTGTTCAGCTTCCTTTCGCACCTCCTCTGATTACTCCTGATTGCTTTCTGCTGTGTCTGCTTCAGTGTGTGTGTTTCAGCCAGAGACTCAACAGGAAGCTGAAGTTCAGGAAGAGTTTCTTGTCATTCGTGTGAGAAGCGCTGCCTGTCTTTGGCCAGTAAACTCTCTGTTTTTCAGGTATAACCTCTGATGTATGACTGCTTCACTGTCCAGACTTAAGGGTTTAAAACTGTTTGCGCAACGCCTCCTCCTCTGAAATCAAAGTGAAGCATGACAGTGGCTTTTATGAGCTTTGAAGCCGGTCCTGATTTTGAACAACCAAATAGAAACACAGTAAGTCAAATCATCCAGAGCAGAGCCGCAGGGTGTTTTATGGCTCTGGGGTCAGACTGGGCTCTTTGGCTGCTCTTGTCTTCATGATTTTGAGATCTCTGCCTGTCGTCACCAGGTTAAAGGATTGTAGTTTATCATTAACAGACAAGACACACAAAGAAAAACAAGAACTGAACTGGAACACATGCGTCTGGTTCATACAGAAACGTACAACTGCCACAGTCAATCAACATTTTTCTGAGCTGTATCTTATTATTACGAGGTTTTATAATAATACAACATTTTTCCTGTTGTGTTACTTTTCATGAAAGTTATTGATTAAATCTGTAATTATGAAGCGAAAACTGTGTTATAATGGAAAAATGTGTCGCACCACTAAAAAACTTGTAATAACAAAAAATTATGTCACATTAACAAGACAGCTTTCTCGTAATAATATAAAAACTATGTCGGACAACAAGAAAATTTCATTTTAATAATGACAAAAAGAATGTATTAATGATAAAACAGTCAAGTAATAATAAGGAAATTATGTCACATTAAGAAATGATGTTGTAATAACAATAAAACTTTCTCATAATAACAAAACTTTCTGGTAATAACACAAAAAGCTATCAACAAAAAATGTATTGAGAGTAAGAAAAGTAACAAGACGGTTTCTCATAATAACATAGAGCTCAGATAAATATGTTTTTTATTGTAGCAATTCTAGGTTTCTGTAAAGGTTCTCAGGTCTTTGGATTGATGCAGCAGTTTCCAGTCCTATTTCCAAAACTTAAAAATCACCTTTCAATGGAGTTTTAATGGTGAAGGAACATATTGATGGAGTATATTTTGGTGAGATCTATAACTTTAACCCTTCAGATGACACAAAGTCGGTGCATGACTGAATGTTTTGATGAAATCAGTTCGATAAGTGGGAGTTCAGATGGACTCCTGTCTCCTCTCTCGTCCAGTGTCTCGTCGCCTCATCAGTCAGATGCCATTAAACTGCGCTCCAGTAAAAATCACATCATTCTGCATGCAGGAGTGCATCTCGGGAGACAGCTCCATTCTTCCTCCGGAGGAGAGCGCGTGCGGCACCTCCTCGGCTCTGTGTCTGTGTGTGTGTGTGTGTGTGTGTGTGTGTGTGTGTGTGTGTGTGTGTGTGTGTGTGTGTGTGTGTGTGTGTGTGTCCGTCCTCTTAACATCCCTGCGCCCTCCAGCTGGAGAGACAGTCACCGCGCGCATCACGCAGCGCGCGCATCGGAGGACCTCGCTCCTTCACTAAAACACTGGACTTTCAACAGGGAGGGGGAAAAAAAAACATTCACAGTAACAAAATGTTTCCAGTCTTGATATCAGTGAGACAAACTTGTGGGATTTTTTTGGGATGGCGACAGAAGAGTGAAATACCTTCATCCACAGAGGAGTGGCGTGTTTTGAGCGCAGTGTCAGGTAAGATAACACACTTCAGAGCGCGAGACGTCCGAGCATTGACAAAACGTGTCATTATTATTTTTAATTAAAAATGTATTTGAAGAATTGTAACTGAGTCCTACGCAGGCTAGTGCTGGTTAAAAGACACAGTCAATGTCAAAAAAAGAAAAAAAATGTCCTCGTGTATTTACACAAATGGGATTTAAACCAAACAAATCTGACTGCATAATACAGAGTTTCCCAACGTGGTTAATGACTGACATGGCCTCAATATCACTTCCCGAAAGTGTATTTGCACAATTAACAGAAGCGATGGCACTATGTATTATGTATGCCTTTGTAGGTAGATCCATGTGTTCCTTCTGACAAATAAAAGTTTAAGAAAAGAGAAAAACTAATATTTGCCTGCAAAGATGGAATAAACGACAAAACCCGGTTTGTTTGGACTGTGTTTTCTCTTGGCTGAGAAAATACCTGTTGCATTGAATGTGCATCAGAAACACACGTCTGACTGATTGCACTGATTTTTCACAGTTAAGTCAAAATAATCTCCAGTTTTCAGTGGTTTCTGGATTAATTTCTGAAATTGGAAGCAATTCACCCAACTTTGTGTTTTCATCACTGTCAGGAATAATTATTCATCATATTGCCTGTCTAAAGCAAAGCTAACTAAACATGTTTATTTTGTGTTAGTGGACACATTATGCAATAATCTGTCCGTCCACCTGTTGCACAAAGTGGACTTTTGGCAGTCACTGACATCAAACATCCCTTTTTTGTAACATTTGGTCATCTGTTCACTCAGAATGAGATTCTCAGCACAAGTCATCCTGTCCTGCTGCTGTCGCAAACTGACAACTTGATAAAACCCTTTATGCGGCTGCCAACAAACTATATTTCAGGCCATGTTTTCATCCTGTGTATTGGCAGGGAAGAGCATTTCAATCTGACTGCGACACTGCTATTGGCAGCACTGCGATCTCCCTCATTCAATTACTTGGGCTGGGATTCATTTACATCCATGCTCGCGCCCTAATAAATTCTCAGAAATTGTCAGCAGAGAACTCGACGTAACTTGCTGCAGCAGTTCATTTTGAAACGTGAAAAGATGAAAATTTTCCTTTTGGGAAAGATAACACGGTGTGCCGGGTGATTTCCCCCGGTGCCATGGGTTTGACCCAATAAACACTCAAATAAGGTCAGACCTGCAGAAGATCACATGCAAAAAAATGTCATCAATCAGGTCTGTTCTGTGGCGATGATCAAGATGGGAACTGTATGAAATCCTTTCTGACACTCAGGCTATCTTATAGATCCGGAAAAAAACAACAGCAATACAATATCATGACTTGTTGTAGATTATTATTGCAAATGGTCTTGTAACACCTCACTACATTCTGACCAATTGGGTCAGTTTTCAACCATCTGACAGCTGGTGTCCTCAGGAGAGACAGGAAGAAGGATAACATCCAGTATCTGATGATGATGAAGGCTCTTTTTTCCATTTTTTTCTTCCACTGGGAAGAATAAAATCAATACCTCCATCTATATGAAGTGGAGTTATAATCTCATTCTCTGCCAATCGGACGATAACTGTCAGTGGGAAGCTATATCATGCTGTTAGTGATGACGCTCTTGTGTGCAGGTGGGATGCACAAACCAGCGTGAGGCAGCGAGAGAGACCGAGGTACCATGGACTCCTGGGTCTTCCCGTCGTCCCCTCCGAACCTGTCGGAGCACCTCATGTACGACGGCTTCGCGCAGGCCAACGAGTCCGGCGTCCAGGGGAACTACACGGACCACTTCTTCAACAGGACCAGCACGGTCGTCATCACCTGCATGTACTTCCTGGTCTGCACGGTGGGGCTGTGCGGGAACGCCCTGGTCATCTACGTCATCCTGCGCTACGCCAAGATGAAGACGGTCACCAACATCTACATCCTCAACCTGGCGGTGGCCGACGTGCTCTTCATGCTGGGCCTCCCGTTCATCGCCATCCAGCTGGCGCTGGTCAACTGGCCGTTCGGACCCGTGCTCTGCCGGGTGGTGATGACGGTCGACTCGCTCAATCAGTTCACGTCCATCTTTTGCCTGATGGTCATGAGCATCGACCGGTACCTGGCCGTGGTGCATCCCATCAAGTCCACCAAGTGGAGAAAGCCCCGCATGGCCAAGACGATCAACCTGGCGGTGTGGGGCATTTCGCTGATGGTCAATCTCCCCATTGTCATCTACAGCGGTGTGATTACAAAACCCGACGGCTGCTTCTGCACCATCGTGTGGCCCGAGCCTCAGGAGGCCTACTACACGGCCTTCATGTTCTACACCTTCATCCTGGGCTTTTTCCTGCCCCTCATGGTCATCTGCCTCTGCTACCTGTTCATCATCATCAAGGTGAAGTCGTCGGGCATTCGAGTGGGGTCATCCAAGAGGAAGCGCTCAGAGAGGAAGGTGACGCGCATGGTGTCCATCGTGGTGGCCGTGTTCGTCTTCTGCTGGCTGCCGTTCTACGTCTTCAACGTCACCTCGGTGACCGGCACCATCAGCACCACGCCCTTCCTGAGGAGCACCTTCGCGTTCGTGGTGGTTCTGGGATACGCCAACAGCTGCGCCAACCCCATCCTGTACGCCTTCCTGTCGGAGAACTTCAAGAAGAGTTTCCAGAACGTTCTGTGCCTCAAGAAGGTGGGGGGGCTGGACGAGGTGGACCGCAGCGACAGCCGCCAGGACAAATCCCGCATGATGAACGACCCCACAGAGACCCAGAACACACTGCTCAACGGGGACCTACAGACCAGCATCTGAGCGTCCTTTACCGGGAACATGAACGTCTCAACCGCCTCTCGAGGAGGACAAGGCATCAAAACATTTCAAACAGCATTTCTCGTGTTCGGCTTTTAGGATTGTAAACTTCAGTCCTGGAAGGACATTTTCAAAACTGTCTGTGTGTCGAGGGAGAACACACAACCGCCGTGCCACCCACCTGCACCGTCCCCAGGGGGGCGATTCCCTGGAAACCCAGGATGACAGAAATAGTTTCACAGCAAAGAGAGCCTGCCAAGTTTCTATATTTCTGTACTGTACTAAAAAAAACACAATGGGACAACATGCACATATGCTATAAAAGCTGTTGATGAAATCCCAGTTTGTTTTTTAATTTAAAGAAAGTTGTTTGATTGTAAATAACTAGACACAAAATAGGCAAACAATTACCGTAACAAGTTAAATTTTCTCATTTGGCGTCCTTTTATTTTTAATAGATTGATCTGATTTGTAAATAGACAATGACTTCTTTCAGATGCGGACCTTATTCAGCGTCAGTCAGGTTGTGTTTGGCATTATGTTCAGTATTGGAGTCGATTTCTTCACCCCAAAGGTTATTCTGGTGATACAAATGTGTCTATATATGAATATTGATGTTCAGTAAGAGAGCCAATAAGTAGTCGTTACCGTGTTGCTTTCTTCTCCTACATGCATCATTTATGGGTCATTAGGGATAATGGCTTGACAGGCCAGTCGCTGAGCGCTGCTAAGAGGCGTGGGAACCGACTGCATGTTGCATCTCATCAAATGGAGTTGATGCAACATTTACTGCACCGAAAATATTCAGTCTGTTGCTTTACATCGCTGCCGGTCTACAGTTATTTATGCATATCACTGACTGATATCTTCCTATTCTTGGAAAAATGTTTGGTATGAATCCTTTGCCACAGTTTTTCTTGTGTATTTATATGTTTAACAAAAAAGGAAAAGGCAGGGTGATATTTAATGAACTATTATTTAATACATGATTCCTGTCCACGTATCTCAAAGGGCTGCAGTGTGTGTGAGAGATCACAGACCAATGTTTACCTGCTTTTGAAGAGAATCATTCAAAAAGGAAGAGTGATGGTTCTCCAAGCTGTGTGTTACATGTTATTATGTGTGTTATAAGTGACTGAGTTTCACTTCAGGTGTGAGGTTTTCTTTTTCAGCTCACCTTCCTGTGTCATATAGGAGACTACATCTGAAGTGTGTGTGAATTTGTGAAGGGCTAGAACACTCCTCGAGAGGCTGCAGTGTTCCTTTATCTATGTCACAGCCGTGCAAACTCGTGGCTGCTGGTTTCAGCAGTCAGGAAACTATGATTGTGTTTTATCATCCAGTGTCAACCACATGCATAAAAGCTATAATGCTTTCTAATAATGCATGGAAGTCTTGACTGTAAGTTGGTCGTCTTTGCTGGAGGAGCTAACCAAACATCAATGTAAATATTCATGCAAACATGTTGATTTGAATGCTGTGTCCACAGCACCTCCTCATGCCCACTCCAAAGATACCAAGTCCTGACTTTCTATGATTTATCAAATTCCTTCACCAAGCTCTCTCTGCAGTACTGTCGAATTACTCACCCAGACTGTAACTTTTTTTTAATAACCATTTCAACACATGGCACACCTCTTGCCCCTGTATTTCTATGGCAACAGTGACCAGTGGAGTGTTGGTTGCATGAAAACATCATTTTAAAGATCAATGACTTTAGAAATGAGTCGGGGAGGAAAAATGCTAATACGGGCCACATTTGAAACCAAATACAGTTGTCAAATTGTTGTTGAGTGCTGCGTGTTGCTGTGGTGAAAATGTGAACCAGTGTGAAGACATTTGGATTATGTGTAATAACAGTGGCTTTTCCATAGAGTTGTGGTATTGTTTGCTAAAGTTTTGCAAACTTCATAACAACGCTTTATGTAGCTATATATCCTTAAAAAAAGCAGCGCTGTGTAAGACTGCAATGCCGATTTTCTATTCTGTATGGTTCCCATGTGATTTCTTTTTGTGTTTTTCTGTCTTTGTGGACACTTTGGGCTTCTGCTCTAATAACCGACATCAATAAAGCTTTACGAGTCGAGGCTGTGATGTGCTGAACCTCAAATAAATAATGCAGCTTTTGTGTGATGGGACGCCCCCAGCCTGAAATAAAGGAGTCAAATATAAACATTAAAAGCCAATTCAGTTCCTTAAACAATCATTTAATTGATGGTAAGATATGCTTACATCAAATTAAGGTTTAGAGATTCCACATGACATGTTTTTTTTTCTTCAAAATGTCATTGCAAATCACAAATATAGTACAACTTTAAGTCACATAGATATATTTCCGGTAATATGCGTGCCTGCTAATTACCATAGAAATGTGCAGCATGTTATAACAATAGTATGAAAACCATTTTTAATGTAAAGCTCTTTTCACTGAAAGGAATACAAGTTCCTTTTTTTTCTTTTTTTTTTTCAGTCTGGAATGTGTTTACACGCATTTAAGATTTTTTTTTTCTTCTTCTTCTTTTCAGACTGTGTTGTGCTTCTAGATGTGACCACAGAGTGGCGCCATAATCATATGCATAACTGTCTACTCAGAGAGCAGCAATACAACACTGACTTCCCAGCATGCCAGTTTCACTGTGTTCAGTCGATCAGATCTTGACAGACAGGTTGGTTTTGTTCTTTTTTTTTTTTTTCTTCCTCACTCTCTGCTGTTTCACCATGAAAACATAAGAGACTGCACAGAAGAACATCACTCCGGGAGTCGGCCGTGGCTCAGACGCGCGACACACCGCCCTAATGAGGTCATGTAAAAAAAGGGAGGATGAGACAAAAAGACAGCACGTACACATTCCAGTTTTGTTCTGAGTTTAATCACTGAAACGGATAATGAAGCTCTCCTCTTCCTCGTTTCTTTTTTTTGTTTGTTTTTTCTCGTTTCAGCTGTGTCCCTGAATGTGGCCTCAAACTGCTCCAGGATGCATCAAAACCATCCGCCTGACCCCGTTTTTCAAAAGTCTCGGAAATCCACCGTCACCCTCGACCAAAGGATATGCATGTTTGTGTCTGATCACAGAGCAGCTAATCAAACAGGGTATCTTTTTTCTTTTCTTTTTTTTTTTTTTTAAGTGTCATTGCTTCATGATAGATTAGGGTAATTTCATTTTTTTCCTCCATGAGGGGATATTCTTATTCCTTAATGTTTATGAAGACACGATCAGTAACCCCGACATGTATGTGCATTATCTAAAGTCTGACCCGACAGCATACTGATTGAATAGAGTACTAGTTTTTACTGCACTGCAGAGGCAAGACGTACTACAAACCACACCGGTCTCTACACCAGCCACAGTTGCCATGGAGAAGATTAACACTGATGGATTCAGAGCCAGGCTGTGGTCGCATAGTGCCAATATATGTGCAATGTGTTTCCCCCCCACTCTATATATCTGCTTTCCCACCGCCCAACTGGGGAGCCAAAAAAAAAAAAAAAAGAAGAAGAATCAAGATGGGCAGCAAGACTCCGACCGTCACCGAGGGCAGTTTCTCCACATATTAGCTAGAAGATCACGAGTGCCGCGTCGCATGCAGTGGAAATGGGCTTTTTCGTTTCGAGGTGTTGGATTCGGAGAGGACGCGTGGCCCCCGCGCGCGTTCAGGACCTGATCTGGAGTTGGTGTACTGAGTCGTCTCTTCAGAATGCCATACAAAACCTCCCCCCCCTCCCCCCCCCCCAAAAAAAAGCTCACATTCAACATAGTTTATAAACAGCGGGAAAAAAAAGGTGAGCCAATTAATCATCACCATCATTATACCAACGATTCCACAAGAATGAAAGTATAATACGTCCAGAGACATTTCCAGTACGAGGACAGCGAGGGACGACGACTGTACTGAAAATTAAAAACAAAACAAAAAAATAAAAGACACTGAAAAGAACAGTAAACAAAAACTCAAGATTCAATGAGTTGCTAAAAAAATAGATATTCCCTGCCCTCAACCAGACGTAAAAATGAAACAATCAACACAGTAAATAATAAAACATGAGAACACTCAGGTCCAAATCTGTTTAGTTTCCATGGCAGCGCTTCCCCAGCAGCCGGCAGAGGCAGAGGCGG
This sequence comes from Salarias fasciatus, assembly GCF_902148845.1. Taxonomy (NCBI): domain Eukaryota; kingdom Metazoa; phylum Chordata; class Actinopteri; order Blenniiformes; family Blenniidae; genus Salarias; species Salarias fasciatus. The sequence continues at coordinate 7,648,841 of NC_043748.1, read as the reverse complement.
CGTCTTCACGTCTCCCATGTTTGCTTTGCTCTTGAAAAATAGACGTATACTAGATTCATACAGTATTTCATAACTAAATTCACAAATGATAAGAATCATAACCATACCTTTAAAAATGTTCTTGCGAAGTTCATAATACACTGATTCAGATATATATATATTTTTTGCTTTCAGTCCTATATGCATATGACAACGTACTGTCCTCCATCGTGACTAAGTTAAATGCTTGGTCAGTTGAAATGAGAGCACCATGGGAGAGAAATGGGTTGTGTTTGTCGGGGAGGGGTGGTCAGAATACTGTCGGAGAAATCCAGATGTGCCCGATCGGCGCGTCAGTCACGCTCAGACTCTGCCCCAGCAGCAGGGAGAGGGGGGACGGAGAGAGAGAGAGCGAGGGTCGCCCGAGCCCGACTCTTCCTCCTCCTCTCCTCTTCATTCAGTTTTATCAAGTAGATGCCAAGAAGTAGCTCAGTGCATGGTTGTTGGGTTTTTTTTTTCTCTTTTGAAAGGTTGCATGATTATACACGTCTTTCTGTTCTGTTTGTTTTTTTCCCCTCTCTCTCTCTCTCTCTCTCTCTCTCTCTCTCTCTCTCCAGAGCCAGAAAAGCAGACTGGTAATCAAAAAGTTTCAGGTAGGTTTGTGTGTTTGCGTTTCGTCCTGCCCCAGTCCCTCTGACTCTCTCATTACAAGCAGTGGTTCTTCGTGGTCAGCGGTCGCAGAGACACTACTCGTACTCGAGGAACTGTTTATGGTAGAATAAGAGATACCTGAGAAGAGACGGACACGGGTTGAGTTCAGCGATCATCTCACATTTTGGCCGGCCATGCTGATGTGTGTGTGTGTGTGTGTGTGTGTGTGAGTCTCCCCTCCTTACCCTTCACTGTCGAGTACATCCTTAATGCTGGCCTTGGTAATAATGGCGTCGTCACATTTGAACCACTGGTCTTTGTGCTGGCGGATGAAGCTGGTGTAGTGGCCACTTTCTAATGTGCCTTGATGGTTGACCACCGCAAACAAGGAATACCTGAAATGAGAGAGAACGTCTCCTGGGTTAATTTAACATTAACATCCAAAAAAGCCCTATTATAATCTTTAAAAAGGAACACATTACTTTGGCCTTAAAGTTGTCACACTTTAAGGCTCGGGAATGAAAGCAGCTCTGAGTTGTGAATTTCTACAATAAGATAGTAAATTCCCGGTACATGTCTGGGAAAATGAAGGTCATTGTAAACGCCATGGATGAAGAGAACTAAGCCGCTTTTAATAGGCTTCAAAACTTATTTCATTATTGGAAGTCACGGCCGGGTGCTTCGGGTCATCAGCACGTGCTGCTGTGCTTTCCTCCCATGATGCTCTGTGACTGCTGAGAGTGGACGGTTTGCGTCAGGAACACGGTACTCACTTATTGTCGTTGTTTAATACGTCGACCGACTGTTGGTACTGGCCGTTCATTCTGCTCTCTTTACTGCGGAGGACAAAGAAGCAGAAGGCACAGACGCATTAATGTTTCATGTCACATGCTCGGCGTAAACATGTCACAGTGACACACACGTCCACTAGGGGGCAGGATCTCACTATCTGCAGCAGCAGATCACTTTCCTGCGTTGTTGCTGATTGCTTCCCTGTCTGAGGCTGAATGGATGTTACATTAAACGCCGCTGCTGCGTGTTCTATTGACATAAAGCTGCAGATGTCGGTGTTTGTACATCAAATGAAGACAAACTTGTCGACCCAGGCGTGTGTGAGGGTCCGCTCTCTGATTAAACAAAGCCTTACCTGGATGCCATGAAGGGCGTCATGTCCAACTCTAGAGGGAAGGAAACGTACGTAGTGATCTTCCGCCGCAGCTTCGCAGAGTGCTCAAACCGCTGCAGACGGAGCAAGGAGCAAGGATGAGCAGGGGAGGGGCAGAAAAAGACGAGAGAGGGTGAGGATGGTGGGGGGTGGGGGGAGAAACATTTAGAAACAACAGGCGTGATGATTACAACAAACTAAAAATAACAGCAAGTGGAATGTAAAAAGTGCAGGTTTTCCCACTCGGGTTGTCACACAGTAACACATTCATAACCGGATAATAATGGGTCGGGATTTATCGAAGACAATCTTCCCGCTGCCTGTTCCCATGAATATCATAAATACATTATAGGTCTCCAGTCGTGTAAGATAAATAAAAGATGGACAGTGGGGGACTGTTTGAGTCATACATGTCCCGGGACGGGGAACGCAGCGGGAGGTAACGCACCGACGACTAAATCGAATTATGAACACACCTACGCACAGGCGGCGCACCAGACAGCTAAAGTCACTGCGAAATCTCAACTCTTCCTCTGTGAAATGCAACACTGCGCGCGCACACACAGAGCAAAGCAGATTATACACCGCAAGCATCAGACGAGAAGTCATCCAGCCACCGTGCCGGAGTGGATGGCAGCTGACTGAGTGGAGGAAGGACACACCCAGAGACACACACACACTCACACACACCGATCACAGCTAACTCTTCAATATAATTCAGTCAGATGAAACTTTTCCTGGGAGATCTCCATCTCTGACAGCCTGCCAACTGAATTTACATGGCACAAGCTTTTTGAACATGCTGATCGAACAAAATGTATCAAGTACAAGTCTTTTTATTTGGACATCTTGGTAAAGTGGGACAGACAGCTCATGTTGAGTGAAACTCAGTGACTCTTACATCAAGCTCTCACCTCAACCACCTTCTGTATCACCTACAACAATTTCAGCTATTAATTGACGAGTTAAAATGTGGCCATTTGTCATGATGCCATTTGCAGAACAGCCAGTGTTGGCGATGAGAAACTGTGGTGGATGGTTTCTTCACATTTCAGAACCTGATGTACAACATCGGACAAATTTGTCCTCTTAAATACTTAAAACTGTCAGACGGCAAGAGAAAAATGTACCGAGGGATAATTGGCAGCGCACTGTCGCAGGCTGACTCACTTTGAGATGGAAACATGCTACGATGGGGAGCTTCTTCATTGTCAGCTGTTTGGTGGACTCCTGGTAACTATGGCAACCGCCACACTTGATTTTGGCACTGCTTCCTAGATGCTCAGGTCGCGTGAATCTGCAGTGGGGAAATGGATTAAGAGCGGGAGAGAGAAGGGGGAGATGTGTAAAAAAAAAAAAAAAGAAGAAGGAGACGACACTTGGCCTGCAGGAGCAGACAGAAGGCGCAAACTGCGAGGAACAAAGCTGCTTCTGTTCGGAGCGTGTTGGTTTTTGTTTTTTTTTTTTTTTTTGTCAAATGTCAATATCTGAGGGCCTGAATAATAAGCCCTGCCTGCGGGGCTTCGGCGCAGCCACTCTCTGTGTCAATTCACACAACCCAACGCCGTGCTGGTACTGCCAACGCCTCGATCGCCATGGCAACTGCACCAACCAGCCCTGTACCTTTAAGAGACTTGCTGCAGCAACTCGGGGTGTGTGTGTGTGTATGTGTGTGAGGAGCTGCAGTAAAAAAAAAAAATGTCAGCAGGAAAAGGAGGTGAGGGGGGGGGGGGATGAGACAAATGTGAGAGGTAGAGGGAGTTCATAGGGGAAAAACGGAATTAGGTGGAACGGGGGGGGTGAAATAAGATGAGGAGTGGTGGAAGAGAAACTGCAAGAATGAAGAGTCGGTGAAGGAGATGTGAGAGGTCACACCTGCACTGTCAACCTGCTGACGGGAGAGGATGAGACGCAGGCGTAACAAGGTTGCTGTGCCTCGGCAGACACCGTGTTTGACCCATTGTACAAGTGGAGGGATGAATTGGATTTGTTTGACTGCTACTGGAGAGACACAGGTGACGCTGTAGAGCTGCATTTCCTTTGAAAATGTCAGACATAATTTCTCTAATGGCGCTGACAATCAGTGTTATTGTCCATTTGCACAGAAAGATCGCAGCACCGCTCATCAATGGCATCTGATCTCTGCGGTATTTTGCAGGGAGATGGACTGAGATTTTTTTTTTTTTTTTTTTTTTACTAATTCAAGCACATATGTGTAACTATGTCCGCCTGATGTACCTGCGCAGGCAGTCTGTGAGCGTGGTGGATCCTGACAGGTGGCTCTCTCCGTTCACTGTGCTGCCGTCTCCTCCGGGACTGAGGGGCCAGAAAGGCGTGGACGAGCCGGGCAGGTCCAGACTGATGTCCCAGAAAGGATCTATTGTTGTGGAAACCCCGCTAGGAGAAAACACACAACGAAAAGCGGCGGGGCCGGTTATGATGTTGAATCAACAGTGTGTAGGTCTGTGTGTCACTTCCAGCGGCTCGTGAGGAGAGGATGACGACATGGACGGTAATGCACGGGGCTTAAATTTGGCACAGCCGCTGTAGATTCTGATCATGTTTTTTTGTTTAAGCCTGCCGGGAGACGAACGTGTGCGTGCGCATAATATCCACACTGTTTCTCCGGGTTCATTTGCAATTCAATGAAGTGTTACATCAGAGAAAATTGGCTTTGCATAGGGAATTTGTATTATTACAGCCCAATGACTGTGATGGACTGCAGCTTGAGCACAATGGAGGCCTCCAGTAGAGAATGCAGAGGCTGTGCATGAATATAAGCGCACAGAGATGGGCTGTCGTACATTATCACTGCTGATTAGATGAGTCATGGAGTTGTAATACCCCAGAGAGACCAGAGGGGGGGCTGCAAGGGCAAAAATCTATGCATTTATGGTAATTGCGAGAAGTAACCCTGCAGTTAATATGACACCATTAATATGAGCACTATTATTGGAAAGCCTTGGGCAATATATTTCATTATTTAAGGGTTTATCTGGTGATCTGCGCTCAACCAGGCAGTTAAATGACAACTCTACATCAGCGGCCTCCGTCTTTTACAGGGGAGGCAGGTAATGCTGCAGTGAGCCGTGTTTGGCTTGCCCGCTCTTCTGGGCGAGGTACTTTGCAGTTCAGTGCAGCCTGTTCGTGTTAATGTGACAGGACAGCTCTAGAGGGCAGGCGGGAAACGCTTGGATTGTGCCGCTGTCTAGACAACCCCCATTAAAAGCTGCTCTGCAGGGACCGGCCCTTCCAACCAGCGCAGTGGAGAAGACGCAACCAAGTGCTTCGCCAACTGCGAGAGGCTGGGCGGCGTCCGTCACAGGCGGAGCAGAAATAGATGGAAGAATAAATGAATGTCCTGAAGGAAAGGGTTGAGGTGGTCATGTTTTTCTTCGTCAGACGCAGTGGGTTGTGTCCCAATTGAAGAAGACCTGCACTTACTGGCAAACTTGACAGGTAACGTCTGATTGGAGGCCCCCGGTGAAGATTTGGTCGATGATGCAGTTACAGTGATTTGGATTGTTGGCCTTCTTCCCGTTGTCGTCTCCTGCAGGAGCACAGAGGACAGCGGACTGTGAAGCGTGCACACGCCACAAGCAGAAACGTCCTCTTTGGCACCTCTGAAAGACTGTCTGGCCCTCTTTCTCACTTTACCGTTCACCTGCAGCAGCGACCGTCTGCCGCTTCGCAGGTCCCTGGATCGGCTCCAGCCAATCACAGCCAGCCTCAACGTTGAGTCTGAGGGTGAGTCAGACTGTCGTTGCATTGCTGCAGGGCCTATTGACATTCCTCACACCGCTTCCTTGCTGTCCCCTTAATACACACCGTCAGCCTCTTAATATAGTGCCAAAGGAACAAAGCGGTGTTTTGTGTCCAGACGTAAGGTACAATTCAAATCAGCTCAGACTGGCTGGATGAGTCTGGAACTTTACATGTGAGGAAAACAGCTTCCAAGGAGCTTACTGATAGTGTCTCCTTTGCAGTGCCTGTGTAGCACATCCAGCGCCGCAATGAGGAACTCATGGGCGTCCTGCTGCTCGTAGCCTGCGAGGTGACGTGCGTGAGTCCACACCAGGTGCAGCAGCCGGAAGGGAATGTGAGGCGAACGGTGACCCGAGTAGAACTGAGAAGTGAGAAGGAAGACGAAAGGGAAGGAGGGAGAGGAGGACGATTAGCATATTTGTTCAGGTTGCTGGCTGCAGAGTTTTAATCACCCTTTATTTTACCAGTGTTCAAAAACGAACGGGGAACGCGAGTTGGAATTAGAATGCTTAGTTTTAATGATCTGATGAGGTGTTGTGGCAACAGTAATCCTGTTCAGAGACTAATTAGGACACATCGGTAAACAGCGGCAGTTCAAATGACAGCAAATCCAGAGAGGGGAGCAGCGTCTGAAGCAACACATGGCTGAATGGGGGGAGGAGGTATGGAGGAAATGCATCCAGCTAGACATTTCTGTATGGCAGAGGCTGTGTTTCCATGGGAATAGGAGTGACTGACAATCCAGGTCAGGGTGAAAGGATGCAGGTGAGAGAGAGAGAGAGAGAGAGAGAGAGAGAGAGAGAGAGAGAGAGAGAGAGAGAGAGAGAGCTGGCTGCACAAACAGTACAATGGAGTTTCAACTCATTAATGCCGGAGAGGCTCTCATTCCTCAACACGCTCACCTTGCTTTCCTCTTCACTCCTCTCTGAAGTCAGAATGAGTCTTGTTTGGGGAAAAACGAGCCAAGCTGACATCTCTCTCTCTCTCTTTTTTAATCTTTCTGTGTAACTCTTCCTTTTTCAGCGGCATGAAGGTGGTTGCCAAACAACAAATTCTACTACGAGACGAATCTCACTTTAATCCAAAAAAAAAAAAAAATCACGCGAGGGTAATTTTTTATGGTGACAGCGAAGTGATGTGGACAAAGGCGGCAAGACTTCACAAGAAGTGAATGTGTAAAAAGAATGACAGGCATGATAGCTCTGTGTGTCTGTGTGTGTGAGGAATCTTCATTGATTTTTCTTCCACGAATGACCCTGAATCTTCTCTCTCACCAGGGAGAGCGGCATGCTCAATCAATGCCTGCCTCCTTGGGTGATAGAGGTGAGCCATTACTTTCTCCATGTGTTATGTGGCAGAACACTTCGGCCGAGTGAGACCGGACAGGGCTCTGTGTGTGTGTGTGTGTGTGTGTGTGTGTGTGTGTGTGTGTGTGTGTGTGTGTGTGTGTGTGTGTGTGTGTTGGGAGCACTGGGTGGGGATGACTCAACTCATTAAACATTATAACACTGTTGCCATCTGTGGGCTCATATATATACCGAGGAGTGAGAGGGTGGAAGGAGAAAGCGAGGCAGTGTGGGAGCCGACCAGGCAGCCATTATGTAACACTTTTTTCACTTGATGAGTTTGTTAAAAACAAACAACGGACTTTTGTGGCGCGGAAGTGGGGGAGAATAGCAAACGGCTCTGGGACATATTCCGCGCCGAGTGATCAGCTTCAATAAAAGGTCGAAGTTCTGCATTTCTGTTTATTCATTTAGCGGGAGACATTCCTCCGAGGCGAGACGTCTCCCTCCCCTCCGCCTCAGTGACTCAGACGTCTGCGGCGGCTTAACTCTACGAGAAATCATTTCATATCGCTTGCTTGTTATACAATTAATTTTTTTGTTTTTTTTTCTTTTAGGGATTCGATAAAGTGGTGATCAGAGATCAAACCACTGGACCTGGACGTCGTACCTCCTGAAAGAGCTGCGACATCTCACACACCAGACAGGAGTTTGATTGCATCTCGCACTTGTGTCTGTCCGAAAGGAAGAAGTCCCGCAGCAGTGGCGTGTGTGTGAGCGCCTGAACGATACAGTTCATGAAACACGTGTTGCCCAGGTTTATTAACCCTCGTAAACCTGCGAAGGGAGGAGACAAAAAAAAAGACAAGAGTGAGATCGACATGACAGATAAATCAGCTCAGGACATCATCTTTACCACTGCAGGAAAATACGAAGAGACAAACATCACGAAAGACAAAAAGCATCTTTTACACCTATTTCTCACCAGCTGAATGATCTGGGAGGAGAGCAGTGCTTGAAGTTTGCAAAAAATACTTCTGTCCATTCAAGCAGCCAATAAAATACTTGACCTCATGTTCCCAAGGTCTCAAAGATGATTGTCCGACCCCATGTGGGCTGTTCTGCGTCTTTTACTTGACAATGCCATCCATCTATTTCGTTTAGTACCGCGCCTTTGACTGATGGAACGCTGCAGGGATGATTGTATTATCAGAGGAGTCGTGAAGCCGTCAATTGTTGAACCACTGTGCTCCTGGGAACCCTCAACGCTCTGGAAAGGGCTTTATACAGTCGCCCTGATCTACGACTCACCAGAGGTTAAACGATCAGACAGCAGGGGTTTACCTGGACAGCTGGAGTCAGCTTTTGTCCTGATATGTTCTTTGAATCGTGGCTCATTAAAGGATCTAAGTTACTACAGCAAACAGGAAACACAGTGTTTGAATTACTTTGTTTCAGGAATAACATATAAAAGCCAAAGATAACTGAAGAAAAACAAACAATGTAATCTTTTTGGAAGCTGCACAGTCAACAGTACTGCGTCGGGTCAAGGCTGCCAGCATATCTGAGTGTTCCAGAAAGAATCCCAAATCTGTGGAGAAAGCAAAGCCTTTCCGCCATCGGCCCGGCGGAACAGGTGAGACGCAGCGAGGTCTTGGCTCTGGTCCAAGCGAGCAGGGTTTTGGTTCAGGAAGAGAGAGAGAGCGCTCAGCAAGAGCTTAAACGCTTCAGACCGGCCCCGGAGCGCACACGTTCACAATAAAACACACGGTCTGACGGCCGACCGCGGCGACCAGCCAGGTCTGAGGAGATACAAAGGCGTGAGGGCCGGCTGGAGGGACGCCGGTACACGGGAGAAATTAGAGACACGATAGAAAAGGAGCAACAGACAAACAGAGGAGAAGCGGAATAGAGAGAAAACATTTGTGGAAGACAGACAGACAGACAAATCCAGGCCCACTGTGGCGAGTATCTACCGGAGAGGGAACACTGTGTTCCGCCTCTCACTTCGCCTGTGGGGGTGCCCGCCCCGGTTAACCCTGGGCATCCCACTTAAATACATGAGCGACCCAGAGAACATCTGCCCCTCAGGCACATGGACACACACACACACACACACACACTGGAGACGAAGATGCCCACCGATGGTACAGTTTGTAGTGATTTTCCTTCGCTTTGGATTGTGTCGTAATAGCTCCAGCTCCCTCTTGGTCGGCTCCCATGTTGTGTATTTCTCCCCGATGCCTGTCAAAACAACACGATAAAATAAACACACACACACACACACACACACACACAAATGGTATTAATGAGACTATCACGTGATCCTGCTTCAGATCCTTCAGAACAGTAACTCTACCTTGTAATTTCCAGGCCTTCCTCTGCTCCTCTTTGGCAATCTGCTCCATGTCTTTGTCGTATATGTAGTCTTGACACACAAAACAATATATTCCGCCGTATAATAAGTCTATTGCTGGAAAAAGAGAACAGAGGGAGGGAGAGAGAGAGAGATTATAATACCAAAATTGCAAACAGAATTCTTTTCCAGCGCAGTGATCCACATTAGGTTTCACTTTACTGGTCGGCCTCACTCGGCGCCGACCCGTCACTCGCTGCGTGACGTGACCGGCTCATTGTGCTAAACAATCAGAAGCAGTGTGTGAGGGGGAACAGTGATGGAATAGGTGTGTTTCACTACACCCCCACCCCACCCCCCACATTTCCTCTAATGCAGCCCACCTTCTTCCATTCTCAAACTCCACAGCAACAATACCTCTGCTCTGTTGCCGTGACAACCTATTTTTAGCATAACCGGACATTTTTTTTCTTTCTTTCTGTTTTTGGCGCTACCCACACTCGGAAAAGCGAGCATGTAATGTAGAAAATCTCACTGGTAAATCGGATCTCGTCGTCACAGCGTCGCGTCTTCTTGTTTCTTACCGATCGGCCATAACATTAAAACCACCCGCTGGCACAGGGATGAGGTGACACCGTGGTTAAGGACTTGTTTGTCCAGCGCTTCCCACAAATACTCAGCTGGATTAAGTTCTGGTAAATTTAAAGTCCAAGTCAACATCGGAAACTTGAAAGTGATGTCAAAGGAAACGGGATTAAGAAGAAAACAGGATCACTTTTGATAAGTACTGACGAGTGCGAACCAGGAAAACCTGCATCAGAGCTGCAGTTTTTGGCTTTTCTCTTAATCTTCTCAGTCAGAGGTCTGCAACGAGCCGCTCTGGAGTCACATGAGGCTCTCCAGCCTCTTTAGTGGCTCCATGAAGGGAGTCCTGAGAGCGAGGCCGCCCGCTCAGGACAGGAAGGGAGACCTGTGATGGGAGCTTTCCGTCTCTCAGACAGGGGAGTTTGCATTAATTTGATTAGACATGAACAGAGTGCTGGTGTCAGGGAGGCTCCTGTGGAAAGCTCAGAGCTAATTAACACTGCAGCCCTGCACTCTGTGTGTGTGTGTAACCAAACTGTTGAAATACATTTTAATTAATTAAAGCCATTAAGAAAGCGACCAAGCCACCCTATTGTCTCCACGGTTTCCATATTTAGTTGTCCTCATCAGGATAATATCACAATCTTGTTCATTAGTGCCACTGTCGTATTTTGCATCATTACCACGGAAGAATGACTGGAGCTTTCCTGCTTGCTGTGGATTAGTAAAGAAAACCCTCCAATCCCTCGTTGCAGCAAATTAACATCATTTGTCGAGCTATATTTATCAACGAGATCAACATAACTTATTCCAGTGGAACCCGAATATAGCAATAGGTGATACGACAGGGTTCTATCCCTGCTAATCAATGAAGCGTCTTTTCAGCTCCTCCCTTTTGCAGGCGTCGTTTGTCACTGCAGCTTCACTGCAGGCAGGGCAGGTTTTCACCCCAGACGCCTTTCTGACCACAGCCAAGATCTGACCATGGATCCCTCACATTCAAGGTCAAATACTTAAAATACTGATTCATAGAAGTAGCTCATATGAATGGAAGTTATTCAAGGAGAAAACATCTTCAGAGTAGGATCATTTTTTTTCTGTTGTGAAAGTTTTTTTGATATGTTAAACATCTGGAGAAAGAGTTGTAAATGCTGATTAACAACTTGAAATACTATTTAAAGACTCCTTATAACGCATTATTTGTTGGAAAAAAAAATGGGAAAGACCAATCTTGACCAGAGTTTGAGGAAAAAAAAAAGTCTGAAAATAAGTGACTTACCTAGATTGTGTCTCTTGTTTTTCGCGTGCTCGTGAATGTGTTTCTTCGTAAAACAGCCGAAAAAGACGCAGTAGAGACAAGAGTGGAGCCGGTTGAGGTGGGCGCCACACATGTGACAGATACACGACTTGGCCTAGAAATGCAGATCCAAACAGGGGGTTGGGTGGTGGTGGTGGGGGGTGGGGGAGGAGAGAGAAAAGAAATGGTAAGAAAAACTCTCACCGCAGCAGAGTAGCGTTAAGTACAGTGTAAAACTCGGTGACAGCTGAATTAGATTTCCATCTTTCAGGCCATCGCACAAACATTTCGGAGGACAGGGTGCTTGAGTAAACCTGGTTGGAAGTCGCACTAAAGACTGCTGCTCCTGTTGACAACTCCAATGCAGCTGAATAACAACATATTTCCCCGGCAAATCATTGGCTCTCTAACACATTCGGGGCATGATGGGATTTAATGCTTGGCAGGCACACTGAAGAGCCGAGCGGAGACTGTCTGAAACACACACACACTCACACACAGACAGCAGCGAGTGTGTGTGAGTGATTGGTTTGATGACAAGACTCAGAGGTGACCGGAGAAACTGGAAGACATTATTGCTCATCCTGGAAACAAACATTATCCAGTTTCCACAAATATACACATTTGTGCACCCCGGGACCAAAGGGTTTCTACAGACTGAGTGATTTTAACAGTTTTGTGTGTTTATTACAGGTTTTACTGTGCCAGTGTGGAGTCAGTACTGCATTGGCAGCGAGAATAACAAGGTTATCGTGGACAATATGTCACCTTAAAGCCCCCGGACCTTTAAATAAATAAGCAAAGTGAACCAAGAATCAAGCATTTCTAGTATTTCTGCACAGGTGGCAAGTAGTAGTGAATTAAATAGGGATTAGGGATGGAGATGAGAATTCCTTCTCCTTGGGAATCTGCAAAACGTTCATTTGATGGAGTTGTTTCGAGTCTTATTCTACAGCTTTAGCTTGTAAATAGCAGCCACTCTGTCGTGCAGTAACATTTCTGACACTGCCAGAAAATGACCGAGGGCTGTTTGTGACAATGCCCGTCCAGAAACCCTCTCACCGTACGATATAATCCCACAGATTTTAAACCACGATCAAAGACTGCTGCAGAATTACCCATCTTTCAAGTGAGGCGGCGGAACTCGGATAATGTGTTCCTGAGGCTCTGGTAGAGCAGTTACGCAATTAAAACCTCTTTTTTTCCCCTGCACATGCAATTTCCTGGTTGATTCCATTGTGAAACCGACAATGACTTTGAAGCAAATGACCTAAACGGTGTAAAGAAAATCACATATACAGGACATACGGCTGAGGACGAAGCAGAGATAATAGGATAAAGCTGTAACAAGGTAAATTTAACACCTCGTTTAAGCATTTTCCGTCATCCATCAGTCGCTGTGTGGAAGAACACTGGATTAAAAAAAAAAAAGTTAAATAAATTCAATAAAGCTGGGTCATTTCAAATGGCTCTGTTCTACTTTGTAAATTGGCTTTTATCCAAAGCAGCGTCGAAGAATCCATACGCTAAAAATCAATTACGACGTCAGCCTTTTAGAGGTGAGCGGCTTCTTCTTCTTTGTGTGTGAAGACGATTAAAGTATAGCAGAAAGTCATCTGCGTGCCTGCTTTGAAAGGGGAGAAATTAAATCAGAGAGGAGGGCGAGGACAGAGAGCAATCTAATCTCTCAAGGTGCAGACGGAGGAGCCGTGAAGCAGGTAAAGATCCAACGCGGTGAAAAAGAAACCTTTCCACTGGTTCACACTTTCTGCTACAATGTGTGAAAGTAGTTGTGAGATTAGAGTCCCGTGCTCCTAAACGACTTCAGTTACCGGATGTGAACTCGGCTGCCCTCCACTTGGCTTATTGCCGAATTCGAACAAGAGACTGAATAGTGTAATGAGAGTTCATTGTTGGAAGGGAATAGAAAGAGTTGTGCCACTCAGTTTCACTTCCCTATTCTTGGATGACACAAAATACTCAACAATGGATTTTTATTATTATAACACACCCATCAAAGGCAACTCCTTCTTGGTAATATTAAAGACACTGCATCTAAATAACACAAAGGAAGTTTTCTTAGAGGCTGAAAACTGTCGGTTTATCCTCCGAAATGAGTTTACAGTCAGTCAGACAGTTATTTGAATATTGGTCTCAGCTTCGCATAAATGTTTATGTTGTTACCAAACAGTTCTGCTGCAGCCATTTATCCTGTCAAGGAGAATATGCCGCAAGATCTTATTCAAAAATGTTGGGAAGATAAGCCTTCCCTCCCCGGGCTGCACCGTGTTTAGATATACTGACAATGATACTGACAGTGCTGCAGGAGAGGGCCGGGCGATTTTCAAAAGGGAGAAGAAAAAAAAATGGTTGCATGGAGACCTGAATCTCATCTCACTCCTGCAGGGAGTGGGTGGGAATGGTCAAAAAAAAAAAAAAACCTAAAATCTGGAGGAGTGGGTACAAAGATTGAAATAACAGGTCCACGCAGAGTTCTATTGTTGGGAGCATCCGAAATGCAATAAAACACCAGAACTGTTCAATTTTCACCCGACGGCTGGTGTGCTGCGATACCGGCCGCGCGGCGCCGCAGGGAGAGGCAGCGCCACTCCCCGCCCGGTCCGTGTTGTGGCTGAGCGTTAGCTGGCATGGGCCGGATTGTGATGACATTGCAGTGGAGGGGATACTCGTGGGGGGGGGGGCAGACACTAAGCTCTGTTTTCATTCGCACTGGCCGGCTCTGAGAGGGGGAAGCACCGAATCAGAGAGGGGAGCTTTTCCAAACAGGGGTGAAGGATGAGCGGCAGACAGAAGAGCAACACCAAGTATTTCTATAACAGTTTGGGATCAATAACTCCAAGTCAAAATCCAGGAACACACCTCGCCCTCCTCTTCACCCTCTACTACTATCATAAAAAAATGTCTCAGCCTCGCCCCTCTCACTCACAGCCAGTCCATTCCTCACTGTCAGCAGTCCTGTCCTCACTGCACCCTTGGCAATGTTGTATTAGATCAGCTATTGATCAACCGATGGCTCAAATGACTGAAACAAGTGTCAGACAGGTAGCCGGCTCATGTTCACGCTGCGCTGGGCTGCGTCTCCCATCTGGGCTGTGCTCTCTGAGGCCAGCTGGACGGCAGGGCAAAGAGCCTTTAATGCACAGAGCTGCTGATTGATTGGACAACAGATTCAGAAAGGCAACGGCTGAGAGATTAGATCTCAAACGCATTGTTAGCGTGAAAGGTAGATAGCCATTAACCCTTCACGGGTCGACTGAATCTGCGAGCTGACAATGAGCCTCTTCTAAACATCATAGCGAAATCTAAAACCTCACGCTTCATTCCTCCTCTCTCATTCCTTCAATCTGCCGGCATTATTCCCCCCTTCAGCATTTTAGGTTAATGCATTCATATATTCCAGCATAAGCAGTAATGTGATGAGCTGTGACTGATGAGAGCGAATGGCAAAGACAATTATGATGTGGACAAACGTCTGGCTCCACTGAGCACGCTCCGGCTGCTGCAAAGCGGCGAGCGCAGAGGGGCGGGGCGGGGAGAGTCAATACGGAGCAGAGCGCCCGGCTATATGAGAACAGTGACTCACCATGCTGCCTGATGCTCATAAGCCCGTGCAAGCTCCTCAACACACACACACACGCTCGTACATCAACAAACTGAACAATACTCGCACTAAATATGCCTAAAAGCACATGTAGAATTCCATGACGTAAACACACACTCAGACACACTCGGTCCTCTTGGATTCTATATTCGATAAGAACAAGCCAGAGAAGGCTCGGGAGGGAAACTGCTGGTGATGCTCCAGAGCCGTGCTGCTGACTGACCCCGTGGGGCTGCAGCCTGTCAGTGCCTTGGCAGGATGATGTTGTAGCAGCCCCCCCCAACCCCCCACTTTCTCCTGCAACATGCGCCTCTGAGAAGCTGCGCAAGATGAAACACATTCTATCTTTTCCTATCTGTCCTTCATCGGCTCTTCACGCCGTTGACGGTGGCGTGGTGGTGTGTGGCGATTTCCGCCTCATCCAAATGGGCCCGAGACGCAGGAGACACGAGGGATTTCCGGAGTGTGTCGTTTAGCCTCATACTGTCACACACTGCTATAAGGACATTACAGTTAAAGCCTAAGCCCCAGTCCATGGAGTCGAGCTTCTTGACAACTCCAGGAAATGAAATAAAGCCAAGTTGGGGGGGGGGGAAGTTAAGTTTATACCACAACCTGGCCTCGAATTTGTTTTATTCAGGGAGCCTTGTGAGGACACACTGCAAACACACAGACGTGCGGAAGGAGGCACGCTGCCTCAAAAGCTAATTGTGAATCAAAACAGAAAGCCTCATAACGCAGCAGTGTCTAGCTAACCTTCATGCAGTTCATCAGGCTGAGCACGGCTCTAAACAAACACACACACACAGCCACATTTGACTGCACAGATGGTTATCAGTCGATGCCCATGGTTAACAAAAGGCTGTGTGATCATTTGTCAAACCTTGCAGCCGCCATATGCCCACAGCCGCGCCACCAAAGTCACCCACATTTAATCTCCCCAAACACATGACCTGTGGGGACAGCTCATGTGACGACTGCCCACACCACAGAGGCTCTGAATGTCCTCCCAAGGAGTCGGATCCCATTAGATCATATATTTGATTCTTTCTTGGCCCCTCACAACAACAATTTCAAAGCTGCAATGCAACAATCTGCATCTCTTTCACAGAAATCTGACCAGGTTTTCCAAGCAGACTGCCTGGACTCAAGAAAAGTCGCCCTTTGGTTCCAAGGTTTTAACAATAGCGTGTCCACACTAAAAGAGATTGATTGCCTCAAAGTTCTGGGCTTGGTGTGCGGTGAGAGAATGAGTGACAGATCATTAGCCAGATGGCGGTTCGAGGGGAGGGCTGGACCGCCGCCTCATTGGCTGGATCGGGCCACGGCCAGCACGTTTTGTGGCCGTGGTGTCTTTCCAGAGACTGTCGAATGAGACGCGAAGTGGGGCGAAGAAGAGATGGACAAAGGAGGAGGGAGGAGTGGAGGTAGAGCTTTCAAGTGAGGAGGAGCTCAGAGATACGAGCTTATTCAAAACACAAAGCCGTGCTCAACAAACAAAGTAAAATCCCAAAGTGAAAGCTTATGAAGGTGAACAACAACTCGATAAAAAGATGAGAGCTTTGACTCCTTGTGTGTTTTTGTATGTCTCCTTTTCACTGCTGCTAGAGCTGCTGAACATTATATGGTCCAATTCCCAGCCTCATGCAGCAAACAACCCATGAGCAAATATTCTGATTTGTTCGCCCTGTTGTTCGTCCTCAAAACAAAGCAAATTCAATGATGCAGTAGAATAAAGATGGCAAGTCCATCACTACGCAGGGAGAATTTCCTGCGGCCGAGGAATTCTGGAAGGAAAATATAAGGAAAGGACGCCACAAGGTGACACACCAGGCTCACAATGACTCTGGGAGGAGTTCGCAGACCTTCTGCCCTTTGTTTAGTCTGAGTCACTGAAGCCACCGCCGCAGTGACTGACAGACCAAAAGCCACATTAGACAAGGCCGAGGAGTAACGAGGAGCCAGACTTGGAAGAAACAGGCCTGGATGAGGACCAGAAACCATCATGCAACATGGCCAAACCCACAGAATGTTTTCGACCAGTGAATGAATGGGATGAAGGAGGGGAAAGGAGAGGATAGGGAGAATTTAGAGAGCACCCATAATTTCTGATATAAACTGTACCAAAAAGAAAACTGCATGCACAAAATGAATAAAATCTTCTTTGTCACATAAATCACAGTGCGAATAAGAAAAAATTATGAAAGCTTTTTGTTTTTTCCACACTACTTTGATACGTTGTGCAGGAAGCAAGAAGAATTGTAATGAAAAGGGTTTTACAAACAGAAAAAAAATACTGAAAGCAAGAAAATGGAGGAAGCAGCAGCAGCAGCAGCGTGGGAGTGAGCGCAGCAGAGGAAGGAGCCAGCGATATGAAGAGTCTGTAGGAATAGATCCTGGTGCTCCGAACGTATGCTGATGAGTCAGGGAGCGGGGCCTGTGATGTGATGGAGGCGGATCTGACAGCGAGATCTGCTCACAGCTCAGGATTCAGCCGCTCTATGGGAGGGGCCGGGGCTTCATTACATTTGTGTGAGTGCATGCATGTGTGCGAATTGAAAAGGGAGGGGGGGAAGGGGGGGGTTGAAAGGGAGCAATGTAGATGCACCGTTTTTGACAATATTTTCCTACCAATGAAATTCCCGGCTACATCTCGTGCATTCTCTTTCATCTCCCCTTATCACGGGCAAAATGGAGCTTGTGCTTGTGGAAGGGGAAAAGGGGGGCTACGCCTCGCCCGTTCATACATGATTCATTAAAATGAGAAAATAAAAGTCAAGTTCGTTCCACTCTAATCATGACCTCCGCTCCTTTAATCAGACTGACAGCAAATTCTTCAAAGCAGCTATAGCTGGACATTCTGCCAACCAGCTCAGGTTTAACTGCATGAGTTTGTTTTATTATGGAAGTGTTTCAGTACACTGAAATAGTAAATGGGAGTCCATTCTGCCTGATGGAACAACCCTCAAATAAACAAACAAACAGACCCTTCATGAATATTCACCACCGCCAGCCAACTTCACAGCCATTCACTATTTATGAATTATGAATACGACTGGAGTTGAGATGTTGAAGCTGAATTCAATGTAAAGAAAACCTATTCGGTTGCTTAAAACAAGGGAAGGTTAAGTATCGCTCCAATAAATGCCAGTTTAATTTGAAAAATGAAACATTAAAACCTCACGTGAACATCATGGAGCGTACATGTGTGACTTACGTTGTTTTTCCACATGCTGGATGTGATCTGTGGCTATCTGACAAAACCAATCAACACCTTTTAATGACTGCTGATGGCCTGTCGCTCCTTTAACCAGAGTAAACACTAACGGACAGAAACATGGCAGAAAATCTCGTGATCTTGAATCCCAATACCAGCAAACTTCTGTTCATCCAAAACATAACAGAAAAATCCTCCTGGCTTTTGGTGGAGGGACCAGACTGCTGCAAACTCCTGAGTTGGCTTATAAAATTTGAAAAAAAAAATGCTGTCATCTCTGCACCACCTAATATTCCAAAGGATCAACCGAAATGAGATACAGTGGATTTTAAGTTACACTTGTCAAGGCGTCTCTGCCTGTCTGAGCCTCAGCTTGAGCATGCAGAGCATGTGACAGGTTTTCCACCTATGCTCCTGCACATCGGTCGGGAATTGATTCTAGCTTCAGGTGGAAAGGCTGAGAGCCGGCAGGAAGGCTGATGAGGACAGGCTGCAGAGGAGGAAAAAGGAGAAATGAGGGGAGAAAAAAAAAAACAGACGAGGTGAAAAACAGCAATTGGGGACACAAGGCGCTGGCTAATTAAGGCGAGCCAGTGAATGACAATGACTTGACTCCACACAAAGCATAAAGGGGGATCTTTTCGTTTTCTGTGTCCTCGCCAATGCCACTGCTGAATATGTAGTAAGCAGTGCAGTGATGAAGTGCCGTCCAATCAGCCATTCAGACTTCCACCCCAATGCCGCTGTCGTCTATTCAAAAACAAAGCGAATGTATTTCGCCGTATTAAGAGTCCCAACTTCCACGTCGCCGGCGTTTCGTAACTCAAGGCTGAACAAGCAATACGAGTTCCTGAGCTCACCTCATGAGCACACGCTGCCTGTGTGGCGGCAGAGCAGCGCCACAGCTCCCCTGCAAGCCACGCTGCTTTCACTGAGGGACAAATGAGGCAACAATGCTCCTGCAAAAATCCATTTACCCTGTACTGCAGTGAGGCAACATGGAGAACGCCTCAGCAAACCACTTCATCAGTCACCTGCGCCTCCAGCAGAAGATGTTAAAATAGTTGCAGTACAATGTGCAAAGCTAAAAGAATGATCACTACAACAACTAATCCTGACTTGAAAAACTAGTTACTGGTAAACTGGTTCCCTCGAAAGCTTCATTTATGAAATATATAAAGGAGAAGCACTTCTCTTTTCTTTCTACACACCTTCCATATCCTATATCTGGCAAAGATCTGCATAGATAACACAGCAAGAGCGAGCGATGTATTTAAATACCTCATAATTCAGCAGGCATGATGAAAATATCAGATAAAATGTTAAAAAAAAACTGATAACAAAACCTAAACTGCTTGAAAGCGGTAATTCATTCCATCTATGAGATTAATATGTGGAAGTCTCCATGATGTTTCAGGACAAACTTTACCTTAACCTCACAGAGACACACAAGTATTTCCAGAGCTGTTTTCTAGGTATAAAGCGACTGCTGGTAATGACTGTAGAAGTAATTATTTTGGATTTTTTTGTAAACTTAGTGTGACTTTGGCAAAAACGTTCATGAGAGGCTTTCGAAAATGATACTATGTTTTTTCCCCCCCATAAGTAAAGAATGAGCCAGATTTGCTAATCACAGCAAAGAGCTTGGCAAGAACATTACAATTTAATAAACAAGCAAATCAAAGCACCTCTGACATGTTTTTATTTTTTACTATGGCAAACCGTCTGAGCTCCTGTTGACTGCAATATTTTCAGGTAGTGTGAGAAAAGAGAAACTTAAACAGAGGAAATCAGTTGGTAAAAAAAAAAAAAATAGCTGCAGTTTCACACATTAGTTTAAATATAGATTTTAAGAAGCCAATTCAAAATGCAGTCATTCTTTTATCATTCAGGGTGCAGGGAAATGAACACATCGTAATGAAAAGCATCCAAGATTTGCCATTTAACCGTGACAAACTCACAATGTGGCTCATCTATACCTGTCCATCTGGCTGGAACAGTTCATCACAGGAGACAGAACAATGGGGGATGACTCCCCCCACCACTTTGTTTTACATCTAACATTCAGTCCATTAAATGAAGAGGCATTTGAGGCGGGCGGGTGAGCAGGAGGAGAGAGAAAAGCAAGCCAGCTCTTATTCATCAGGACTACCTGCATTATGTCAGTGAAGATGAGGAGTAGGATATGCATCAACTCACCAGCTCTGTCCATGCTGCATCACTCTGAAGCACCTATTTTAACCACAACGACATAAAAACGTATGACGTTCAGGGGAAAAAATAAATAAACTTCAAAACTTGTTTTCAATGTGCACATCAGAACAAAAAAAAAAAAATCAGAGACACGACGACTGACAACAAAAAAAGAAGGGGAGTGAGGGAAAGCTGCAACGCAAATCCACATCTGATCACAGTGGGTGAGAGCAGGCCGAGCAGGTGTGGGATGAACCCTAAAGACAATCAACTGAAGCCCCGGCCATCAAAGTGATGGAACAGCAGTGACCCGGGATGAAGAGAGAACTGCTAATGTGTGTGGACCCGGTGTGTGCGTGTGAACAGACACAATGGGTCCATTTGGTATGGTAATGTTAGCCTGTGGACACAATTCTCTTCCTCAAAGAAAAAAAAAACTCAAAAGTTTGAGCAATCTACAGCTAAAAATCTGACTCTCGACACAAAAAGCCTGGATTGTCGTCGCCTCGGCAGAAGAATCAAGTGTTGCAATCAATAAGAGGCAGTTCGCCGAGCACAGTCTTTCTGAAGCTAACTTGCCGGTGAAAACCTAGCAGGCTAACCGTGGTGTTGGAAACTGTTCCACAAAGAGCAGAATTCTGTCAAAAACACGTTCAGTGATTGTGCTTCATGTGAGACATTTTGGTTACGTGTGTGTCTATGCCACATCAAAAACATTATTCCACTTTTTGTATGTGAGGCTAACGTTGCAGTTCCTGTGTTTTTACCTTGCGTCTCCTGGTCTCAGCAGTACCACTCCAAACAAAGCATTGGTATATGACTCGGAGGTTTTGTTTCCAATTATCCACCTTATAACCGTTCACATGGGAGCACCCGGCCGGACTCATGACAGACAAAACATTCAGTTTGTTGTTTTTTTAGGTGACAATGAAAAGTCTCCTGGATTATTCACTTAGCTAGGCTAGCTAGCACGAACTGTCTGTCCAGAAATGGTTTCCGTTTGGAAATGGGACAATCGATGTAGTATCCAAAATGCTCCTCGGGCATCTGACAAACACGGTCTAAATCTGTTCATGTAGTCACCTAAAAGAATAACCAGTCCAGTTAAATTTCAGTCCCCCTAGCTGTTTGGACAGTTGTCTTTTCCTTTAGGGTTAGCTCCACTTCCACTCTCACGATTAGTTAGCTTTCTTTCTCTAGTTAGCCTGCTAACACTCAGCCACAGCTTCACAATGCCCGCCCAGCGTCAACCGTGATTTGACAACACAAAGACCTGACGTCACCACGCTCGCTTCGGAGCTCGCTGGGTGCGCTCGGTTTGTCGTGCGGGGTACTCCGCGAGAGCGGGGAAGTACGAGATTTGAACCACTAGCTGCATCAATGACGTCGCCTTAGCTGAAGCACCACCCACCCAGGGCAATCTGAAATATGCAGTCAACCTAATTTTTTTCACAGCGTATTATTCTGAATGGTGGAAATTACCTCTGTTTTATTATTGTCTCAACATTTATTTGCATCGCATAAGTATTTAATATTGTTTTTTTTATTGTTCCACATTGATGGATTTTGTCTTGATATTCAAGCATAACTGTCACATTATGTTCACAGTTTATTTGACTATTTGAGCTCATAATAGTACAAAACAGCTGAACCTGAAACTCAAAGACAACACGCACACTGAACAGGATGCATTATTTGTGGCAAATGTAACCCTTTGGAATGACCAGTGAAAGCCTACCACCTAGTGGATATGAGGTGTAGGTGTGTAGTTAGTGAGGACTTATTCAAAAGTCAACCTGTCTCGGTAAAAAAAAAAAAAAAAAAAAAAAAAAAAAAAACCATGATCACATGAAGCAATTAGAAATATCTTAAATTAACCTCTGTTCATACGGGCATTGAATTAAATTACTGGGTTTCCAACAAAAGGCAAAGCTCTCGAATATGAGGGGTTTTTTTTCAGAATGTTGTGCTGCATTTGGTGAATTTATGACAATTTTTACAGTTATACTTGATTGCTACTTTGTGGAATAATTCCTAATAAGGGAAAATGAAATGAAAAATGGCATACATCTTTTCTTGATAAAGGCATGCGAACATTTACACAAAAATGCTCAAATCGCCACTTCATTGAACTTTTGCACTCTAATATGAAAATGTCTTAAAAATGAACTACCTAGATTTTCTTTCGAGGCAACAATCAAGGACACAATGACCTGGATGGCCAAGAATCTTCTCAGACTATTGTTGTAACTGTCAATTCTGCTCTGAAACACAAAGGACAATTTAGTCAATGATGATGATGATGATGATAATGATGATGATGATGACGATGATGATGATGGAGGTGGTGGTGGTAGTAGTGGTTATGTTATATCTGAACCTCTTCATCCTTGCAAACTTCAGTAGGTCGTATTGAATGCAGGCTAGAAGATGCAACAACAGCATATGAAGTCATTAATAAATATACATGCATGTTCTAACCAGTCCCATTTTTTTCTGGTCACCGAAAATAACTTCCAATGTTTATTCCTGTTGATATAGTATCACCATCCCACCCCACAACAGCGAAAGTTTTATTTTTCACTTTGAGCACTTGGGGGCAGTATAAGACCCCACATGTGAATCATATAAATAAATAAAGAAATGAATAAAAATCAATGAGCAGAACTTCAGCTCCCATGAGATAACTTCAAAATGTTGGTTAATAGATAATAATGTCTAGTTATTAACATGCTACTTTATTTAATCATTTATATAATAATCGAATAGAAAATGTTTTTAGGATGTCCCACCGAGTTATGTGAACTTGTGAAAGCTTGCAACAGCCTCAAACTGTATGCTGAACACAGCTTTTTCCTCATCGACTGGACCTGCTGATCTGTGCAATAATGCAGGCACCTGCTTTCTGGACAGTCATATGAATGATTACGGGTTGAGGGGGAAAGAAAACACAGCATGTCCTTGTTTTCAATATTTTGAGGACAGGCCTTCAAAACTATCTCAAATAAGATCTTACAGACACAAATTTCTTTGGCAAAAGACAGTAGAAGAAAGTACAAAGTGTAGCCATATAGTGTGACATCGATTCTTAGATAATCTTTATGAGAACAAACACACACACACACACACACACACACACACACACACACACACACACACACACACACACACACGCATTGTTCAAAGTGAAAAGGGTCTGTTTAAATAAACAAGAGATCATTGAGATTCCAGGAAAATGAATTATTACTTTTCTGAGAAAGTACCTCAGGAGACATGAGACAATTCACATGGTGGCTGCTGAACACACATCTGAAAAAAATGTGTGGATAGAGAACGGCTGTAATCAGTGCCAGAGAATGTACAAGTCAAGACAGTACATTCACAGAAATTAACTTCTGAGTTATCAGTACTGGCTCCTCATCTTTTTTCTTCTCAGCAGAGGATTGCCTTGTCAAATATATTTTGTTGACCTCAAATAGCCATGACTGGAGGGCATTGTTCATGTGGTACTCTACAAACACATAATACACCCTCAGCATCTGACTGGTTACTCTACTTTGTTGCGTAATGATGATAGTTACTTGAAATTTATTTCCCAGAAACTTCTGTGGATGAGAGAAATATGATGTGCCCAAAGTTCATGGTTCGACATTTGGAATTCAAGAAGAAAAAAAAAAAAAACAAAAGAGAAAAGAAACCAGTGTTGATGCATAAAATTGAATCCAATACACTTTCAGTGACGGGTGGTGTGTTTTGCAGAGAATAGCATGCAAAGGTTAACTCTCAAATCAGATGACAAAGAATCAGCATCCCTTGGGCTCCATTAGAGCTTTTTTTGTGTGGGTCGTCGGTGCAAGACAAATCACTCTTGACAGATCGTTCAGTTTGAAGTGTCAGACGGAGTGCTTTCCACGCAGATGCTCCTGTTTTGAGTTCATGACTGGGTTATCGTTATGAATCTCTGCTGTATGATAACAGAAACCTTTTTGTTATAAGGTTGATTCCCTGCGGGAAAAATGCAGCCTATCAAAGATTCAGATCATCTTAATTGCTCTGGAGCAAACTTTTGTATCGAGTTTCCATGAAATGAATACTTTAAATGTTGTGGGTTTTTTTTAGAAAGCTAAAAATGCTCTTGCACAAATGGAAATTGAAGAAAATAAATACTTTATACTAGTAACTTATCATGGAAATGTAGGTTAATAGTAATCTTTTAGTAATATATTATAGCTGACTATTAGGCAAAGGCAGGATACACTCTAAATAATCACACCCAATCTGGTTTGGTGACCAACAAAAAATCGTTGCATGATTTAACTCACTTCAGACATGGCTGGGAGCGAAGAGGGAGGCCGCACACATGAATAAACCAGTCAACAGTTTCATTTCACTCAAAGATTTAAAGTATATCTAAATATCTAACGGTATCAATTTGGGAAGAGTCACATATGTCTAGCAGTTATGGACAACAGAAAGCTGCGTGTGATATTACATGTATTAAATCAAAGACATAAGAAGAAGAAAAAGATCCTGAGCTGTGAGGCAGGCTTTTATACTCTTTGAAAGCTTAACCCAGCTGACCAGGTGAATTAGACTATACTTCCCATCGCCACGTGCAATCTCTTGGTAGCTACAGGCAGCAGAAGAGCAAGACGTCATTGAGAATCTGACAAATGAGCATGACCAGCGATCATCACACTTATTTAGTCATTGATAAATGTGACTGAACAGTCACTGGCATCACTGAGAAACAGAAAATTATGGTTATTTGTCTATCTAATGCTGTTCAGCTTTGTGTGAGATTGTCAGGAAGGTGTCAGTATAAGCATTGTGTTGAGCTGGAAAATATTGTGAGGTCCTGATTAATATTAGTACTGTTTTCAGATATTCTGCTCCGCTGGTGTTTGTTAATGAGGCAGAAAAAAACTGTCCATAGTAAAGTAGGCAGTGATGTTAGTGAATATATTGTAAGAGAGAGAAGTGAGTAAAAAAAACCCTACATCTTCTGAAACACAAAAATTAATTAAAAAGCAAAATAATGAAATGATCTTTGATGTGTGTATCATAATATTTTTATGTCTCAGTGACAGTAAGATAGGATGTCTTACTGTCACTGCCACACGCACGTTATTCTCTGACATGCTCCAGTGTCATTCCAATTATGTGTATATTACGAGAGTCGAATATCTGATTTGTTTGTGTGGCATGAAATTGTTGGGTCACAAAATGACCCAGTTTTTCGAATGTGAGATGTCAGAGCTTTCCCCATGACCCAAATGGTACAACGTTTAGCCCACACAGTGCCCTACATGCTCATATGTAGGTCACCAAAACAAACTTTTTACAAATTAGCAGTTAAAGTCCTGTTAGAAATTAACAAGAATACACACAGGTTCATAAATACTGATGCTTTGGATGGAGAAGTGGAGAAAATGTCAGATTTTCCGCATGTGTTAATGTGGAGTTGCTTGCCTTTGAAGCTCCTCTTAAAAAGATGCTTGTGGCCATGTTGTGGAGGTTAAGGACTGCTTCATTCAGCTGGTGCTGAATGTAACATCTGAAATATGTAGGTCATCAAGATTTCAAAGATGGCATGGCAGGGCAGAGGACTCAGGTCAAGGGCTCAAATGCTAGAGCGGGGTTTGCATGTTCTCCCCGTGTTTTCTTCAGGTGCTACAGTTTCCTCGCATTGTTCAAATACATGCATGAGAGGTTAACTGGAGACTGTAAATTGCCCCTGGGTGTGTGTAGAGTTTTGTCTCTATGTTTGTCATTTGATGAACTGCCGGCCGGTGCAGGGAGTCTTCTGTCCTCCTGCTACCCGCTGGTCTGAACAGGAAGATGGATGTATCAAGACCTTAAATAAGAAAAATGTTTCAAGTGAGGCTACTCACAGACAAAATGAACTCTGTTTACAAAATGAACTCTGTTTGTTTGTAGAACAACACGGTCATGATACCGTTCATTAAGCTATGTTATACTTTTTAACTGACAAATGAAAAGACTGGGGTTCACGGCAAACACAATGAGAGCGCAGAGAACCGTCAGGGACTGCAGCCTGATATCACCAGAATATAGGTCAGTGATCAAGAAAGAAAATATGGACCAGCTCGGCTTATGTGCTGTGCTTGTCTGTAATCTGTTGGCACCAAAAGAGAGATGGGTCACCATGTGTGTCACCAGTTGCATTTGAGTAGCAATTAGCTGTTTCTCAGAAAAAAAAAAGTAGACGGAAGGCCTGTATGGTTTATTAGCTTTTCCCTTTTATCCAATACCATTAGTGTGGTTTCAATATGAACAAGCCAGGTGTGCGAGCATGGAAGAGGGCTACCCTGACAAGTACGCGTGACCTCAATAGAACCCTTCCGTTATCTGTAAATCAAACATATAGAATGTGACATTCTCCTCCATTAGAGTATGTTCATTCCAGTCATGCACACCACTGTCTTCACAGGTTGCCATGTTTCAGTTTCCAGCTGCATATCACGTGTCGTGCTTGTAGACACAGTGGATTGAAACAACATATAGGTGCTTAAGGTTGCTAGGAAGTAGCATATGAAACATGTTACTCCCAGTCACCAGAGGTCAGCTTCAAGTCATTTGTGTCTTAATAGGTCTGTGGCCTACTTTTAGGGAATAGTATATGGGTTATCTGGGGTTTCATTTAAAGAAAGGAATTCATTTCTTAAATTAATAGTAGGATTATTGAAAAAATACAGTAATTGATTATTCATTTATCCATCAATGCTCATTACCATTTTATCCTGTTCAGGATGCTAGAGTCAATCCCAACTAACTGTGGGAAAAAGCAGGGTACACCTGGTAACCAGTCCATCACAGGGCAAACACAGAGACAGACAACCACACATACTCACATTTATACCCAGATAGCAATTTAGTCTCCGATAAATCTTACATGCATGTTTTTAGTGATGGAAGGAAACTGAGGTAAAACCAGGCGTACACAGGGAGAACACGCAAACTCCAAGCCGAAGGGTCCTATTTAAACCCAAGACTTTGTTTTTAATTTTTTTTATTGTGTCAATTTGACACCTTTACAACAGCAGAAGTTAACTTTTTTGGAAAATTTCCTGATGCATGTGGGGAACTTTTGCTGATATTTATCAGTAGGCGCCAAGTGTAGGTGCTATGAAGAAAAACAAGAGCAATGCTTCAGCTTCTTCATTTTTTTTTTACATGAGTTTATGACAATAAAGCAGCCATATAAATCTCATTTCTAAATTTGCCCGTTGAAATAAGTGTATAATTCGCTAATTTAATATCATTGGTTGTTTCCCGATGTGAATCATCTATTATTTCCTCGTTAGGAGTATGCATTGTTTTACTATCTTACGTGATTACGTCATCAAGCTGACGTATTACGTCAGATTTCTGCGCCGGGAGCTTGAACAGCGATGGCGGTGGCTCAGCCTGCGCTCGAGAAAGAAAGCGAGGATTGCTCTTTGTTGCCTTTAGTCCACGATATTATAAAATGGTAAGAGTACGGACGTGTATTAATATGACACGTGCATTCACTACTTGACTGTTTTTTTGTGGTAAACGGACACACGGTGGTGATATTGTGCTCCTTTGTGCGTTAGCTGAAGCTAATGCAAACAGGTGTCTTTTCTAAACACTGCCTTTCTGTGTGTGTTTGTCGTGTAAAGCATGGACAAAGACAGCCAGGATGTGCACCAGGAGCTGGCTAAACTGAAGGCGAAGATCCAGGAGGCTCGGGAGCAGATCTCCAACATGCCCGGGATCGACAGCAGTCCGCAGGAGCAGCAGCAGCAGCTGGCCACGCTCCGGGAGCAGGTCCGCACCAAGAACCAGCTGCTCCACAAATACAAAGGACTGTGCATGTTTGATGTGCCAAAAGCATCCTGAGACTCGGTACTGGATTACTGCACGGACAGCACGAAGAAAAGAGAGCGTGAAGACGCAGCGTTTTGTTATCCACCCTTTAAACACATGGACACTATGGGTGTTTGAATAAAGACGTGTTTTCATTTGTATTATTGAGTAACTTGTGTTCAAATTCCCCCTACTGTTAATACATTGGCACACCGTGAATGTTATGTCTCATCTCCTTTTTTATTATCTTGTAATATTCCTTATTTGTAATTAAATAACTTGTTTAAAAAAAAACCTCCCCTAGCATTTCTTCTCTACACATGTTTTTCTGAATTGAGATAGGTAAAAGAGCCATCATGAGCCAGACAGTGAAGTGATCAATCCCCCTGGCTTCACTCTGGCTTGGCTTTGGGACATTTTATCTGTATGGAGTTTGCATGTTCTCCATGTAAGCAACATTGTTCTAAATGATTCCCAGCTAAAGACCATGTATTTGTGACTCTAAATCGGCTCATGTGATAGCTGGTGAATTGTAAAGAGTAGTATATCCTGCGTTTATGAATTGTTAGCAGGGTTTGGATCTGATATTCTGCAACCCAAGATGGATCAAACATAGAGAATATCATGAATGGGTGGATGGAAAACAGCCTTGAGTGTGTCTGTCGGTGTCTGGTCTGTTAAACACAGCAAAAACCTTTTATGTTTTCAAAGTGTTTGGGACTGTGAATGGCATTTTTGGATGTGCCTTTTTAAAACATATTAAACCCTGACAGGGTGTTTCAATGTGTTCTACCATGCAGGTGAGTAGTGGAGAATTGCTGAGAACTATAGTGAAACAAAAAATAAGGATGCTTCGTTGTTGTATGTTTAGAATGAAACACAGGAAAAAGATTATGAAAGTAAGAAGTTGTTTTATTTCTCATCTTATGGAAAAAAAAGTATGACTTCAACATAATAAATACACATGTAGAGATAAATTTGTTCGCAATGCAACAAACATTCAAGTTCCATGACATCTTGGAAAAAAAACGAAACAAATGTAAACATTCTTGAGTTGAGTGCTGCTCTCAGAGCCTCTTGCTGCACCAGACTGGGGAAGCTTCGCCCCTGAGGGCCGAGCAGCTTCTGGTCTCAGTGAGGCGCAGCTCTGCAGTCTAAACTTTACAGACTGATGCTCCCTGTAGGCAGGCAGGCTGGTGAGTATCCGAGCAAGTCTTTTTTTTTTTTTTTCACTCTTCAGTGTCAGCATATGATGCAGCCTTTCTCTTTGGTCTGGCTGCCGCCGACTGCTTTCTCCTTGATGTACATCAAGTCACTGTGCACGCTCGGTCTCCGCGCGAACGGCGCCACCACTCCGTACGCGGCCCCGTCCTTGCACTTCTTGCCTCTGAAGGACTTTCTGTGGAGCACGTCGCAGTACTGCAGGGAAACTTTGCAGTGCCGGTCGGGGCTCATTTCGTTCGGCAGCTTGGCCATGGTGAAGAGAGTCTGGAACATCTGGTCCACGTTGGTGTTCTTTTTGGCGGAGATTTCAAAGTACGCGCAATGCTCGTCCCCGCCGACCAGCTGCTCGATTTCTTCCTCCTGCACCTCGCGGTAAAAGTCCCGGTCGCACTTGTTGCCGCAGATGACGAGCGGGACGTCCACGTTTTCCTTGGTTTTGTTCCGCAGGCAGGACTTGGTCTCGTAGATCTGGCGCTTCAGGCGCTGCACCTCCTGGAAGGAGTCTCTGCTGTCCAGGCTGAACACCAAGATGAACACATCGCCTGAAGAAAACACAGCAAATAAGAGTTTATTTCCAACTCATAGAAACATTTATGCAATGGATCAGTCACTTGATACAGAGTTGATTTCAAGAGAGAGAAAAAAAAACTCACCAGTGAGAATTGAAAGCCTCCTCATCGCAGGGAAGGGGTGATTTCCAGATGTGTCCAGGATGTCCAGCTGGTAAACGTCCCCCCTGATGCTGTAGAATTTCCTGTGGAAGTCTTCGATAGTTGGCGTGTACTGGTCGTCAAACCTCCCGTTCAAAAAACGAGAGATGACGGCGGTCTTCCCAACTTTGGTGGAGCCCAGAATCACCATCCGGTGGCAGTTCTTGGCCGGAATGTCAAACTCGTTCTCCGAAGGAGACATCTTCTTGATCATAATCACGGCGGATGCACCCGGCAAGGAGACGGCGCGGTGGATTTAAGTCCGTCCAGTGATGCGGAGGGTCTGACCTCGCTCCCTGTCTGAGTCCGGAGGACAGCCGGCTGGAGATTTATGGGCGAAGCTTTGCCGCGCCTCCGGTGCGTCATGCGTCATCCTCCGGCTCGGGGAGCGAGTCCTGAAACTCGAACGTTACCTCCACTGTTTTGGTGCGTCAGCTCAGTCCACCCATCAACCAGACACAAAAAGAAAGAAAGAAAAAAGAAAACAAAGAAAACGAAAGAAAGATGGAAACTTGTTTTGAAATATAATGCCTGCTTTTTCGTCGCGCACAATATCATTTATTAAATAACCGTATTATATTTTTGGGGAGTAAGAAAAAAATTGCAGTGTGTTCTTTTTCATAAAAAACAAGATTCGTGTTCGAGATTTTCTCGTGGAAAACAAACAAAGAGAATTCAAACTTGCAAACGCACGGTGCGCCTTAATAAAAGGACTTTTTTCTGTTCGGAGAAAGCAGGCTGGGTTCGGGGGAACAGACGGGGGCGCAGTGTGTCACACCGGCACATCAGGCATATTAAAGAGGTTTTCCTTTGACTTCTCCTGCTGTCGGTGTTTTCCTTCATAAACAACCTGACTCTGAAGTCAATTTATTAATCTTTATTGGATAATTAATTTTTTGGCAATTAAAAATCAATTGAATCTCACAATGTGGAAACCATGCAGCGCGTTAAACGTCACGAAGGGGAAACAAACCCACAGGAGGATCACAACTCAGTGCCACTGAGGCCCACCAGCAACCCTAACCAATTTATATTGACTTTCTAGTATATCTTAATTGCAGAAGCCCAAGATAGAGCCGCTGTTTGTGACTCATACCCCACTCATCTAATTTGCCACTTCAGACACTTATCAACTTTCTCTTTTTTCAACTGTGAGTCAGTGGAGAAAGACAAAGGAAAAAAATCTAAGAAGAAGAAGGTCCTGTGTGTGATGCATGTGCTAAACTCCTGTCCAGCTCTGTCTGCATTTCACTTTAAAATATGTTTTTGTGTGTGACAATCAGCTTGAAACCTGAAAAATATTGGGAAAATGAGATGATTCTGCATGAAACTTGTCCTTGAATTTATTTTCTAGACAATTGTAATGATGTGTTTATATGTCTTGTGGAGCACATTACAGCTCATATTCAATCACTGTACTGTAAGACTTTAAAACCTTACGTCTTGTCTATAACGCTGTAGTCTTGTGCATAAATCCAACTCCTGAGGAAGAGGTTTACTGCGTATTCAGTCAGAAGCAACAAAGCCTAAACTTTGACTACAACACAGCTTCACAGCCTTGAAATAATGAGCTGTTTCCTTGTGGTTGAAGATGTCTTTATTATGTTGTGAACAGCTGGAGAACATGCTGTCCTCGATTCTTTTCAGCGTATCAAGGTTACCCGGATTTACAAATATCATGTCTTAATTACAATGAATCACGACAAACAAGACCGACAGACTGAACTTGTATTTTTGAACAACTTCCAACAATACCTTAAGAAAAAAAAAAAGCTAACATTTAACACAAAAATCCTCAAATCTTGGAAAAATCCTGTCATATGTCTTGGTATTTATATTTATTTCATGTGAAACCCAAAACTTGCCAACACTGATGACCTTTGTAGTCCGCTGTGGGGCAGCAGGAATGAAATCAGATAGGAGTACTTAAGCCTGGTTGTTCAAGGCTCCAGCACTGGGTTTGTGTAACCGGGGTAGAACGAAGCAGCGCTCCCTCCCTGCCGATTGGTCAGTAATTAAACCAGTGTGTTCCCTGTGATGGGTATAACAAGACACGTGCAGACGGACCTGTCCAGCAGGACACTGCCACATTAAAAAAAAAAAAAAAAAAAAAAAAAAAAAACGCCTGCAGAGGAACAAAACCAAATAGCAGTATTGTTTTTGAGGTTAAAATGGGAATCTGGCCGTTGCCTCTTATCTTCAAGTGAGCAGGTCATGGCTGAAAACAAGCTGACAGTGTTTCTATATTTGTTGAAAAAAGAGGAAAACAAACATTTTTCCGAACCTCGGTGGCTTAGAGTCCCTGGCTGCTCACCTGAGAACCAGCTCATGGTCACTTATAAAAAAAACACACACACACATACACACACACACAGGAGCACAGTGTGTTTGTTTCTTTCCTCAAATCTGCAACCATGTTTGTGTCCGAGCCTGTTTGGTCAGACGGTCCGATCGCGGCACACGCACTGTCCAGGCAGCAGGGTCCTCAGCAGAGTACACACACACCAGCTGCAGCACACTCAGGCCCCGGCCAATCACACCCATTAGGCTTCCGAGCCATGTTTGCTTTCATCCGTTGGTAAAGATGTGAAGAAAGGGTGGAGGAAAAAAAAAAATACAAGTGTTGCATTCTCTTGAGAGAACACAGCAGCTCACAGCTGGTGTAAAATCAGAATTTAATTTTTTTTTAGTCTGGTGTAGTGTCTGGATCAGTGACTGTTTCCGTCAGTCTTGTTGCTTCAGGGAACCCCAAAGCCCACATGAAATAAATCAATAAAGCTGAAAATAAACAAACAACCAATAGGAACAAGACGTTTCTTTTTGTTCTTGTCAATGAGAATTATATAAAATGTTATATAACCACTGGTGACTGAGGTTAATTTTTTTGTTGTTGTTTTTTTTTTTTAAGGGATTTGTTTGGAACTGAAACTTTATGTAAGGACCATTACATTCCTGTTGCTCAGATAAGAAACCCGTAGAAACGCTTGTACTGATTTTGTGAGCACCGGTGATGAATCTTTGACCTTGAGCGTGTTTGGTTTTGTGGCAGAGACAGAACAGGGTGTGAAAACTCACCAGCGATGTCCGACTCCTGTCCAAGGGAGCAACGTAATACACGTTTCATGCAAGCATGGATGTTCTTGAGCCTGATGCATGATTTGGTCAGTGTGGAAACACAACGTGGAACACTTGTCAGCTCAGTTTTCTTTCTAACAAAACCCGACGGGGACAAGAACAGATTCAGCACAGGTGTGGAGTTACGTCAGATCCTTCCACGCTCCTGTAATTAATAGTTGTTTCCGCAGGTGCAGTATGTGATGCCGTTTCTAAAAATATATTTAGAAGCCTGCTTGTGCTGCCTGCAGATTTCATGGATGTGCTTACTCCTTGCAAGATCTTTTCTTTTTTATTTTTTTAAATCAATTCACTGACCTTCCCTCCAGAAGGTCATAGTTCATTTTGCCTCATCAGTTTGCTTGCTAACAATTGACTCATTTAACAACGTAACCATCACAGTTGAGTCAGTTTATCCTTAAAGAATCCGGGTTTGTTGTTGCCAGTGCGAGGCGTCTGAATTCATATGTTCAGAGTGAGGAGGGGCGCGGTGATGTTTACATGGCGTGAGACTTTGTGCGCTCGCGTGTCAGGCTGCGCCATCTTGCAGAGAGACTGTTGAATGAAGCATGAGCCGCAGATATCTGATACCAGAAAAGCTTTATGTGTCAGAGCCAATCACAGGCCTGGCCTCGGTCCAGGCTGAGCCCGTCGACCACCTGTGTGTTTTGATAGTGCAGCGATCTGTCAGCTTTGCCTCTGTCCCTGACATGCGGCGCGGCGGCGGCTCCGCGTGTGACGTACGGTCTGAGGTAGTAAGAATGTGAGTCAAAACATTTGTCGTTGGCAGCAGGAGGAGGGACGCCTGCGCCTGCAGGATTTTATGTTCCTGACCTCTTTAAAAAAACTTGAAATCAAGAAATGATCGTGGTTTAGCCCCTTGGAAGATGACGGTAATGGCAGCAAAAACAAGTTGTTAAAACTATCAGCAAAATATTTTCAGGTTTCCGTCCTCTTTCTCTGAGTAATCACAAACTGCCCTTACATACACCCATCAGTCATTATTCAGAGTACTCACCCTGACTGACCTATCTGACCTGAAATGTTTCCTGCCAGCCAGTTGTTTTCCTCATGGACTAAAGAGCAGTGAGTGTACAGACAAACACATCTCATTATGTTCACAAAGAAACCTGAACAAACCTTACAGTGCTGCAATGAGCTCAAGAAAACCCCCAACGCTCATGAGTCAGCATGGACACACACACAATACAGAGATGTCCATTGATTTAGTGGGACTCAGCCTTGAGAGTGGCTTTTAAAGATCAATAGTTTTAACAATGACATCTAATCAAATCACCATGTTTTTGTGTAAAGGATCACTGTCACTGATGATTAAGACAAACTGTGCAGTCAATCTCAGAGTTTTCTTTAGTCTCTGTGATCAGTCTGAGACTCAGTATTGTTTTCAGTTACAGAAAAATTTAAATCTGCAAAAAATACTTAACAGATTGTGTTAACTACTGGATGATGTTTAGGGTCAGAGGTCACTACAGATGGACTGGGACATACAGTGCGATATGTCACCTGCTGATGTTCCTCTTTCGGGATTCAACAGCAGCTGCTTTGAAGATAAACTCTGTAGTTTATATTGTGGTTTGGAACAGAGATGATGCCATGTGGGAGGAGCCTACATCAGAGATCATATGACAGTGACGAAGAACCAACATGGCCGCCTCCAGCGGTGCAGTTTGATTACTGCGCTCAGAGTTCAGAGCCACGGCTGTTGCTTTCTTTATTCTTTTACCAAGTTTGTAAATTGAAGGGCATCAGTTCACTGGTGGATCGAGGTGCTCCATTAAATTTTGGAAATGAGCTCACAGGTATATTTCACATTTTCCACCCTGTAGTCTTTAATCACAGTCAACAAGTCAATTCCAAATGTTTCACTCCAAGAAGCAGTGTGGGGTGTGAATGTGGCGAGAGTGATCTTATAAACGCTCGACCTCAGACGTCAATGAGCTGTTGCCCTTTGCAACACTGTTTACGTAACTGTGATCGCTTCACACAGTGGCTAAAGAGCAAGAAGGGTGGAAGAAATGAAGAAGAAAAGAAGTGGAAAGTAGAGGAGGAATATATTAAATTCCATCTCCCAAACATGTGTGCACACACCTTTGATACCAAATTCTATTAAAGTCAATTGAACCACCCTCTGGGTTGTTATGTCAACCTCTGATGCACACACACTCACACATTCTCACACACACACACACACACACACAGAAATATTACATAAACTTCACACCACGTATATGAGTTGTTGAGAGAAACATCTAAGACCTGGGACTTGTTAGAACTGCAATCTGTCTCAAGACTCAGAGGGGTCAGTGCAAAAGGTTGTCCTGAAAAAGTATATTCTATTCATTTGGGGGAAGAAAACAAACATAAATCTTATCTTTTTTGATATTGTATCTGCAGGTTCACATAGTCCAGCCTTTTCAAACAAGATCACCAAATATCAGAAGAATCGTGACGGAATCTTCCAAGTAGAATCTTCAGTGAAGGTCAGAGAAACATTGCTTGGAAGTTTGTATATAAGCCATGGGCCATTCAATTGACTTCAATATGGTTCCCTGGTGCTTATGTGGGACATACACATATTTCCCCCATATCTAGTTTTGATCTGTCGTCACTCAGCCTCCAGTCTGTTCCCAGTGTGGGAAAAAAAAAAAAAACTCCCTGGACATCAGCTCCCATCCCAGCCCCGCTGAGCCAGCTGCCTCTTCGCCATCATCCGCTCTACAACCTTTATGTTTGAAATAAATAAACCATTTCAGTTCAGTTCAGCTTCAGACTCTCCTCATTCCAATAATAATGAAAAAAAAACCCCATCATTCACCTACTCGGAGTGAACCTTTAGGTCTGAATTACACTGATCTTAACCATCTGGAGTTTCAAAGCAGCTGTGAACCTAAAAATGGTAAAAAATGAAACCTTTCAGTGATTGTATAATTCACAGCAGTCACATATGATGCTTTGCCATTTCTATCACCCCATGTAAGAGAAAGTCTCCTCACATGTCACAGCTCAGATCAATCAGGAGGATTTCATAAGACAGGAAGACGTCTGCAGGCATCGCACATGGCCTGCGCGGCCCGATTTCCCTGTTTTTGTTTACATCTCGGCAGCGTAACCGGCGCTGATTCCGACACAGCGTGAGGCCAATCTCATCAGATGCTGCGAGGCTCAGCCGCCATCATTCCCACTGTTTAGCTAACGAGGCGTGTTCTTTTGAAATAATAAGAAGGACAGTATGCGGGGGCGCGTTCACTACGCTGGTACAACGGTCTGCTAGTTGGACGCATGATTCAGCCTCGGGAATTAGATGAGATTTTAATGTGTGTGTGTCTGTGTGTGTGTGTGTGTGTGTGTGTGTGTGTGTGTGTGTGTGTGTGTTTGTGTGTGTGTGTCCATGTTTGATGAGATGTGTAAACAGGAAGGTCTCACATGGACCATAATAAAAAGTCAGTGAAATTTA
Organism: Salarias fasciatus; assembly: GCF_902148845.1. NCBI lineage: Eukaryota > Metazoa > Chordata > Actinopteri > Blenniiformes > Blenniidae > Salarias > Salarias fasciatus. Next base: position 7,612,348 of record NC_043748.1, on the reverse strand, counting down.
TACACACGTGAGCACACGCACACACACAGAAAATCCCTAAACTGTGTTTTCTTTGTTATTAAACATGTTGCTGAGGGATGGGATCCATCAGCAGTGGGTTACCCAACCCAGAACAGTCCCGATCATGAAGGCATCACAGCAGCTGTACGATCAACAGGCACAGAAATGAACTGATGCCAAAACCAAAACCAAAACCGCCCCAGTTAACAGGTTCGGCATATCGAAAACATTATAATATTTGTTCATTAGAACAATGTGCATTAATTATAGGCAAAAAGACAATAACCTTGGCCTTTATCACAGCAACAATAACAAAAACAAACAGACAATCACTAAAGGCAGCCTGCGATAGCTGTGTTTGGAGACTTTGTTTAAACGAGCAGTCAGTCAAAACGTTGCATCATGGAAACCTTTTGAGAAAACACTCATGAAAGAGACTCGGGCTGATTGTGACGCTGTTGTATATTAAGTTGATTTCTTGAGTCCAATCAGTCGGATTTGACCTCAGACTAATGGAAATATAAAAAAAGAGCACTGTCACGAAGCACTTGCACTTATTTTGATGAGCACCACATTTTCTCTCATGAAAAAGAAAAAGTCCTCTTAGTGGAGGCAGCCTCCATTTGTCATTTAAATATACACATAGATGAATTCAGCATTTCTTCATTTTTGTTTTTGCTGTTTTTAAATCCAGGCCCTCTTGACAGCAGGTCAAACTGAAAGCAGATACCCCCGAGATGATCTGCCCGTCGTGCTCAGCTGCTAACCGGCTGATTTGTGCGCACCCAGAAAAGTCTGTCTCCGGCTTTTTCGCAGTCAGACTCTTCACCTCTGTACTTCCCTTTGTGCCAAAAGCAGCAGGTGTCCTGTGAGGAGCTGCTGCCTGATTCATGCCTCTCTGTTCGGGCCGCCGTCAGTCTCAGTGCTCCTGCCAAATGTCACTCGTTACATTAATTCATGTTCATTTTGTGTCATCTTAAAGTCTTTAGTATTGCTCCATGTAAATGAAACTTGCTCGAAGTACACGTCACTGCTTAAACCCCTTCAGTGGTCGTATGACACATGATACAACTCGCCGAGTTTCTCACTCTCTTCTTCATTCTGCATATTTCATTATATGGATGTAAATGATGCTGGACCGAGAATAATTCAGCAAAGGCACTTGATATTTTCAAGAAATTAATATTAAAGGATCATCCTGCCAGTCACAGAATGTCTCCACAGTTTGATTTATTAATGAGACCAGGAGATTCAAGGAGGGTCTCGCCCTAAAACATGTGTGCAGCGTGCGCCAGCCTGGCCAATGTAACGACCTTGAAAAACAAAAACAAAGAAAACATGATGCTGACTGCAGAGCCTCGGTATAATTTGTGTTCTTTTCATGCTTATCTACTGAGGGTCAGAGAGGAGGGTGTTATGATTCCAGCAGTGCAGAAAGTGCAAATTAAATGGGGAATAAAAAGGCTGTTACATAAAAATACAGCAATTACATCAACATGTTATACCCTGGATTTTTTTTTTCCATCCAAATAGTGTAAAAACCTTTTAAACAGGATTGCTCTTCAATTTCCTTGCATTAAATGAAAGAGAAAACTTGAATTGAAAGGATTAATAGGCTATTATTATGTATTTTACTGGTTTGGTCCATTTGGCATTATTATTCCTGTATGTGACGGTGGACTCTATGTGACCCCTGAACTGAAATCAGTTTGATACAAATAAAACGCCATCCACTTCAAAATAAAAATAATCAAGGAAAATATTAACTGAATTGTGCACAAGTCAACATTTTTGTGATTCATGTGAGGAAATAAGGTTTTTGTAGGTCTAAATTCAGTGGCAAACTGTACTTGAACATCAAGGAGAGGCTTCCTGCCGCAATATTAACAATCTCGGAGACAAGAAGAGGAATGAAATCTATTTATAGTGGAGGGGAAACAGCAAATCTAAGAATAACTGTATCTTAAGATGTCCAGGTTAGCAGAGGGAAACAACCAATGTGGGATGAGATGGCTGATTAAGAGCGTAATAAAAAAGATCATCTCTACATAGTAATAAAATCACTCCTGCACTCGCTGAAAGGTCTAAAGTTCTTTTCTGCCTGAAGAAAAGAGAAAAAAAGGATGTTTAGACAGTCATAGCAAACAATAAATCAAATGTTAATATAACAGAGGTGATTTTCAATGCTTGCTGTGGTTGGTTTGATGTATAAATCTTGCTGTACATTTTCCTTAGTTTAGTGTTTAAAGGACTGAAGGACAAGAAAAGCAACAACAACTCAATCCTCAGGAGTATTGACACAACGACTTCTGTATCATTCACTCAGCGGAAGGAGTCTGTTCGTCGGCGATTCGGAAGATAGACAATCATTATGGTTTATTTTTTGTGCCGGATGATCTATGACCACTTCATTGCATAGCGAGGTTGATTGAGTGCATTGGATATTTTCAGAAATGGTTCACAAAGTCCAAAGATTGCACAGGCTGCTGCTTCCAAGAATTGATCTTTCAGGGTGAATCAGGCAATGCACTCCAATTATAAAGGATGTTTCGGTTATTTTTTACTGAGAATACAAACCTGTTTTTAACCACCGCACCGATGAGATTTGACAGTAAATAGAGGTGTATGAGGTCCTGCGCCTGTGAAGTTGTCCTCAAGGTGGAAATGTGTGTGTAGTGTAAAGTACCTGTTCTACACTAAGTAAATACCAGATTTAATTTACAATTAAAAAAATACAGAAATATATTTTAACATATAAATGTAATAAAACAAATAGTTTATAATATTGTAATTAAGTAGTAGTTTATTGTGTTTTTTAACAATTTTAGACATTCTCAAATTCACAATTTACACCATTTAATCATAATTCACTTGAGATTCAAATTATATTCAAATTTTATTGTTTGAACATGATTTTATACTCTGAACTTGGTTCATCTTGGGCACGGTGCTGGCTGTGTTGAAAAACTGATTTCCAGGCGTCACGCCACCTCTTGGCAACGTGAGTTGTGTTCATGTGTACAAGAAAAGGTTAGGAGTTAAATTTAACCCTGGTCTGATGTGGAAATGACCACAACAGAGTTTCCTCCGGTGTTCTTGCTGCTAAATTTGGGCGGGTGGATAATTGTGTGTATGCTGCTGGACTATCTAATAAAGTGAAGGAACACAAGGCCATGTCCTGCAATCTGTGCCACTACTCAAATGGAACTAGATGACCCAAACAGCCATTACCTGCGGCGGCAGGAGCACGTCGTGCCGAGCAAGTGACAGACTTGGTCAATACCGGCTGCCTGTTAGCTTTAGCCGCAGCGCCTACCTAATGATGTTTAATTAGTCCCGGCTGTTTTGAGTGCATTAGTGGCACCGTGACTCCGGGGATGAACGCCGCTGCGAGGCCGATGTCCTGTATTGTGAAACTGGATGCTGAGGTGAGCCGGTGCGGACCTGCACAGCTGGTGCACGTAATGCATGTTCAAATGCACATACTTCTTTTCATGCACACATGTGATTTCTGACCCCTGTTGCCCTCTCTTACGTCAGCTCCCACCTCAACCGACTCTTCAATTTATCCTGCAAGCTTCTGTGTTTTTAATTTGGTCAGTTGTGTTTATGGAGTTTGATAAGGATCGACATCCTCGAGCGGCGGCCCGGGTCCCGTGCACCCAGTGTTTCTCTGACCTCACGGAACCTGGCTAACTAAGCCTGACCGAGCACAAGGAGTCCCGGTGTGTATCTGACTGTACTGCATCACCCCAGCAAACCTCCCCCTCGCTGTTATTTTGGCTTCAGGGCAAATTCACTACTCAGAAAAGACAATAATTGATTCTATCATCTGAGTTTCCAAAGTTCAAATGACTCCAGCCAATGTTATGCGGATAACAGCAGAGCTACAACTTCGAAAACAAGTAAGGCAAAAAAAAAAAAAAAAAGGAAAGATGAAAACACCAGTGAAGGAAGTGATTTGTTGAGCTGGAGCGCAGTCAAAGTCTATCATGTCGGTTATTTTGTTGGTTTCCTGAAGGCAAAATAACACCTTGAAGCGAGTTGTTTCAGTGAAGATGCTCAACAATTCATGTGTTTGCGTGTTTAATATGTGTGAAATCCACGACTTGCATTGGATTGTAAAGTTTTATTGAATGAAGATTTGCAAAGTTTGTGGTGCGCACTACTGATAATCAATACTAATCAAGACTAAAATCTGTAATACATATATATATATATATATATATATGTATATATATATATATATATATATATATATATATATATATATATATATACATATATATATATATATATATACATATATATATATATACACACACACAGCCCTTGGCAAGGATTCTGTTTTTATCCAGTTGCTGCAAGATGAAAAACTAAAATACTGAACTATTATTGTGAACATATGAGTCTTTGTGTGGCTTCAAATGGATTTTCTTGAAATCCGGACTCCAGCCTCTTTGCTTTGCTGAGCAGCCATGTGTGCACACGTAACTCTTATGTGAAATTCATCACAACAGCACTAAGAGACGGCGAGGCCAATACATACAGCGGGCTGAGTGCGGCTTCCTTTTTTAGCCCGTTATACGCAGGTACTGCTATTAAATTGATTTCATGGTTAGGAGCTCGGTGTGTGGACGGCGTGTGGACGGGGGGGGGGGGGGGGGGGGGGGGGGGGGGGGGGGGGGGGGGGGGGGGGGGGGGGGGGGGGGGCGACAGAGGTGTACCGGTAAATATATATATATATACAGGGGAGGATTACGGTAGTCGTGAGCGCCTTGGCTACTCTTTCTCTGGGTCCTAATCTGTACATCTCTCTCACACACACACACACACACACACACACACACACACACACACACACACACACACACACACACACCACACACACACACACACACACACACACACACACACACACACACACACACTAAGACAACTCTACAGCAGCACAGACCACCATGATGTTGTTGGAACGTATCTCTGCATCTGTCACCAAACACACACAGTTACCCACCTGCCGCTCACATGCCTGTTCACTGCATGATCGCTGTATCATTGTTATTATGCCTATCTTATGTTGTGCCTGGCTTGAGGCTGGTGTTCATGGCAGCCAATGGGGTCCAGCCCTGTAGGTGGTTTGGGGGGGGGGGGGGGGGGGGGGGGGGGCTGTGCATTAATCTACACCTGTATACAGTAAATGGAAAGCAGCAGCAGCTCGCCCCGGCTCTCTGTTACTGTGGTCCGTGCTCAGAGATCTGTGGTGTAATGACACCTGCCCGGCCGCCGATAATGTGTCAGATGTTACGTAACCTGCATGAAGACAGGAGCTGCTTTCAGTGGTTGGTCTGTTGCAGAGGTCAGAGGTGTTTTGTGCTGCTTAATCATGACAAGAAAACTATTAATTTGATCAAAATTAACATACATTTGATCTTCCAGTTAAATGTAACTGGCAGGTCGGTGTGGTAATGGTTAATGAAAATTGGCTGCATCACACCTTCATTGATGTTTTATTTTTTTACTTGGTCTTTGAAGATCAAAGAAGCACTGAGTCAGTGATCACCGCTTTTTTTCTGTTTAACGAACACCCTGAAAAGACCGTTACATAACCGGTGTGATGCATGAAAAGTACGTATTGCCTTTTTTTTGAAAGCTAATTAAATATCGGTTTCAGAGGAAATTGAACTCATTAATTTAGTCAGAAAGGGACACATGTCTACAGTTTGCCAACTGTTGGCAACGGATTCAGCAGATTAATCACCAGGTGGAAGAAACGATTGAAGAGCAAGAGCACAGGAGGACCGAGAAAGGCCAGTAACCTCACAAAAACTTTCTGTCACTTTAATATTATTGTCAAATACGAATACGAGTGAATCAACCCTCAACTTTGTCGTCTTCTGCTCCTTCAGTAACTCTGGTCCTGCCGTAACATTTCCCATTGCTGGTTGACTGCACACACTGAGCTCAGGCATTCACAGCAGGCATGCTCCACGAAGCCGACAAATCTGTAAATTGTTGTGCGAGTCCCTCCTAACGCAGCTTTCTCAACAAAGCATTGCTGCTTTTAGCCCTCTATAGACTCATGTCCTACAGGATAGAGATGGCGTGTGTGGCTCAAAGAGCGTAAGGACATGAAATACGAACGCTTGTATAAAATGCAAACTAAATACACTGGGAGAAGGGAAATACAAGTAGATGATTTCATTTACCCTTTTCTTTACCGTGTCTGTCATACTGCATCAACATTCAAGAAAATTTGAGATTGAAAGATAAATTAAAGTGCTAAAACCCGCTCTGCGATGCATTGTCACACTCGTAAACACACCTCCTCCATGCTTTTACCCACTGCCGTCTCTTCTCATGCATGACCAAGTGAAGATGTCCTCCATCATGTATGTACAAGGTGTACCATAACAATTAACAGCCTGTGCTCATAATGAGCTAATACTGCAAACAGCATGCAATCAGATGCTTCCGTAATCGCCGCATCGGGATGCGCGACACCTTCACACCGCAAAGTGTGTTTTTAGCACATCTGCAGGTCATGTGAGCGTTTAAATCAGCGGAGGTTTTAATTGACGCTACACAATACTTACCTAAATGTACTCTCCGTAAATGTGGCAGTGCTATCATCCTGTTATCACACTCCAGAACAACTTCCTCATAACACATTCAGCTTTTCAAATTGTCACATGTACTCTATGTCACATCGAATATATTTAAAATGGACAAAAAAATGATCGTCTTTGCATGACAGATATCCAATCAGGGCAAATGTTGCAAAAGTAATTCTGGCATCCATTTAGTTCTTCTGTAATGTCTCCATCATATCATTTATGTATTTGCTTATCTATTTGTTTATTATCCGTGTATCTTAGTGTATACTCGTATAAGCAATGACAATAAGGGTAAATCACACCAACACTTGAAAATGATTCAACACAGCATGCAACTACTCATATTATGTATTTATTAGGTGTATAATAGCAATTAAAAAACAAAATTAAATAGTAAAAATAAGGTCTAACTAAGAGAAAAAAAGAAATTACCTCACGCCTCAGACATATATTTAGCATTTTGGCTCATTCACATGCTGCATTTAGTGGCACCATGAAGTTATCTATCTGGATTAGATTAGACTAGATTTTTATTTGTCACACACACACATACAATCTGAAATGCAAGGACTGTCCACCAGGCTCTACGAACACAAAAAATGTAAAAATAAGCAAAATGTATGAAATACAAAAAAAAAAAAAAAAGAAAAAGAAAAAGATGAAACTATATTAAGTTTTAAATAAAACTTCTAAATATAACATTATATCGACACCGAGTGCCCAGTCTGTGTGATGTTGTATGCACAGACATGTCTTGGGTTCGTGAGGCGCTGCCTGGAGGTCAGAGTTCACAGTCCAGAGCAGATCATACTTTACCATCATTCTTAAATTTGGTCCAATCATAAAGAAAACCCTGCGGCCATCCGTTGCTGATAGCTTCACGAAAAGCCTTGTTTTCTTTTTTTCCCCCACTCCTATAATCTAAACACAACTCCCACTTTGTTACTTGACACTCGTCCAGGCTGATATTAGCAGGGCGGCCCAGCAGAAGGTACACAGGAAGCAGACAGCCCTGAACACTGAGTTTCAGCCATGACTGCAGTGGCAGTGGCGGCGGCGGCGGCGGTGGCGGCCGCAGCTGGAGGGGGACGGCCGTTATCCAAGACGTGTACTCCCTGGGTACAGAGACAAGGACACACCTGCCCCTGTGCACGGCGCCGCTGCTGTGCTTGTTTTTGGTGGACCCAGTGACCCATTACAACCGCATGAAAAGTTCAGTAAAGTGTAACAGGATTAGTGGCCTTTGTGTTAATATCCCACATCGATATGTGAACCGCGCTTCATTATAAAAAGGCTAAATGTGCTAAAACATTATTTATATCATTATTCATGAGATCTGTGTTTATCTGTGTAAAGAGACAACTCCTTTCTTAGTGCTTAAATATGAGGGCGTCTTGTGCAAGTATTGAAACTAAAAGCATAAAAACAAATCATTATGCACTTCCTGAACAGTTTTTAATTAGAAGCAATCAGGCACAGGGTGTTCTCGCTCCCCGCCTCGTCACCGAGCCGGGCCGTTACTGTACGTGAAGCTCTCGCCGGACCGCACAGTCTCCGGCAGACCAAACAACAACCCAGAGGAAAATCCTGCCCTGGATGACGGTCGTCTTGACCATCACAATTTGTTCTCTCAAGAGGACGGAGGCTGAAGCATGGACAGAGACGGACAAGTGAGAATAGCGCCGGCTCTAATGAGCGGCGCGGCAGAATCACAAGACCTTCACGCTAAGGCCATCGCGGCCCGGGCGTAATTAAAAGAGCAGAACATTATCCTGGACGCTTAGCACAGCCAGCACCAGGAGAAAACCTGTAGTGGAAAAGGTTAAGAGAGGAGGACACATACATCTGGCTCGGTTACACACACACACACACACATGCACGCACGCGCAGGACAGGCTGTTCTTTCTCTGGAGTCAGCAAGTCAAACACACTGTGTGTGTATTTGAGCGTCCACACACTCATGCACATCTTCACACCTTGATGATTCCTGCTTCTAACTTAGTTTTTTCCCCTCTTGTTGGAACTCGCCAACAGCTGAGTGACACACTCTCTCTCACACACACACACACTGTTCTGCTTGCATTCAGCACAGGACAAAAAAAAAAAAATCCTTTTTCCAATTTTGTGAAAATTTGGTGATCTCCCTCCCACGCGATGCTCAGGACACACACCTCCTCAGACTGCACAGCCAGGATCCCTAATCCCCGACAGGTAACATCGTGACAGTGTTGCTTCTGTCCGTCGCATCAGGCGGAGGAAGAGAGTTTGATGGAACAGATGATCAAACCATATATCTAAGTATGAGAACATGCCAGTCTGCAGCTTTAGCTTCAGCCGCCGCGGATAATCCTGCTGAAGTGTAGATGAGTTACTGGTGGGTGGCATGTAATAGAAAAACATCTCATTTCAGAAAATACACACTTTTTGTTGCTCTCGCAGCTGGCATTCGGTTCTTTCTAAAATATTTCCTTCTATGTGTTTGCATGATTTCATACTTATTAGACTGAGGCGTTATTGTTCCCATGCATCACATTGTCTGAGCGCTGGTGCCCACCCCCGGCTTCTGCCCTTACTCTGATTATCTTCTCTCTCAGTGGATGATCGACATTCAGATATCACCTGATGGGTTTTGTTCCTCGTATCTCATGAAAGGAAATGGCAGCAATCGTAAAGTGTAAACATGGCAAAACTAAATAATACTAATGTAAACGAGAGAAAGACTTAATTGATTCATTAATGAAAGTTCAGTTTAACTTTTACACCTCCTAAAGATCATATCTTGGAGCATGTGCTCATCGTTACGCTCATCTTTTTGTACAGTCGTCATAGAAACATGAGTAACTGTGATAAATGCAGAAGAGGAGAAAGCAGTGTGAGATGCATGAGCAATCACAACACAGGCTCTACTTCTCTAAGGGACAAAGCACAGGCAGAACACACACCCGTCCGCTGCAGGACACACACACAGAGAGAAGTACCACGAGCAGCCAAACCGCGACCACGACACCCACGACCTTCAAGGCAGCAGCAGTAGGTAAATGGATTTCACTTAAAATTAAAATCAATGAAAACAATCAGTTGAAGAGCTAAATCATGTATTGTTTTTCAATAAATAGATATTTCCTACTTTCTCCCAAATCACTAAATATATATTTTGGGCGAGTTTAACAGAATCAGTGTGTGTGTGTGTTTGTGGACTGTAGGAGGAAACTCACACACATGGGGGCATAAAGTACACAAGCAGCACAATTTCAGATCTATTGATTGTGCACTTTTTTGAAGATAAACAACATCATTTGGATTCCACCGTTGTAACGTTTCATGATTTTATACACGTTTAGCTTTTCACAGAAGTCATCATAACATAAAATTTAATTAAATGACAAATGCAGGTTGAAGAGAATATAAAGTTCTACCACTTTTTCAAGGAGGTTCCCTGTAAAAAACCAGCTTTTGCATTATTTGTCTGCAACTTATGCATTTAGTTCCTGATCACTGCACACGACGTCAGTTCACTGATACCACTCAGATTTCTTTTAGTATCTTTTTTATGATCCTTATTTCTGCCTTAATAGCTGTGTCATATGATCTTTGCCATGTTATTTTCTAATTCGGTTTAACCATGACGTTTATGTACATCATTTTTTATTTTATTTTATGTGGTTTTGAGCAGTTTTTGAGTTTTTTTTTTTCATGCACACCTTCACAGTCTGATGCATCTGGACAGACCGACTGAAATATACACATCTCGGTTCACGGAGGCTCCACTCGCGCCCGTATGTTCGTCCACGTGAGCCTCAGACGAAGCGGTGCATTAATGGGCACAACCTCTGTCTTCTCGTCTTGGCTGTAATCTCCTGCTTCTTCAGTCTCGGTTGCCGTTTCGAACATTATACAAGCAAGACTCCTCAAACAGACGAGCTCGCGATACGTTCAGCAAAGGTCGGCCCATTATCATGCCACTTCAGCGGAGCTGGTGTTCCGAGGAGAGTCTGCCCGTTAGAGAGCTTTCACAGCGCCGAGGAGGTTTGGTCATGCGCTGCGGAAACCGTTGCATCCACGCTGAACTCGCTCTGAGTGACACGTCTTATGTCACAAGCCTTTTTCCTTGACCTTTGCAATGGTGGTGAAAGGTGACATTGTTTTTATCGACATTACTCTTTTACAGTTTACACTTTCATGTATGATTGCACTTGTTTTTTCTACACAATGTGATAAGTTTAACCAAAATAAATGTTAAAGAGTGCAAGACGACTTGCTTTCCAAGGCTTTGCAGCGAAAAGCTTGAAGATCAATTTCTGCCCAACCTGTCGATCAGTCACTGTACTCACACACTGAGCTCTGCAGCGTTTGCAGCCAGCGGTCTGGTCCGGCGAGCAGCTACCATCAGCCCCAGTGTGGGGAACGACACACCACCCAGACACGGACGCCGTAAAACAAAACTGCCGCGCGCATGAAGGCAATGTTGTTACCAGCCTAATGAGCCGCTGACGTAGAGGCTGATCTCGATTCACACACTCTGCCACGTGCCCGGCCCACGCTGCGAAATCCACTCTGGAATACACTCAGACACACTGACACACACCGTCTTGTGTGTGTCTGTGAAGGGTTTTTACACACAGTAGTAAAGCACATCCGTCCACGTGCTGCCGCCGCCGCCGCTTTGAAACACACAAGAAGCAACAGTCTGCTGATTATTAAATGACTTTTTTTCAATCGTCCCATCAGTTATTTTCAGACGCTCTAAAGTAAAACACCACAAACAAAGATTTTTGGCAACTGAATGCGTCACGTGCGAAACGAAAATGTCCCGAAACCAAATCAGGCGTCGTCCAATTTGCAATTTAACAGAAATGCTTTTATCAGTTTGAGCAGCAGATGTGTTAGCGGGGTATTTTCAGACTCAGTTCAGACCATTAGGCTCTAACTTGAGTTGCTTTTCATCTTGTTAATTAACAAAAAGCATCTCTACACTTCCGCATACAGAGCGCAGACTCTCATCCTGATGTTATTAATATGTTCAAGTAAAAATGCACACTAAAGATTAGAAACAGCAATAAACTTTGTGAAGAAGTGACTGAATGAGTGAATAATTTTATAAAGTTTGTCAATGCATGAAATATTTACATGTTTGTTTTTCAGACTTGAGTATTTTGGTTAATCTTTTCCTTTTCATTTAAACTATTTTTGTTGCGCCTGTTTATTTAGGACTCTTCAGAAGACTGCTCCATCTTCTTCCAGGAGTCATAATTATGATGCTTCCTTACTGTTATCAGGTGACTGGAATTTATTCTCTCAGGGATCCATGACTTTGATCCGTTTTGGATCGAGTGTATCGGTGACACTGAGGGGGGCGAAGGACCAGACAAATGCACTTTGTTTCCTCTGTTTGACATCTGAAAACCGTTTAACTCCCATCCAGAAATATATCTTCTATTTTTAGGTGTTCATCCAGGCTGATTAACTTCAAGATCATTCAACGTTTTCACCACCTTTAATTGAAACTTCATGTCTTCACAAAGGATGAACATATTTAGAAGTTAAAGGTTGTTTGTGTGTCATGTGCATAAAGGGCCTCAGGTTTCTTTAATCACAGTGAAATTATTCCCAGTTCAAGTCCTGGGTGAGAGTCGTTCCCTGTGGAGTTTGCATGTTCTCCCTGCCTGTCAGTTTCATGTTGGGGATCCAGTTAGTCCAGAGCATGATCTGCCTTCACACGGCGTCAGTTGGCATCAGAAGAGATGGATGCAGTTTTGTCAAATGAGATTAAAAAAAAAAAAAAGTCTCACTCCAGAATCCACCGTAAATAACATCAGAAGGTATCATTATGAAAATTTACCCAACTTAAATCATCTTGATTGGGGAAAAAAAAAAACAAAAAACAATGTTTCTGTTGCACCAAGTCAGTCAGAATGTCTATTGATTGTGCTACTTGCAAAAGTCTTGTCAATACGTTACGACTTAACTTCCTCCGGTCCGTATTATCAGGTTCATTCAGTTTAAGGTTTTGGAAGAACTTCAGTGTAACCTGTGTGGATCCAGTACATAACTCGCATATTCTAATTTTGCAGAGTAATTGTTGATTCATCTTGTCAGACTGCAGTCAGATAAACTCCAAGAGGAGATTTACGAAACCAGTGAAGAAGAGATAATAGTCAGTGACACTTAATGAAGTGACATGTATAAACGTCAGTTTCAGGTAAATTGTATTTGGAAGGTTTCAGACATTCACATTATAATTTGTTTACTGGAAGTATCACTCACTTAAACAACAGTATTTATTTTCCAGATTTTTCAGACAAATATGATCATCAATCTGTCCAGATATTATTTAAAGGAAAGAGATTAGTTGGATGTTTTTCTCAGCTTGTAATAAAATAAGATGAATAGTTTTGTATTTTGTCCACAAGAGGACACCAAACCATCCCAAACTGGCTCTGCAGAGATCTGACTCCCTTTATGTCCCATTTCATCTTCTCATGTTTTATCTCTCCCGGTTTTGTCTCTTTACATTTTAGTTTAACAAATCTAGCAAAAACACATCTATTCCATCATTTCTGAGGGAATCTGCTTTTATCCCCAAAGGCCTAATTAAACAACAGCTGACTGTAATCAAAATGGTTCCCAAGATGATTTTAATCTTTTTTTTTCTTAATAGAGAAACAACCAGGGCTTGAAGCCCAGCTGCCACTGAAGAAAAATCATTGTTTCTCTTTCATTTCCAACACCACAGCTCCAACCAAAGCTGATATTTCTCACATCTGTCTTTTCCATTAAGGAGCCACTGACAGATGAACGTCAGTGTAGCAGCCAAAGAGGAGCTATTATCAATACAAAGAAACACCAGTAAATCATATTTTTGATAAGACTGTGTGATGACAAAGGCTGCAGAGCAGTTATTTTAAAAATTATTAAGAAAAAATGATAGTACTTAATCTAGATTAATTCACAGAATAAAAACAAAGGCATCGCTGTTAAAAATCCTGCGCTGACCTGTGGTCCTGTATTGTCCACAGTAATCAGTGTAGTTTGTGTCAAAGTGCCTTTTTGTTTATTTGCATTTGTACTATCATCTCTGCACACGACTCATTCAGAGTCACGCTTCTGACCCACTGAAAGACGATAAGACCGGTGCCGTTACATCAGCTGCCTGCTGACTGTCTGCTGCTGTCTGGTTCTGGTCTGGAGAGACTTTGAGCCCTAGTAGATTAAAAAACCGGTGTGACTGGTAGAAAGTGAACAATAATAGAAGAGTCGACCAAAACAAAGAGAAAACCAACTTTTACACACATACAATACCCTCATTTCACTTTTTTTTTTTGCTTAATTTACTTTGTTTTTAGTGAAGAAATCTTAAAATTCTGCATTTCTATAGCTGTGAATTTACACATTTAGTGTTTTTAGCAACTATACTATGGAACTATTTTATTACAGTGACGATCCTGTCATTTTTCAAATGCCTCTTTGGCATTTACAGTAACTTTGGAAGAATGGGTCTTCACTGCAGAACAAGGCATCCCAATGTGAAGCAGAGGCGAAGTGTAAGGGACCGTCTGCTGTTCATTCCAGGCACGTGAGTCCTCTGCTCTCAGTGACATACTAATACAACTCCACTCAAAATCTTTTCTAATCAAGGCACCCCGGGTACAGCGCTCGCCGAACATATTAGCACGTGCATGAGCGCACGGACGTGTGAAGACGCTGACCCACACAAGCACGGAAACCCAAGTAGGTGGACCCAGGTGGGTCAAGTCACTAGCTCAGGCAGTCACTAAACAACAAGCACAGCTGCGCCGCGTGGGGAATCCGAGAGGACACGTGCACGGCTGACGGTCAGCACAGGTCTGTGGAATCCGGGGAGGTGCGTGTACATGCAGTCCCATATTCAATTTTTTTTTTTTTTTTTTTTGTTTGCATGAAAGGCAGCCGCCATATATCATGTAATTACCTGGTGTCAGGACATGTCGGTGTGTATTCGTGTCATGGCGACCGATCGGGCATCTTTGCATTTCTATATAACATTTTCCACCAAAAGAGTGGCGCAAAAGGTCAGTAATTATCCTTAGCATTCAATTAACTGAAACACGCAGTGAGACGGAGAAAAAAAAAAAAGATCTTTTATGGAGAAAATTCATTCACAGAATTCATCACAATGACAACAAAAGCCGTGCGTCCAAAAGTCACGCGATCATCCGCGACTTCATCCGCGGCGGCAGAAGGAAACGGGATCAATGAGGAAGTGGGGAGCGAAAAATGAAAGTCTTAATCAGATATCCACGTGCAAAGGAAGGTGTTAATACATGTGCATATCATTTTAATAAAAAGGAATCACGCGCTCAACACAGAGCACACTGAATGGAGGAAGTCATTCATCAAAACTGAATTTAGATGTCTGGTCAATAACTCCAGCTGAAAGAAGATTTTGTTGAATTTTTTTGCATGTTTAGGCCTCTTTTCAGAGAGCACGTGTTTTTGCATCTGAGCTGCACCGTGCAAAGTTAGAAAGCAGAAGAGTATTGACAGTACTTGGAAGTTGTTTTCTGCTTTCTGCACCAGTCGGTAGAAGCAGGACGGCGTCCGTCCCCGAAGCTGCTTCTGCTGCAGCTTCCCATGCTGGAAGACGACTGATAACTTACTTTTTACACGGTAGTTACTCTAACCGAACCCTTGTTTTGTAATATTGTTTATCAGGCCACCTGAGAAAAACAAGGACAAAAGCTGTCGCTAAGTTGTACTTCATGGAAAATTGCTTCAGCCATTCCAGAAAACTCGACCAGCTCTGGGCCGCAGTCAGACATGTATTCATATATTTCCACTTAGTGTTACAGATGTACTTCATATTGGCCAAGACATAAAGCCACATTATTTCCCCTGCCCTCCATTACGCACTTGAAACCATTAATATTATTTTTTTTTCTTCCTTTCCCTACCAGAGCACACAAGCCATTATATACACACATTAGTCCCCGCTGCCCTCCGCTGGCATTTGCATGCGTCTGGCAGAAGCC
Organism: Salarias fasciatus; assembly: GCF_902148845.1. Classification (NCBI taxonomy): domain Eukaryota; kingdom Metazoa; phylum Chordata; class Actinopteri; order Blenniiformes; family Blenniidae; genus Salarias; species Salarias fasciatus. The sequence continues at coordinate 7,596,723 of NC_043748.1, read as the reverse complement.
ACTAATTCAAAACACCTCATCATGGTTGCCTTTGCTGAGGCATTAAATGGTATGAATTACTCGTCCGACAAAAAAAAAAAAAAAGAAGTAACCTTCCTTTGGAGAGTTTTGCACCCAGGCTATTTTGTTTCCTTTTGAGATCAGTCAAGTGCACAGCTGCAACACAACTGCAGACGGCGTCTGATTGAAAGCAGAGACGACTGTTGTCTGTGTCCTTTTTAAGACACCGTCATCTTAAAATGCTGCAGCACGAAAAACAAAAACAGCCTTTTTTTTCCCCTCAGTGAACCTTGAAAAGTGTCCCAAATATAATTAGACATTGAATATATTCAGAGCGTGAAAACAGCGTCAATCTGGGAACTGAGAAAGTGTCAATGGACACCGAAACCTGCAGGGTCACCTTTGCCCCCTTCACTGCTACGAACATGAAGAACAAGGACAACAAGCAAGCTGAAAAATCAGCATCTGTTATTGTCTCTCGTCCGTTTTTTTCTTCTAACCTTTCCGTCTTGATATTGTTCCACTCTGCACATCTGACCTCGAGAGACTCACTCAGGACGCCTGAACCTGCTGACAGAGAAGTCCTAATGTGTTCTTGTAGCTTTGAAAATCACTTTACGCTGAGTCATTTTTCTCTAACAAGGGCCAAAGGATGCCTCACATTTAAGCGCCGAGTTGCGTAAACGGCTCGGTGTTATATTGGGAACAAATTCTATTGTTGACAATGGCAAAAGCCACAGTTTGGAAAAAAAAAAACAAAACCGAACAACAAACGATTGGAACATATACAAAAGTGTAAAAGAAATTACAATAGCAACGGAAGTCATATTCAAATCATTATATATATATATATATAAATATGTCCATCATAATATGATGATGATGAATGCCCCTGATAGCCATGCATCTTGAAACCAAAGTGGTGTCTAAATAATTGCCTCCATGATCAAAATAAGTGCAAAAACACACCTTACATGAAGGAGCATTAAATTGTACTTATTTTCCTTTCAAGTCATGTATTGTATGGATACCTTTGGCTTTTCTCATGCGTCTCAAGATGAAGACACTTCATCAGGACACTCCAAAAAACTCCAATTTAACTTTTTACAGTAGCGATGAATGACACATTTCTGTTTTTACATTGGAACAGAAAATAATTAAAAAAAAAACAAACCTATCCTAAAAGTTATCTCTGTAGTTTACTTGTATTATCAGATTAATTTTACTTAAATATCTTTTATAATGTTGTTTGTCATAGTTTCAATTGTTAATTTTTCCTTTCTTTAAACTTTAAACTTGATTGAATCCAGTCCAGTTCCGGCTCTCGGAGAGCTGGAGCCCGTCAGGGTTTGCAGTCTTTGGCTGTCTGAAGCCCAAACGTGTACCCCAAACGTGCGTGTGCACGTGCACACCACAGGGATCCTGCTGTCACATGCTGATTAGCAGCTTTGGAGCATCTTTGGGTTCTCTTGACATCCCCAGGTGGGTCACTGAGGTTTTTGTCAGCGTCCTCTCAGCATCCTCTCGGAAAAGAAGCTGCAAATTGTAACATGTGAGCGAGCGTCAGCTGATCGTCGTGAGAGTTTGGTGGTGTTATTATTTGGCAAAAAAAGGTGAAAATGCTTGATTGTTTATGCGAGCCGCCGCAATGCGAGTGTAGCTGATTCTTCACATGGAGTCTGAGTAATGTGCTGCACACACCTCTGACATAACCGCCGTTGTTATATAAGACTCATTGTTTTTACCGCAGCGGTCACGTGGCCTTTAACTCAGAAAGCAGGTACTGAAAACATGTCCAGCCGTGATTTATGACTCACCCACTCCAGACAAATACTGTAAATTCTCCAATAACAGCATCATATCAGCATTGGTTAGGGTTTCAGCTCGACGCCGGGGTCAATACGAAGGTCTCAGGGCGTTTGTGATTGCATTCCAGACCATTGCTCATTTTTATACAGTCACTTTTACTTTTCTAACTTATTGTTCTCAATTATAACTCTCACACTGGTGGAAAATTGGAGGGTTTGTTTGTCTCTCAGGCCTTTGGAGTACCTGTAGAGGTTTTTGAGGATAGTTTCTCTAAATTGCAAATCTAATAGTACGGCTACACCCAGTATACAACTAGTATTTACTCCAAACTCACACAAATCGTCAGTTTCTGGCTTGATGGTCAACTTGTGTTGATGATGACGATGACAGATGATGATCACTACGTAGGATCCTGAAGCGAGCCGTCGCACGCTCACTGACACCTGAGGACAATTTCACCACGTCACTTCACAACCATGTTTTCTGAAGAAAGAAAAAAACTTCAAACATCATATTTCTGTTTTCATTTCAGATAAGTTTCATGCTTACACAGCAAAGCTTTGAAAATATTCATTTACACAGAAATGGCAGGGTTTTTGGTACTGAAACCACACATGCATGTCGATAACAATACAATGTAAATATTAATAATGGCGAGAACATAGACATCTGTACGGATAGAAGACGGTGTTGGATTGCTTCTTTCCAAGGAGACAGAGTTGGAATATTTTCAAAAAGATGATTTTTTTTGTGTCCTTTTACACAGAGATAAAATTGGAGGAGTTTTGAAAAGTTGCGTTTTCCCCCAGTCCCACAGAGAGTGTTCTGAGACAAATTGATCAAGGTACTGTTGTTGTATAAACGGACACCCAAACACATCAGAATTTTTCCGTTTTTTGCCTGAAAATGTTGTGTAAACAGGGCCACAGACTCAAATCCACAACTTTCCCGTCATGCAAACAAATACATCGCCAGTGAGCGATGTAATGATGTGAAACAGTGGTTTGTCCATCCAGTCGTTTTCTTCTTTCTACGTAAAGCTCATCTCTGCTGTTGACGTAGCTCCTCGCACACACACACAAACTGAAATCACAAATTAACAATCAGGCATGTGTTTTTTTTTATTGATCAAGAAAGCTGGAATACCTGGAGTCACCCACACAGACACAGAGACAACATGCAAACCCCGACAGCAAGGCAGTAAGCAGGTGTACAAACCACTCCACAGCTGTCTCTCTATCGCTCAGAAATATCGTAATAATCTGTTTGGCTCTGGAAATGCTCTTTCAGCAAAGTCTCATGCTAACATTATGAATGTATTATTGATGAAAAAGTAGGATGATTCGGCTATTTGTTTTTCATTCACTGATGGTTCGAAACCTCGGACTAATCCTCGACACCAACTTCGCTGTTGAGCAACATCTCACACTGGGATGTTGATTTATTAAATTGTAGCTTTTAAAGCTGGATTAAGCAGAAATTGAAAAGATAAGTTGCACCGTAAGAAGAGGATCTTTCTTTACTCATGATCCGGACTACTGGTAAATACTCACATTTCTGCATCCTGCACAAGTCTCCATGACAACCGGGACTCGGATGGAAGCTGTTGCTAAGCAGTGCTTTCAGTTTACAGTCATCTGAGAGCTGGATGAAGCTGTACCTGATAACCGGGGGGGTTCTTCCCCTCCTCTCTTCGTGTCTTCTCCCCGACCGAGCCAGGCTGTTCTCTCTGACCGTGAAGCTCAGAGCGCATCCTGATAACGCACTCTGTGGATAATTAAACTCACTGGAAGTATGAATGGAGGACGGTGCATACTGTGCTCCACTGATGACGACAACGCATGACACTAATAAAGTGCGCTGATAAATTTGAAAATTAAACAGCTCCGAATCAAACCGGGGGATTTTTTTAATGTGTGGACATTGGGTTCATTTTTATTCCAATTCAAACAAAATGCCGAAATTAACAAAATCCTGGAGATCACAGGAGACTATTTCTGAGACATTGGAAAGTTTAAACACACAGAACACAGACGGAGACACTTTTCCAGCTACCAACAGACAAATCACCAGCAACCAGTAGATTCCCAATAAATACCACAGCGACCAGGTGAAGACCGTCACACTCTCAGGCACAGGTGAAACACGTCAAGGCAGAAAACAGCACTGAGATACGAAGACAAGGAGCCTGAAACCAGAGAGTGGGTTTCAAAGAACACAATAAAAATACATATATTATGAAATAAAGCCTAAAAAAAATGAAAAAGCTTCTAACTGGGTGTGATCCTATTTTAGTGATTCTGGTTTTCTAAATGTATAACTTATCTTTTGCAACAAAAGATGGAGTACAGTTATTGCTATGTCAGTGTATGAAATTTTCAGGTATATGTGAGCATAACTTCAGTACTTCTGGAAACGAGAAGAAATAAGAACTGATAAAGTTTTCATGTTGTCATCAAAAGGCTTAATATAGTTTCACAAATAAACAGTCTGCTGTTCATTTCCAGCACATGATTGTAGAAAAACCACATAATTCTTTGCCGTCAACTCGTGCACACAGTATAACTCGCCATTACTCTCGCTGTAGCAGTATTTACAGAAATAAACGAGCTTCCCTCCATTGGAAACTGATCTGGCTTCATTCACGCTTCCGCCAGAGATGGCATTAGTGCGTTGACGAATTCGGAAATTAAATCTCTGGTTACTGGAAAACATGTGAGAGTGATTGTGTCTATATTTGGAGTTCATTATTATTTATGCATATTTCAACATAAATATGCACTATAACTCAGCAAGGGGAGCGTTCCTGACACTGAAGTTTTGCACAGAAATGAGAAGGCGTGACATTAAACTGACTTTTATTTATGTTCTGCATGTTGCTGCGTGAGCAGTCTCCTTGTTTTTCACATGATCGGTCACGTTCACCCAATCATCCCATAGTGAAATATAAAACTGTCCTGGTTTAAAAATGTTTTAATTTAGTTTTTTCCTGACGACGCAAAAAGGAAAACAAGCCAGGCAGTTTCCAATTCGGCACTGATACTTCTTTGTGTAACATATAATACCCTCATCGCGCAGTGATTGGCTGCTGAGCACTACACACACTCATAACTGTCACTTGATTCAATTCTCTCCTCAGGAGGCAGCTCCTCTTCCACACGCTCAGGCGTTCATTAAATTAACCTACTTTCCAAACCCACTACCAGCGTGAAAGCTATTCCTAGACGAAAACGGTCAGTCCAAACACGTCAGGCTGAATATCAAACACACACGGCGCGTGAGACGAGTCCAAAAGAACAAGAAGAGCACAAACAGAAAGGCTGGAGTTCAATTATTCTTATAAAGGTGTGACTACCCTGTCATTACCTGTTGTTCACATGGTCGGTGTATAAATGGCATCCTAACAGGATTGAAAAACAACAACAATAACAACAACAAAAAAAAAAACAAACTAACACCGAGGTTTAGAAACAGACCTGTGAAACAGAACAGAGAACGGCCCGTTAGGCTTGCCAATTTTACATATTTACTTGTCTGCTTTAGTGGGTGAAGCGAAAGACTATAAATGTGAACGAGGCCTAACAAGAGCAACGCCATCAATATGGTCTTACAGACTGGTTTGTCTGCTGCCAAATTGAAGTACCTAATTTTGTCAGTCGCCAACCAGGAAGCAAGTTTTCCTCTTAAAGGTACCACTGTGCTACCAAGGCAGTCTGGATAAACTCATGTCATTAAACTCCTCACGGGCCTCTGGCCACATGTGTTTCTACTAAAGGTGCTTTACATCAAGACTGGTTTATATTCCAGCATCCCATTTTTATTTATTTGCTTGTGCCACTTCATTACGTTGTAGTTGGTAAATCTTTACCATGCCGTCTTGTATCAGTGGAAAGGCTCCACAGGAACACTGCACAAACACATGGCACGGTACGGTGAGTTTTAATTCATAGGATATGTTTTGGAATAAAAACCTTTAACAAGATACAAAAGTAAGCAGCAAAATTCAAACAGGAATTGGATCAATCTTCATTCATGCTCTATGATTGCTGTTACCGTCCACAGTTCCCAGAAAAGCAATGTGACTATTTTTACTTTGCAAATGCATCTGGGTAATGGAGTTGAACCGAGCATCAGATGAGAGGTAATTCACAACGGGCTGCTTCTTGGTGCGAAACTTGACTTAAGAAGCAGATCTCCAGGTTTCATCTCGAAATAATGAGAATTCAGACATCTTGCCTGAATTTACATCCTTCTGAACGATCACGTGCATCACGAATCTTCCGTAGTAGCAGCACGACGTGCAGGTATGGATAAACTCGTGTGTAATGCGTGGCTCTGAGCACGTGGTGGTGCAGCAGGTCCCAGGATCAACACTAATGGATTTGCAGTGATGCACTGCCATCTAGTGGTCAACCACCGGAAGTGAATCCACCGTCTGCTCCCATGCATTTGAATGACACCTTTAAATAAAACGCATTTATGATCTTCGGTGTACGGCGCCGCCTCTGTAAGTACACATGTTTTTGTCAGCGTAAAGCAAAAATATGCACGGGGATAGAAATGATTTACGGCCCTTGCTGTGTGTATTTAAGAGGGTCAAGTTACTCAGCTGTGGCTGGTTTCTGTGGTAACTGAGAGAACAGGTGGAACTTTGGCCTCTTCTTTGGGGGAAAACATCTCCCCATAGCCACTCTAACCACCTGTGGGTCTTATATTTTCCAGGAGAAAGTGAAGATGACACAGAAATACCATGTGCCGAGCTGTAAGTTGATCATGTCTGCTCTGAGGAAGTGTGTGTGTGTGTGTGTGTGTGTGTGTGTGTGTGTGTGTGTGTGTGTGTGTGAGCAGGGCCATGAGGTGCAACTGGTTACCGTCAGTGTTGTGTGTTGGGACTTCACCCTAACCCTGAAGCAGGTTGGGCTTATAAGACTGAGTGAAACTCAATTTGTTGTAGTTTGATGAACAGTTAAAAAAAAAGGTGAAAAGGGCGGACAAAGACCGGGCGGCCAGGGAACTGTTGCATTTGACATGATGTTGGCGCAAAGCAAAGCAAAGAGGTTGAGCCTCAGCTGTTGTTATGAACTGAGGACCTGGGCCACTGGACAGCTGCAAAGGCCAAGAAAGCAAAAGTTATTACTGCAGCGAGCAGTTGTCATGTGTTGGGTCACTGAGGGTCTCTATAGCCGAGGAAGAGGAGGGAGAAAGCTGCATCATGTTGATCTTTTACGGTTTCGCACGCACAAATAAAAGTATATCAACTGGATAATGTTATTTTTATTACTGAAATAGCATAAGCAAGGAAAATATCTCGCCAAGGCAGCTAATGCAATATTAGATCTGCGATAGAATAAATGAATCAGCTTTAAGTAGCTGATTAAAGAAGCATGTGGTCTTTATGCATCCTCTCATCCTCCCTGGATGCAGTTTGACGATAATGTGGGTTGCATTTTGACAGATGGACCGTAGCCCACAAAATTAGGGGAAATCCCCTCAAACTTTCCTGCCAGAATGCGGCTTGTTTTTGCAAGCCAAATCAGGTGCCCTGGAGAAATTTCCGAGGAGAACTGGGGACAAGGGCGCGGAGGGAGGGGGAGGCAGCAGAGGGTTCGGGAGGAAGAGCAAGTGATACCTTCGTCATCATGGTGCCAACATGCCTTGTGATGAAAGATCATGAGTGATATTGGGAAAGTCCCTGCTGGATTTAAAAAGAAAAACAACCTTAAATACCAACGGCCAGCTTTCTTTACCTTGAAGGGAATCAACACCACACTTCAGATTATTTTCTTTATTTTCCTTGTTATTCTATTTATTTTTTTCTCATTTCTCATTTTTTTTCACATTGCGATGGGACGGCCTCCCGGACAGAACGGGCGATCGGGCCTCGAGATGTGGAGGAAGGTTAGAATTATGGGCAATTGAAAGCTTTTCTGGACGGCGTTCAAGAAGTGCTGACGAAGCAAGACTAAACATCGCAAACCACAGTTGAAAGATTTGCACATGTGCTGCTGGCTCCCCCTGCGCTCCTGCCACCCTGGGATTAGTCCCATCCTGGGAGAGCGGCTACGTTTACGTGCACGTTCGTGCTCGCACTTTCACACGCACACTGTCTGTCTATCATGCAAGCATACAGGAAATTAAGAGAATCAAATCACAGAGATAGAAGCGAGTGTCGAGCCAGATGGATAATTTAAACGTTTGAAATAAGCGAAATGCTGTCTGAGGCTGTCTGTCTTTACCATTTAAGTGTTTAATCTCAGTGATTTCATCCGCTCTTGTGTGAATTTCTAGCCTCTAGTAACCCATTATTATGCAATGAAGGCCCCCTTCTCAGGGATATCATGCAGAAAACAAATAAAAGGTCTGTTCCGTTACAAAAAAAAGGTCATCGTCCCAAACTACAGATCGCTTTCTGCGTGTGATCCCAGCACAGCGTCCTACCAGAATGTGAAAGAGTAGCTACTTGTGTGTGTTTTTGTTTTACTCACTGGTGGGGAAGGTGGAGCTTTGTGGCGATGTTTCTCAAGGTCTCGGTGTGGGATTAGGGTGAAGGTCACGGTTTGGGTCAGGATAAGGTTACTCTGAGTTGTGATGATGAAGGCTTGTGGACAAATGCATTACTTCGACGGGTCGACGCCCAAACAGGTGTGTGTGTGTCTGTGTGCGTAGGATGAGTTTCCATAATAGCTTTGTAATGAATTAAGGAGAAATTATTCCTTACTGAATGTCATAAAAATTCTGAAACCCAAAACTTCTTCGAGCTCAGTCTGGAAAAATCCAAGTCTGGCAATATAAACTTCATACTCAGAGGAAAACTTAAATATTCCCCCGGCTCGCTCCACCTCCAGAGTACCATAAAAACAGTCAGGCAACACCAGAGGGAGCCCAGCATGAGGCCTCCTGCCTGCGAGGGGTCAAAGTTCAAGCTCATTAGCTCCTACAGTTAATAGTTGGTCTTCCTGGCAGTTGCAGCGGGTCTGCGCGTCACCTCCCTGCAGCCCGGCAGGACTCCGCTCGCTCCTCTCTCTGTCCTCTCCTGTGTTTGTGTCTGACGTTCAAAATCTCAAAACCATCCGATATTAAGATAAATGGCTATTTTTAGATCTTATTTCTTGCTTTTTGTGAAGATTGATGTGGCTCGCCGGGTTGCGACTGGTGACTGAAAGTGCAACACGACAATGGAGTGCTGTGGAATAAAAGCAAGTCGATTCTTTTTGCTCTTGGACGAAGAACTGAGGAGAGATGTTGAAACTCGACTTTTATCTTTAGTCATGAGGGATTTTTATCATCCAGGAAATACATCAGAAAATTATTTTTGTTTTTATGTTTGGCGAACGCACATCCATTAAGTTGCTTAAACTGGAAAACATTTGACGTCAGATTGAAGTTCATTTTTCTGGTGGTTCTGGCCATTGCACGTCCTCGCTCAGCGTCGGCGCAATCTTCTCGAAAAAGTCAACACAGCGCTGTCAAACCGTGTTTTTCTTTCTCTCAAATGGACTGTAAATGTAATTGTTGCTGAGCCGCTCGCTGTTGTGATGTTGATCCTCGACGTGGGAGAACCCGGTGGAGCGGGCCCAAAGCAAACAGCACCTAGAGGAAGTCGTCCAGGAGCGAGTTAGCGGAGGAAGCAGGCCTGGAAACCACAGACCCCAGTCTTACGCCTGTATTTTATTACTCACTCTTTGGGGTCAAGGTAGGCCTCGGCCGACCCAGTTTCCACCTCTCCGTGTTTCGGTGCGCGTCCCGCTGACATCGCAGAGCGCCGGGTTTGGAGCGTCGCTCTTTCTCAGCAAGCCGTCATGTGGTTAACACGCTTTATCTTTTATCTCTGGTCTCATTTTCGTTCATTCAAATCGTCGCCTCGAGCTGCACCCATTTGCATCGAGCAGCGTTCAGCAAATCGAGCTGCTGTTCTTTTTATCAGACACTTTGTGGAAGCTTCTTCTCGCTGAATGCGAGAGCGGGCGAAGGTCAGAGTCGGGTTTGAGGCCACAATCCCAGTGAAAAAAAAAAACCAAAACGAGATCGAAGCCGCAGCAGCAGAGAAAGAGAGCAAGATGAGTTCGCAAGCCGGTGTCGTGGTTGTTTCACCTCTGTTTGTGTTTGTCGCGGTCCAGATTGTATTTTGACTGCAGCTGATCGAGTTCTCCGCTCAGGATGTTAGTAAGCTCATGTACATCTGAGAAAATCGGGTTGTCGCAATCTCTATGATTTAGATCATCCTCTGTTATTCCTTGCAGGTGTGTGAATGCAGGTAACGTACGAACAGGATAAAGAAAATGGGAAGAGTTTTGCAGCGTGTCCTGCAGCAGCGTCGGTGCCCTTTCAGTCCCTTGTTTTTTTACGTCCTCGTGGAGCACACCTCTCCGACGGGCCCCGTATTGTTTCGTACTCTGACAATAGATTCAGTTACATAATGAATCCCATCCATATCAAAGGCTGAACCGGGGCTAGACTGGCTTGACTCCAAGCCCTGCAGAATCGGCCAAAACCACATGGGAGAACAAACTCTTCTCCCCTCCCCCGCCCCTCGATCCTGCTCTTTGTCATACCACAGGCGCTATCAAGTGTGAGAGGATGGACATGTGTTGCTGATCATCTGCATATTAAACAAATATTGCAATGGTCACCTAATATGCTGCGGTGTACTCTCTGTTTTTGCACAGTCCAGAAACCGGAGCGAGCGTGGCATCTCAGACATCTCTTCGAAATGCATTCCTCATGGCGCGGGCGCTGCACGGCCTTGCGAGAGCGGCGGGGTTGTGGGGTATATGTGCATGAGCAGCGTAAATGAGTTGTGATGGGCTCTGCTGTTGTGTCTAAATTGCCATGTTGTGCTGGGCGACAGGATTTGGTGCTCCCACAGAGTGCACTCACACACGGCTCTGCCAACACCGAGCAACGTTTAAAACCCTGGGCCTGCTGTCCCTGCCGCACTTCCTGCCAAGCAGCTCTGCAAATAACAAGAAAAATAGATTCATTTTTAAAAATCTTCTTTCTACCTGAGCCTTTCCAGAACTCATTTCCTCTAAACTCGATCTTTTTTCGTCCGTTTTATAGTTATAAATTGCAATCGTTCTCTTTAGTTCTACTTCCTCCGTGCATCAGTCGCACGAAAAACTTTGTGGCAAATGTTCCTCCCACACTTGACATTCCAGCCTCACAGGATCCTACATGCTGGCTGCGCCGCGTCTCCGCCGCTCCTCCACCTCAATGCGACCACATAAGAGCCCATCTCCAGTCAGAGCGGAGGCTGTGGGACAGGGCAAGCAGCTCTTTATACTAATATATATCATTCAAAAGGAAGATTCCCTCACTGATGCTGATGTTGATGTAAAAAAAACCCCCTCAGGTTCTATACTTTTGTGACTTTAAATCATAGGAAGTCCTCAAAACATAGTTTAATAATAGTTTAATTTACTAACCTGTTCAAAATGATTGACATGGTTTTCTGATTTATAGTTATTTAAAAGCAACTAATTAATACCAGAGTCTGAAAATTCCATTTCATAATTGCAGGGAAGTCGTTAAAAAATTGTTGTGGGTTGAGAAATCTGGAAAACATCCATAAGACTGTGAGACAGTTGGTTGGTAGGAGCTTCATGAGGTTTGCTGCTGCCACAGGTCCTGGAGCCGCTGACTCCAGCGAAGCGCCGTGAAAGCAGTGACTGAATATTGCCCAAAAACATACTTTCTTTTCACACGCATAAATCAAAATCGAAATAATCAGATCCAAAAGCGTTAGTTGGGATTAGAAAACCAATGTGAATGCGTCCTGTCTTTTATTAGGGGCACAGGAATTTATGGAGGGGGAAAAAAAATTAGATGATACATAAATCCAGTTGAAAAACTGTTTAACAGCAATATCCCACTGGAGAAAGAACTCCGAGTGATTTTTTTTGTTTTGCAACTAAACAGAATCAGAAACTATGTGCAGACAGTTGCCTACAAGTCAAAAGCTCTGGAAAGAACGAAGCTCAGACTGATTCCACTTTATAGAATGTTTAACTGGTGTATGAAACTGTATCTATCCCACATCATTTACATACCGTCATAGCAAAGACATTTCAACCTAAACCACTTTTTTTTAACCTAAGATGAGAGTTTTTTTTTGTTTTGTTTTGTTTTTCTCATTCTTTCCTCCATGTGGCCTCTCTTTGATCGCTGCCTCTATTGAAACATAATCATGAAGACACATTTCTGGCACACACACACACACACACACACTTCCTCACTAACATACACAGACAGGAGTCTTCAAAAATATGCATCAACTGTCAGGGTTATATTCTGGTTTTTTCTTTGACACTTGGTAAATTTTGAAACATTCAGAGCAGCAAAAAGCTGAAATCGGTACGGAAGCGATTAAAAAGCTGCTTTATATCACTTTCCGCTTGACACTGCACAGTGTAGGAGATATATGTATGTATATATGGATGGATAAGACTCTAATAGTCATGTGATGTTGTGACAGTTGCTGTTTAACCTCATTTATTCACTGTTTGTATTATTTCTCCACTCAATGTGATTTTGATTAATTGTAACCCATAATTTCCATATTTCTGACAATATTTTAAATTGTGATTCTCAAGGAAGAAAAATAATTTTGACCCCCAAAAAAATGTGCAGGTAGAAATTAATTTCCTCGAAAAAGAAAAACCCTCCCTTCGCATTTCAGATTCAAAAAGGCAGCTAAATTTCTCCTGCGCTGTCAATCACGGAGGGTCTCCTCTCCGGTGTGACTGAAACTCGGGACATGAGACTCGCTCCCGTGCGAGCGAAGACGAGAGAAAGTGTGAAGGGAGAAAGGTTGAGACGAGACAACTCGAAGTGGAAGATGGAGAAAGTACATGACGATGGAGCGCTGCCACAGTTCAACAAAAGCAGAAAGCTGTGACAATGAAAACACAGCCTCAGTTACTAATCAACAAGTCTTAAAGCTGTGGAAATAAGATGAGCAGCTATGCTGCCACCCCATTCACAATTGAGATGTGCCAAGAAAAGTGAAAAGGAGAGAACAAATGAAAAAAGAAAGTGTAAGACTGTGGACAACTGTTCGGGGAACAGAACATGACCAGATGTCAGATTGTTGCTGTATTTTTTTTTTTCCCTTCATTTTTTTTTTTTTTTTTTTTGTGAATTTCTTAAAAAATGTAATAAATAATAACACTCCACCTGTCATATCACTCTTAACATTTTACTATGTTGATCAAGTTCTATACTTATTATTCATTTTTTTTCTTTCAAATATCGAAAATTTGTTATTCTGTTATAGAACTGAAAATGTGATTTTTCTTGAACAAATGTGAAGCGAAAAGTTTCATTAAGAGAAAAAGTAGAGGAAGTAACCTGACACGCTGACTCTCCCTGGTGCGGTAATCTCTCCCATCTGGCACTGCAAGCAGGTTGAAACACACACGCAGAATTATTTTCAAATACTTTCAGACCCAGGTCTGATTATCTCCTCAGTAAACAGCCGTAATCAGACGCGCCGCGGGGACATATTTGTTTCTGAATACATTTTTGCTTCCCTTTTTCGCGCCTGATTGAAGCGCACGATTTTTGAATTTCTGATTACAAAGTTTTTCAGCTGCCTAATATATTAATAGTTTTTAAAATAGGAGCATCTAGACGGACATTTTAAAAATAAACATGAAAATAAAAGTCACTTTTTTTTTTGTTTGTTTTGGATTTAAATGCCAGAGTTCAGGTCAGGCCCAAACAGGAAGTGGGTGACGCTAGCACTGCAGTAGTGGGTGACCTCGGCGGAGCCAGCATCAGTTCAGAGGCATTTTGAAAGGCTGAGCGTTGGCACCGAGTCTCTCGCACTTCTTTTCTCTGCGGCCCCGTCCGAGAGGGATTGTGGAAGTCGGCGTCGGTTTGTGTCCGCCAGCCTGTTTTGCTTGGCCCCGGTCACCACCATGCAAACACAGGAGACACCAATAATAAAATAGGCTGCCTTATTTAGCCAGGAGAGTGTTGAGACGAGACAGAATGAGCCTCAGGAAGTCATTTACCAGGGTGGAGCAGCTGAAATTTTACTGAACGGGTTTTCTCTGGAGCAAAGTCAGACATTATAACAAACAACAATGCTCAATAATACATGAAAAACCTTTTTTTTTAATAAAGGTTAATTTTATCTTTTGGAAGTAAGTATCTCCTCTTGGCTTCAAAGGAAAATGTCAGCAGTGATGAATCGTTATCTGAGTGCAGGATAAAGATTGAGAGAACAGAGAAACTCAGTACATCAAGTGGATTTGAAGCTGGGCAGATTCAGCGCCGGGCAATAACCGTGCTTTATGTCCACTTCATTTCCCTTGCAAATCAGCCTTGCATTCTTAGGGTTTTTCACAGTTCCCAGCTCCCCTCTTCTTTCCCCGAAACATGCCCTGAGTCAGCCAGGCTCATTAGGCAGGATGAGACTATTACCAGGCGAGTTATCCTGCTCCCCCCAACAATGGGATGTGGTCAGGTGGTGGGAGCGCCAGCCTCACTGGGTTCATCTCGCTTTCCCCTCATGTCCCCCCGGAGCCAAGACCACGACGCCCGCTCTGGCCAGCGACGCCCTCCCCTCCGTCAACAAAACAAATCAGACAGCTGGAATGTCGCGCAGCCTCGATGTGGCGGTGTTAAAGTGATTTTTTTTTTTTTTTTTTCTGGTTTTCAGCTTGGGCGTATATGTGAGAGAGGAGTGAAACGCTCTCTGTGGGTGTCGCGCCGTTCCTGTATGTTGTGCTATATAAGACTGCATCTCATTTGACCAAAATGCATTGCATGTTTTTGCTTGGACATTGAAAAAAAAAAAAATTATCCCTTCATTCATTTATTCATTCAGTGCGTTGTGCTAATGTAACTGACTGTAAAGTTCCCGGTCGCCGTTTCATTTTTCTCTATTTACAGTAGAAGCTTTCATGAGGCCCAATCAGAAACTGTGGACGAGTTCCAGGGAAACGGGACCCAAGCACCCTGAAGAGCCTTTTTGCCTCACTTTTATTCACTCCTGTTCTTTCTCAAGAGTTCCTCCTGAAAGTATTTGGCAAACACTTGTGAAAAAAAAAAAAAAAAAAAAAAAAAGAGTTTGAGGGAAGAAAAACAACAAGTCGTTCTTGAGCCACCCACACCCCATCTGCTGTGGTATTATCTTCTTTTATTATCTACAGATTATGTGCGCTGATATTATTTCTGCAGTTTGGTCTGGTGGTCATTGTGGTTGTTGTTCTTGTTGTTTTTTGTTTGTGGAGTGCTGTGATATGAGACAGCGAAGGGGTGGGGGTATGGTGGGGGGGGGGAGTCCTCCCCCATGTGCATCTAATCGTCCATTCAGGACCCTCTTAATGGCTTGTCAGTTCCCCTTGCCCTTCTATTTTCTGTCCAATTAATTCCTTTCTAGCTCTCCGGATAAAGGGACACAATGGGGCCCCTCCACAGCATAATGAATCATTAAAATTCAGCAGGGCGGCCCTGGCACTTGGCTTCTCCCTGGACTGGTTAGGGACGGCCGCTTGGCATGCATGCCAGGGCCGACTTGAGCATTCTACCCACTGGACGAGGAGAAGGAGACGGGATCTCGCTCCGAGTCTGATGACAAAAAAAAAAAAAAAAAAAACGGGTGTAACCTCAAATATTTTGATAGATGCATCCCCGAACATATGCAGTTATGATAAATACCTTTGAAGGTCAATAAGAACGGAAGATTTTAGTGTCATTTTTAAGATCTGATCAGTACAGTGTGGTTTATTTACCTTCAGCAGGAGGGGTTCCTTACTGTGAGTTGGTTGACTGGTTGGTTTGTTGATTGGTTTACAAATAATTCAAAATATATGGATTTTTTTTAAAAACTGGCTAATAGATGATGTTTTTGACTTTCTCCGGAAAGAAATCTAAAAAAAGGTTTTTGACTATTTTTTTTTTAACGTGAATATACAACAGTTCTTTCATGCAATGATCAATAGAATTTACTCTAAGAAATCAAGGAGAAAGTCTGTCCGAAGTGTCACTGGTCATAATTTCAACACTGTTCATTAGAGGTCTGCTAAATTCTGCCCAGTTTCTGAATACAAATTGCATTCAAACACAGCAAATGTGGATGCAAATAAGAATGACAAATACAAGTATCAGGAAGAAAAAAAAGTATCTTTTATTCTTTTTTTTAAAAATTGCCAGCGACTGAGTTAGCTGTGCATGTGTGAGTGGAACACTAGGTATTAGAACAACAATTGTTTTTCACAGCCTTTCTCAAAATGATACACCATAATGATATACAAAACACAGTTCTGTGGCTTCGACTTGGAGCGCGCTGCTCTGTGCGTTTTGTCACAGAACGTCACAAACCGTGGCTGTAAGGAATGATATCAAATTCAGGACGCAGCAAGTCATCGGAGTGTGTGTGTGTGTGTGTGGGTTTGTGTGTGGGGCGGATCGCTGATTGTGTGTTGCACCAAAGTTTGTTAATAATTTAATTTCATACTGAAATACTGATGATAAGCATTAGAAGGCACAAAAAAAAGACATTTTATGCAAGACTGCAGCAGTGAGTTGGCACTTGATGGTTGATGACATATAGATGGGCGATAATCTAAACCCTCCTTGATTTGGCGCGTTTCACGTCGGGGGGCGGGGGGAAGGAAACAGCTCACGCTGTCTTCCTGACACACACTCACGCGTGCACGCGATTCTCGTGTTGACCATCTACGTACACGGAGGGTCCAGCTGACGCGTCACTCAGAGCGCGCGGTGTTATTTTACCCCATTTCCTTTAACCCTCGATCATGACTAATCGCAATTTGCCAAGCGTGGATTTCAGACACCTGTTCTGTCCCGTGCGAGTTTTTGCCGGTCCTGTCTGCTCGCCCGCAACTTGGAATGGAGATGTTTCTGGAAATTGGTCTTCAAAACGGAATAATAACAAAAACGCACTGTCCTTCGCTTTCGTTAGCCTTGTCTTTTTTTTTTTTTTTTTCATTAAAAGCCAAACAGTACTCTAAACAACCAAACCCACGTTACATGTGCTCATCTACTTGATAACAAAAAAAACCAATAATGCTTCAACATAAATACATATAAGACTTTTATGCCAAAATGACACGAGATTCATAGGAGCCGTTCATTTAAGACTGATCTGTTGATGCCATACAGCTCTGGTCATTCATGTAAATTTTCCCTGTAAAATTCACAAAAAAAAAAACAAACATTCTTTCATTTGACTGCATCAGATTCAAGCTGGGCCCAAAGGAAAAAAAACAAAAAAGAAAAAAAAAAAGCCCTTTCAGTCCCACACGATTCAGTGGCAGGCAGGCTTTTCGCTTTACCTCGAGTGCGCACTCACGTGCCATTTCAAAACTGGAAAGCAGGGAGGGATGTACAGGATGTAGGCGTAGGCGACATGTCCTCATGGAGGAGTTTGGCTTAAACCAACGACACAATTTGTCTTTGTGTAAAAAGTCTTCACAAGTGTGTTTTTCATCGCAACAATATAGCTTTGTATAAAATCAGCAGGCACTTTTTTTCTTTTTGTTTGTCTCATGTTCAAATGGTCACAGGAAGCCTACGAGCCCCAACACGCACGCACACACACATACCCACATACATACACACACACACATACACACACACATGCATTTCTCCTTCATCTCTTCTTTACTTCCTTCAATAGTAGTGCATCGATCTGAATGAGTCTCTGGTGCGAATGGACTGTTTTTTTTCTGTTTGTTTGCTTTTTTGTTTGTTTTTTTTTTTAAATTGCGGTCCCCCTTAAGGTCGAGACAGCGTGGTGTAGACGGGCTGGTCCCAGCTGGAGGCCGTGGGGCTGTGAGCGGGCGCCATGGACAGACTGTTGAGGATGGGGCTGCCGTAGGGCCGCCTGGAGGAGTGGAAGTACGGGTACTGGTAGAGGCTGGAGGGGTAGCCGGAGTATGGGTTGTAGTAGTTGGAGCTCTGGAGGTCAGTATAGTCACACTGGGAGCTGGGGAAGGACGCTGCGGCGGCGGCGGCGGCGGACGTGGCCGAGGTGACGCAGGCCTGGCTGCTGTAAGAGCCGTAGTCGGAGTGCGAGGGCGACCCGTGGGAATGCTCGCTGTAGTGGCTCGGGCTGAGCTGCTCCGTTTTGATGTGGAGGCGGTGCTGGCCCCCCTCCCCGCCGGGGGGAGACGAGGAGGACACGCTGCCCTTGCGGCTCCACGCCGACCCGCTGCCGTAGGAGGAAGCGTAAGAGCCGGCGGGCAGCGGGGCCGGCCCGTGGCCGTGGTCGGAGGGCAGGCCGGACGGGCCCGAGGCGTGGCCGTTGAGCGGGAGGTACTGGTCGAACTCGTGGACGTCAAAGGTCTCCATGTTGCTGATCACGTCGGTGCTGAGCTCGGAGATGTCGACGTTGCTGAAGTCAATGTTCTGCCTGCTGCTGTCGACGAGGCGGCGTCCTTCGTGCTTCAGGTCCTGCTTCACCCCGTGGTGCAGGTCTGTTTTCGGAGTGGTAGGCGGCGTCGGGGGACCATGGGGCTGTCCTGGAAGAAACACAAATAAAGTGTGAGGACACCAAATGATTTATAGTATTTCAACAAGCGAGGTTCACACAGCTGTGATGAGCGGAGCTGGATACCTGCGTGCTCGGGGTGGTGATGTCCGTCAGTCATCCCCGCCAGTCCCCCCATCCCCGGCTCAGCTTTGTACATGTGGTGCGCCAGCTCCGCTCCCGAGTCGGAGTCGCTCTGGCCCGGCTTCACATTCTTCCGCCGCCTGGGCTGGTACTTGTAGTCTGGATGGTCTTTCTTGTGCTGAACGCGGAGCCTTTCAGCTTCGTCCACAAACGGCCTCTTCTCGCTCTCAGACAGCAAGCTGTGATGGAGGAAATGGAGAAATGCACATCTTTATACATTCGATTCCAATTATGTCAGTCAACATCACAAAAAATAGTTTTCTTTTATATTTGTATGAATTGCATATTGTATTTTTTAAAATTTATTTTGTAGAAGCTGCATCATTTACGCATTTTGTGACGTTTGTCATCCCTGCATGCTCATTTCCACCTTCCCTTCAATTATCCACCCGATAAATTAAAATATCTCCTTACCGCCAAAGTTTCCCCAGCGTCTTGCTGAGCTCCGCGTTGTGCAGGTGCGGGTACTGGTCCGCCAGCTTCCTGCGGGCCGCCTGCGCCCACACCATGAAGGCGTTCATGGGTCTCTTGACGTGCGGCTTGTTCTTCAGAGACCCGCTGCCCCTCACGGGCATGGGCACCAAGGACCAGTCGTATCCCTTCAGGACCTGAGACACCGCGTCCCGTATGCAGGCCGGGAACCGGTCGTCGTCCTCGGCGTCCAGTTTCTTGCCCAGACCGGCGAGCAGCGAGCCGTGGCCGTCCGAGCCCGTCGGGGAGGACGGCGCGTCGGAGTCGGACTCGTCCTGGGACATGGAGCTGTTGGTGCCCGACGGGCTGCAGGGCTGGTCGCTGACGCACTTGTCATGCTCCTCTGTCATTTTTAACATTCTGTCTTCAGTCCCGAGATGGAAAAAAATCCCTCAATTTTAAATTAATGATGACGATAATTAAAAAGAAGAAGAAGAAGAAGAGGCTCGGGTGGAGACGCGCCCAGCGACGCGGCTGGTGCGCCTTTTACGCACGGTAAGATTCCTTCAGGGCGCTCCGCGAAGTGGAAGTCCGTTGTTTTCCTTCAGCTTCCCTGTTTGTTTGTCTTGTTTTCCTAAGCTGTCATTTCGGGGAAGGGGGGGTGCGGTCGTGAAAGTTGTGGTTCACAATGTGAGCGGAGGAGCTGCTCGTTACAGCAACTTGTGTTGGAGTTTTAAAACCGTCACTCCACCTTCCGCCCGGGATTGGCCGGAACAAATCGCCACTCTCCCCCCATTGGTCAGGGTTTCATGTGAGCCTCATTATTATAATGATTTTCCTTGCAGTCGGTGAAACAGTTCTGTTTTTGTTGAAGTTGCACACGCTGTGGGACAAACACATAATCTGCTGTCATTTTAATGTATTCAGGAAACATAATAAATTCAGAAATGACAAAAATATGAGACCAGTGATGAGGATTTTTTTTTTCTTAAATTGTCTATCACTAACGCAATAACACCTTCATCTCCTTAGAGTAGAACTATGTGAAAAGTAATTAAAATAAGGATATGTGATTTGGGCATTTCATTTTTAATTGCTTTTTTTTTTTTTCAAAAGCACCTCTTTTCAAAAGTCAGTATCCAAAACTTTTTCTCACTGAGACTTAAAGGAAGTTCATTTTCATACAATGAACATTGCTCATAATAAAAGACAAGACATGCACTGACAAATCAAATGTCTCATTTAAGAAAGTAGAACCAAACACAGGAGTGTGGCATTTCACAGTGACATGATTATTCACTGATTCTGACAAACATGAAATAATTTCTAAATGACTTTTTAAAAGAGTGATGCTCTTTTCCACATGTTGAAATTCAGTTTGTCTTTGAATTATAATTAAGAAAAAAACTACCTTGTGTCTAATGTTTGATTATAGCTTGATTACAAATTCACAATCCCAATACGCACTCAATTTCAGCTTTAATGAATAGTTCAACTGAGAGGGAAGTGAATGTGTTGCAGTTCTCGTCGCAGTGAAACAAGCTGTTTATGGCAGTAAAGACGTAATGAGCAGAGGTGATAAGAGCCGCAAAGTGAATCCTTTGTTAAAGTTATCTTTGTTCATGTTTTGTGGGATCATTTTTATCGGCGACCTTTAAAAGACCAGACTGGTTTATTTGTGCTCGATGCACACTGCAGGTGGCCGAGGAAAGAGGAGAGTCTGTCCTGTGGAAACCGAGGCTCGTACGGACGTTTTACACTCCAAGACGACGACTTCCGCCATGAGGTAAGACGTTTTTATTGTATTTTTGCAAAGAAGTGTGGGCTAGTAGCTTTGAATGAATTCATACAGCATTCCATATCGAAGGATGTGTGTATTTACAATGTAAAACAATTCCTTTGACTGTCAAATGGGGAGGACGGAAGCATCTTTCCTCCTGAAGCCATCCTGCTCCTCCCGGCAGCCGCAGTCAGTGCACCCAGATGGGTCAAGTTCAAGGTGTGTGAGTGTGTGTCTATGTGTGGGTGTGTGTGTGTGTGTGTGTGTGTGTGTGAACTGCCTGAATGCAGACAGTCAAGGAAGCAACCTGTTAGTTGTCATAGTTGTCAGTCATGAATGACTTTGCCATTTTTTGTCAGGCTCGAGAATGCAATTTACAACATGTTGACTAATATAGAAATAAAACCATTTACTGTATCGCATCTGTGCATTGTGTAGCTGTTTGTTAGGAAATGAGTGAAGTTAAAGTGGAAATAGCTCCAGCGTCTGATGCAGGAACAAATCCTCCGCAGCTCAATCAGCACGAGTCCAGTGTGACTGACAGTAGCTGTCAAGCCTTGCTAAGCTGTAAAACTGCCTCGGTCTTTAGAGAAAGAGACAGAGAGGAAATCGCAGAGCCGCACACCCCCCTGCCTCCTGCCTCCTGCCTCCTGCCTCCCCCCCCTCCTTCATGCCTGACTGTATTGTGGGTAGAAACTCTGTCCAGAGCTTGGTGGTTTTTGGGCTCTTGATTAGAAAAGGAAGGAACAACAGAGAAGAAGCAACTGCGTCTGAACCTTAAGTGTCCCCAAGAATAGGGGAAGGTTTTAATTTTCCTATTTTGTTGAGATGCATCTCAAAGGAAAGACGGGGATAAAGATTTTCATATTTTCAGGGAGGCCTTAGCAGAGCATGTTAGTCCATTTGGCCTGGACCAGAGTCCCCCCCCCCGATCCCACATGTAAATTATACTTTCTGGCTTCTAATGTGCATACGAAATTAAATTACACAGTCACCCACAGGAATCTTGCCCCCTTTGGTCTCTGCTTCTGTGTTTTAACACAGTTAGGCACATTTCTTCACTCAACATGCTCCATCGAAGTTATTGGATGGGGCATGTTGAGCTGTTAAATTGGCATAATCTGCCACAGCGTCGCACCGGGGAGAAAATACTTCTTGACATGTAATCCGACGGAGAGGATCATCAGGCCATCAAGTTCACAGAAACTTTTTTTTTATTTGAATGCTTTCTGTGCAGCCAGCAACATATTGCACGCCAGCTTTATAGTGAATTTTGTGCACGATGTATAAATGCTTTACCGCAAGAGTCCTGATAGAGTTTCTATAGAGTTTTCCGCCATGAGGACCAGCTGTTAGCGCAGCCCACCACAGCACCCGAACCCAAACAGCAGGCCCTCGTTCTGTTAAATAATCTGAGGGATTGCATACCGGGCCAGTGTAAACTTGGTGAACTGTGGAGACTGGCATGCCCTCCCTCTCACCCAGACCGTCCCGACCGCCACACCGCCACATGTGGGACCGGCTGACAAACTGTATTTCGCCCTGCGCCGCATCAACCGGCCCGCTTGGGAAAAAGGAGTGTAATTAGTGCCAAATTTACAGATGCAGGAAATGCGAGCAGAAAGAATGACTCGGCATGGCCGTCCTGGAAATCCAGAACGTTTGACAGCGGCGGGGCGAAAATGATCCGCGTCGCTGCATCTTTAAGTGAAAAGAATGGAAGTATTTTCCCGTCAGGTTCCCACACACATTAAAGCGAACTCAGAGATGGATGTCAACACTCCTTTCCCTTGCTGCTCCTCTGCTCATCCAAACCCCCTCTGCGACTTAGAAATTGGATGTTTTCCATGTTGGTCCGTGGCCAAATGCATTTTCCAGGTTGTCCACTTTGCGAGGTCGAAGACCCGGGGATGTTTGACTTCGCTGCTTCTAATCACGGGTCCAACCCTCCGTGACAGCTGCTGCGTGTTGAGGCCCTCCCATTGACCTCTGACCTCGCCCCATCCCAAATTCATTCTATTAAAACGCCATAATGAGGGGTTTACTGGACCAATTGCAGGTTTTATTTAAACCTATTAGTGGATGCAGAGAGGTGGAGGGGAGAGGCTGCACAGAAGGGAGTTCTGGATAAATTGAAAAGGGGGGGGGGGGTTTGAGACTGAAGGAAACAATTAGTCCAAAATGTCTCTGGGTGTGTTTGGCCCTCAGCCACACTCCATTTTTAATGTCAGGAATATAAAAGGAGCTCAAGTGTTTCCAGACTATTTGCTGTGTTTTACCTCTGACACGTAACCGCTCCGTCCTGCAGCGGCGGCGGCTTTTCTCCTGACTTTTCAGTCTGTTCATATGAATTAGAGATTACGATCAGGGAGGTTCTGGAAGCAGCAGGTTGGGAAGGATCATGTCGAGACTCTTCCTCGCTCTCTACCTCACTCCAGACTCTCTGGAAATATTTGACGTAAAACTGTCATTAAGTATCTCGGTTTCTTCTTGCTTCGCAGATGAAAGTCATTGTGCTGATTTGCAAAGCGGAAATGATTTTTCTTTTTTTTTTTGTTGCTGTCAGTGTTTAGAAATTGAGTAAAGGTGGAGCTCAGCGTTGATTACTGATGATCAGATGCACAAACATTCGTTCGTGCACGGCTGAAAAGTCGATTCCAGCAAACGGTCGAGACGTTCAGCAAAGACGACACTTCCCAGGGTTTATCTTGTCCCAGCACCGTCCCCGGAGGATTGTGGGTGTATGCGGGTTCTTTACACTTTCTGATCTGCCCCCATCTTTTTCATTTTGTCTTCCCTGTCATCTTCACGGCATATGTTTTGAATAAATCCTGCGGTGCGCTCAGTCTTTCACATTGTCTTCTCTTTTTTTTTTTTTTCTGGTCCTTGATTCTCATAAATCATCGTCTTAATTTGCCCGTGAATTAGATGGTGCGGGACATGTAGACACTGAGGACACGACTCGGGGGCGGGGAGAGAACAGAGAGCCCACCCCTGGACTTTACGGGAAATGGGAGGGCGCTCCTCGCGAGCGGGTTTAGTGAGAACTTTGCCTTACAGGACTGCGATAAGTGCAACGCGTTGTTTCCATTTATAGATGATCACAATAAGAAAAATATCCATTGGCACTATTGAGTTTAATACCCTGTTTATAAGCATTAAAGGAAGCAACTGTGCGTGTCCAAACACAAGATTGAACACAGCAGAGAGCTCTGACGAGCGCGGTGTAAACACTCCACCGCAGACTGAAACCTAAATCTCTTGTGTACAATTCATATATTACAGGATAATTTATAAGCTATTAAAATAATTATTGGTGGAGTGGATCAAATTCTCCAATTAGGCTTTGAGCGCGGCAGCCAGGACTTTTCAGTGTTTATGAGCGGCAGTTAGTCTGTGTGTCTCCATCCTGTCTGCAACCTCGACCGTGAAAAACACATAAGCACACCTGCTGCTGGCTGCAGGGCGGCGAAGCCTGCGCCGCCATCGACACGCTGGAGTGATGGATTTTCCATGAGATTAAATAAGGCTTCAGCCCCGAAATGATTTGCATGGGAGGAGGAAGTTCAGCATGGTGTATAATGAAAACAGATTTGTGTTTAATACGGGGTGGTCAGATGAAATATTGCAGCACCTTGGTGGATGTTGAGAGTTCGATCCATGACCATGTTTTATCTCTTTCTCACTGTTTCTTTTTGAATATGTTTTGAACTGATTCATAATTATTACATGTTGTTTTAGTTACAGGGTTTACAGGAAAAGCATTTTTGCAGAAGTTGGGATTTGCACAATAGAGCGATGATCTGTCTCTAACATCTAAATGCACTGAGGACATACTGTATGCTCACACATAATGCATTCATTTATAGTTTTTCAGTCATCCATGTGAAGAAACCTCTTCTGATCTGAGTTTAAAAAATCTTTCAGATCACCAATAAATCAAGGGGATAAACATTTTCAGCCACACTGGTATGGAACACTATCTGAAAACGTA
The DNA here is from genome assembly GCF_902148845.1 of Salarias fasciatus. Taxonomy (NCBI): domain Eukaryota; kingdom Metazoa; phylum Chordata; class Actinopteri; order Blenniiformes; family Blenniidae; genus Salarias; species Salarias fasciatus. Next base: position 7,572,081 of record NC_043748.1, on the reverse strand, counting down.
TTTTCAAAAGTTTCTGTTTTTATCATCATGATGACAGACAAGCTGAAAAGACACAATATTGAATCAGGAGACAAACTTTCACTTGGGGGTCTTTCTGTTGAACTTGCATGTTCTCCCACGGGGTGAGCGGGTTTTCATCAAGTGCTTGAGTTTCCTCTCACAGTCCAGGAACATGCACATAGTGTTTTTCATGGCTCTAAAATTGCCCGCAAGGTTGAATGTGAGGCTGTGCGACCGTAGTTGTCTCACTGTGTTTGCTCTGTGGATATCTGTCCTGGATCGCAGCTTTGTGTCCAGTAAAACGTGAATCTAAAAGACATGAAGACAGTTAAAATAGCCATGTTATAAATTCACCACCAACTGCATAAAGTGAGCAGACCTCTTTTTCTTCTTCTGTTTTTTTCGACTGTGTGCTTCTCGCGATTTGATGTTTCACTTTCCAGTTCGGGTCGACATTCTTAATCCTGAGCATGCTGTACAGCTTTCCTCCCAACTGTTTCACAGAACTCGCTCGCCGCGGGCGGGAAAAGAAGGAAGCAACTGCTAACCGTCTCCACTGGTCGCAGGTACAGAGTATTTCCTGGTCGCCACTTCACTATTTCCAACTGTTGCACACATGCAAAGCATCAGAGTGGGAAGGACACTGCGCGAAGCCGCCTTCGTTCACTTAAAGCTTCACTTTGCTCTGTGACAAAGACGTACGGGGATGCATGACAGCAGCTTTCCTCTCAGAGCGTTTATTGGAGTGTGGGTCGGAGCCGCGAAGCCGTCCGGCTCCCAATCAGATGTTGCAGGTCACCGAGGTCACTTCCTGCTCTTTCTGAAGCGGAGCAGACAAAAGAGTACACGGAAGTACTTGTGCAGCAGAGAGGATACAGAGTCTTTTGAGTCGACCACAAAAGTCTGACCTTTTCATTCACATAGGAATTCAGCTTTCTCCAGGACTTGTTTGCTTGGAAGTGTAGCATTAATCTCCACAGTCCTTGAATATATTTACATTGATTCTGACTAGCTGTTTGTGTTGGATGAGATATTTTTATTCCATAAAAAGTTTCACATTTGCTCGCTGTGTCACGTTCAGTGAAGTTCACAGCTGGTGACAGTATTCGTCTCGACTCGCCGACCAGTGAGTGGAGATGAAATTACATATCAGCCGAGGGTCGTCGTATCACCGGCATTTCATTGTCTCACCTGGGATTATCTTTCTACGTTAATCTGTCTCAGCTTCCACTTCTCTCTTTTTCGTGTTTTGATTCAGTCACTCGCACCTTCAGAGATCATTACTTTTTTCATGTTACATTTAAAATCCGATAAACCTTTTTTTTTTTACTACTTTAAGTCACACGGTTTTTTTTTTTACCAATGTATTTAATGAAAAAATAAAGGACTATTAAAAGTCGCCCTCTTTCCTCTACCCTCTCGTGCACTAATGGCCACCCCTGGGACAGCTTTGGCAACATTGAGCACAGAATGTAAATCTACTCAACTGCAGGGTCCCTCATTTAACAAGATGCTTCGTTATGGCGCTCTGCAAAAGTCTGCTTTCTTTTGTGGATCATATAAAAAAAAAAAATATGCCAATGTTCATTAATATGATTGATTGTTACATTTTGGAGTTCCCTGCTTATTCTGCAGGATTTATGGCTGGTATTTGACATAAGCGCGACTCTGTGATACCAGACGATAATCTAACAGTAAAACAACTGAATCCTCGAACCTGGAAATTGGCTCTTTGTGTGTTTGTGCATGCGTGGTTGTGGTGGTATCTGTTGTACGGTGCACATTCTGCTCCATTTTTAATGAATTTGTACCAAATTTAATCACAACCAATGACCTTGGCCCCTCTAACCAACAGCCCGATTTTAGCTCCGCTGGTCCTTTATAGCCTGCAGCTCAGGTAGGCTACGTATATTTATGATGGCTGTAAAGCGGGCTGCTGTAGTTAATCTCCTAATGACGCCTCCTTTCCTCTGCCACCGCCGAGTCTGGCTTTGACCTACAGGGACCAAACGCTGGAGACAGGATTCGTGGGGGGACAGAATCGCGGTTCGGTATGCAAATGCCGGCGTGCTGCAGAGGCCTCGTGGAGAGAAGAGCGGAAAGAGAGAGAGAGAGAGAGCAGGCATCGCTTTCTCTCCTGAGTGTGAAGTGCAAAAATGACATGCATGTGACACGGCATATTCCAGAGGCGTGAGATCCATTACCAGTGAGAGTGCCAGGGGGAAATTTTCCTAATGAGAAACAAACAGGCCACACTTCTCAGCTCTTGTCACTCTCTGTTTGTCAGGCAGCTTGTTGATTTGCCTTTTTTTTTTTTTTCCTTCCTCTTCTCCGTCTTGGCATTCATTTGCAGATGCACTCTGCATGCATCTTCTTAATGATTTATTCTAATAATATTTGTGGAGCCATACCTGCATGTTACACAGGTGTGTGCATGGCTGTATCTCTGTTCTCTGGCAGCAAAGCCTGCAGCATCTCCGCCTAAACACACAGGTGATGTGACGGGGACAGTGGTACAAACTCGGCAGCACAGTCACCGCCCTTTTCCTCTCCCCTGTCTCCACTGTCCATCTTCCCTCCTCCTTCCTCCCTTCTCTCCTGGTTGCAGTTGTATTTGTGCGCCTCGGGAAGATTACAAAGAGGCGCTTTGTGAGGGGATGCAGCTGCTGAAATCCGACTAGATCCAGCTGAAGAGAGAAGGGAGCAGGTGGGTCAACAACGCCACCCTGCTGTTCCCAGAATATCAGACTGCAGAGCTGTGCCTCCCTCCCCCACACCGTCACTCACACACACACACACACACACACACACACACACACACACGCTCAGAGCTCCCTCTCCCCAGCCCGGCACACACACAAACATTCTGCCATGTCAAGATACAAACACAGCAACACCCACAAAACAGCAATACAGCAATATGCAGATGTCAAAGGACTGCCTCGGTGGAAATACTGCCCACTCAAACAAGTGTGTAGAACAAGACTCATTCATACAGCGGGAGAGTGTTGGCAGAAAGTTTGTTCCACAAAGCCGCACACACTCTTCTAACACACAAATATAGTGCTGCGTACAAAAGGTTTTATGCTTAAGTTCTGTCTCGTTTTATAATTTAATTGGAATAAGTAACGCCGAGAATAGTCCGAACAGCCTGCGGACAGCCAGAGGAAGATCCTGTCGGCTTTGGGAAGCAGAATTGTTAACAGGTCAGGATGCTGCCAAAATGCTGGGTTTCTGCATCACAATGGGGACATTGGTAAGATGACCCTCATCCGGCTTTGTGCAGCTCAGAAAGAGGTGGTAGGAGATGGAGAGAGGAAAGAAATGAAAGAAAGGAGAGGAAGTCGTGCGGGCCGGCGCTCTGGCTGAGACAGATCAGGTGTCTCTGCAGGGGACGTGATGCTCGGACCAAGGTGACAGAAAATGAAGTATGAGAGAATTCTGTCTTAATTCACACTCCTACCTCACTCCGGCTCTTGAGAAGCAGCTTGTTTTGTCCATTTGCATCCCTGATGAGGAGAGAACGACTACAGTTTATCTGCTGAGAGTTTTGACGCACGTGGTCCCGCCCCCACACCTCAGCCTGCGTTATAATTCAGCCACATTAATAATGAGTTCTTCTGTCTTTCTCCAAACATGCTTAAATGTCATTTCATACATGAGGCTGAACCCTGAAAGGCCCCAGTGTCCCCCGCACTGAATATTCCTGCTTTGATTATACTGCACTTGCAGACATTCCTATGAGTCCTGGCAGTTTGTTCTCAGCTTCGGGAAGTGGAGTACCGGGACAACGTTGATGCATGCACAGGGAGAACATGGAAACTCAGAGGTCTGGCCCACATTCAGACCTAAAGCACTATGATAGAAGTGTGCTAACCACTAACACCGTCTGCAGATAACTTTCTTCACAAGAAATATTATTTTTTGATTGGTTTCCAATACTTTCACTTCACAATATGCTGTTATTAACAGTAGATCCATGAGCATTTCTTGAATGCTGCTCATTTGAACCTTTAGCGGAGGACAATACTTTGAGTCTTAGCACCCGACCACCTGGAACATTTATTATGGTTATGAGTTTTATTTTTATTACCATTACATCAGTACATTTATTACATGTAATTTTTTTTCTCCTATTAAGGCGTGAAGTTGTACGACGGCAGGGATGATTTATTCAGATCCTGCATAAAGCTAAATAGCACAGTCATTCAAACCCACTCAGCGTTCTCTCACCACACCCAATATTGTGTACTGTCCGTCACAAATTAAAAATCTAATCTGATGAAGTCTACAAGTACGGGTTTGCCTCGAACCACAATGGCAGCAGCAGACCTGCAGAAGTCGATTTGCCAGTCCTTCTCAAATGCGAAAAACAGAAGCAATAATAAGAAACACAAAAGCATTTTGACATTTGTAAATGACTTTGCACATTGTGTATTCATCTGTTAGTATAAACTCCCCCCCGCATTTTAGAACAGACACCTGATATTTCATATTGATGGAGGAAAATGTGGAAAGTGTCAAAAAACGGCCCCTCAGTGTATCCTATTACTAGATCAGCTTCCACATGTCTGTGTGGCGCAATATTAGGTTTCCTTCTGCTTTCATCAGGAGTTACACCTGAATCTGTGCCTCTATGGTCTGTTCTCTGATTTCAGTGCAAAGAGCCATCCTCTGGCTTGTATTCTACCTGTGGTTCACTTGTCTTCCACCTTTCATGTATCAACAGCTCAAGTTCATCAAGTTCTTCCTCATGTGATCCATAAAGAACCAACACATTCCGGGTCACTCTGGTTTCTTCACTCGCTCAGATATCAGTTTGTGTGGGAGAGCAGTCGTCATTGGAAGGTGGCTCTCAGGAAATGCGGACTCTCAGCCATCTGGAACTCCATCCATCCACATGTTTTCAAGTGTGGGAAGCGGCGAGATGGTGTCACTGGTTTACTTCAAATCGAGAAATATTTCATCAACTTGGTGCTCACTCGTGGGAGTGTGGAAGTTATTGTTCGAATGGGTTTCCTTTCTTTTTTTTCTTTCTTTTTTTTTTTGTTCTTGTGGCCAATTACTCTCCCATCAGTGTCATTTACCTTCATTTCCATCCTTTCGTTTGTCACGGTAAATGTATTTAAGTCTTCCAATATGTGTCCAGTCCACTTACGTGAAGTTTGACAAAATGAAGCCATGTGTTGTTGTTGTAGCAGTTATCACATGCGTTCAGTCCGGCACTGCATCATGCTAACCCACCCCGAGTGACTGCAGAAGATGCACCATCTCGCACCTCGTTTTCCATATCTTCACTGTAAGAGTAATGGCCTCCATATTGCCCGGCGGAGCATCACGCCTGATTGCCGCCATTCTCACATCTGCTTCCTGGAACGGCAGCGGGGGGAAGTCTCCGAAGAGCTCCCAGTGGAGCGCTGGGGCATGTGTGCTCACACATGAGGCGAGAGTTTCAGATGGGGGTGGGGGGGCTTGCCGGTGTGGTTTATTTTCAAAGAGTAGCGCCGAGGATGTGTTGAGAGATTGAGGAGTTGAGAGAGTTCTCCGCATTCTGGTTTGGGTTTCACCTCCATGAGACGCAGCTGGGGGGGGGGGTTCGGGTTCGGGTTCGGAGTCAGAGGGGAGTTTGCTACGATATTCCTTGTTTGGACAAACAAAACAGGAGATCATTTTCTGCAAGTATTTGAGGTAGCGAGTGCGAGAACAAGCTGTCATGTTCCTGTCGCACTGCCAGACATGGTAACCAAATTCGTGTTTGGTTTTCATGTGACGTTCAACACTTAAGTCTCATTTGTGAGCTGAAAACATGCAAATGCCCGAGCTGAACCGGCAAAACAGGGAAGTAAACGATATATGGCTGCGCAGGCTAACAGAAACATTTGCAATCTTAATTTCCCTCTTTCTCCATGGGCGCAGTAACATGCATGTGGATCCACGAGGCCCGCTTTGCATCGAGAATAAAGGCCGAGGCAATATGGAAAATGCACTGAGGTAAACCGGTCGTATTTGATTATTCAAACGCCGTACTGTCTCTTTTCTGGCCTACTTTACCGCACATGTGCGTTCTCCTGCTGTCACAACAATTTGGGAAGTTTTGAATGGAAAACAAGATGCAAAACCGAGAATTTGCATTACTGCACGGTTTTTAGCGCCGAGTCTGTGGACTTAGAATTAGAGCTGATTAAAAAAGAAAACTCGAGTCTTTGAGGATTTTGGGTTAAAATGGACTTTTTACTGGACTTCAGAATAACTGTGGCGTCCTTGAAGCTGAGCTTAATGCGATTATGTGGAATAACTGAAGTAGAAAAAAGACCTTCAAATCAAATGTATTTTTCTGTGCAAAAACATGTCATCTTTAGATTACTGGTGATAAAAAAAAATGTTTTCAAGTTATTCAAGTTAAAGCTGGATGAGTTATTGAGTTTGGAGCAGAATTTATTATTATTAGCGATCTGCAGTGTCACACTGCTCTTTACATCTAAGATGCAAATAGGAAACAGCAGACAGACGGCAAGTCTGGATTTTTTTTTCTCTCCCTTTCTTTTCTTTTTTAACGATTCTTATGGTTTCTCTGCGTTGGCCGCGCCTGCCAAACGGCGAGGGTGCCACAGTGCCGCAGCCGCCGGTGTTTTTTCGATCAGACTGGTGCGAACCTGGGAAGCGGAGCATGTGCTACAGTGGAATTTTAGGTGCCAAGGATATAATTTTCCTTAAGTGCTTACAACTGTAAAAACCAAAGTTGATTCGCCGAGACTGAAAGTAATTACAGGCATTTAAACTGGAGAAAAAGAAAGGCCAAGCTGCGAGCTTAGGGTTTTTTTTGGGTTTTTTTTGTAGGAGTCCAGAAGCATTATGTGGTCTGACTAATGTCTCTTTTATTTATATGGCTTAATTATAAAGTAGGTAATTTATATTGGCCACGTGTGAGTCCTCTGGAGGAAATGAAGTGAACCTGAAGAAACTGTTGAGGATGTTCTGAACCTAAATGGATATACGTTTCTCTAAAGAAATAACTCAGTCAGCATGCACCTGTTAGGTCCAGCGTATTGCTGTGAGATGCCCACACATCACCGCCGGCTGGCCTAGATTTCTATGGACGTACAGTAGATGGAGAATTCCCCTCATCCTTCTTCCCCCACCTTCTCGCTGCTCTCACCGCTCCTCGGGGCTTCCCCTCTCCCTCGCTCTCCTCCGGCGCTATCAAACATCGGAACGTCTCTCTGTTTTTCTTGTTGAATCATCCGACTATTGGCCGAGCGCTTGCAGCCTCGCTCACGCTCGCTGCTGACTCATCTCCTCTGCGAAACCCTCCTTCCCGGGACTCTCCGGGCCGCCATTGGCTCCCCGAGGTCTGATAAAGAAGAGGATACTTCTCCGGACTGCACACGCTCTCCCCTCTGATGTTGAGTCATTCTCTGGGAAAAAAACAAATCAGCGCTCCGCCGAGATTGCAGGGAACGGGCTCTCCGGTTCTGTTGACGAAGGGTGAGGTTCTTCTTCTTCTCCTCACCTCTGGAGGCAGGACCACACAGCGTGTGAAAATCTGGCCCGCAGACACACCTCGCTTTCTGTCCGCCGTAAAACATACATGCATGTTTTCTCCCACTGACAACAACTGATAGATGCATAATCAGCTCCTTCGTGCACGAGCAGGTAAAAGCTGATGGAGGAGCAGTCTAAACAATCGAAGGCAAACAGAACTTTCGTTTGGAGTTCTTCAGCATTATCATGTTGCCAAATAGAGAGAAAACTTTCAATTGACATCAGATGTCGGAGTCAGAAGCGCTCCACGGTTTTATTCAAGCCCGTGAACACCGATTTCACTCGTACACACTTTATGATTGATTGTCAATTCCTGGAAATATTATATTACATTGAGTTTGGCTGATCGGAGTCAGACTTGATTTTGTAAACTTCCGTCGAGTTTTTGAGCGTCTGGTTGAACTAATTACATCTGGTCGGCGCTCCAAACGCTCCGTGTTTGTCAGTAATCAGTTGACTTGACAGGCTTCAAGAAGTCAATCCATCAAGTATTTTTTTGCAGCAGTGCTTCAGCTTTTCCACAACATTCATCGTCTTGGAGGAGCTGTGGCCGCCAAGGGAGCTTAATTATTAAATTTTGCAATAACAAAGCCTCTTTAGTGTTTTTACATAATAGAGGTCATCATAAAATGGCGAATGACCACAAGGAAATGTTCACAATGATTGCTTATTGGACACAACAAAAACTGTGTGATTGAATTGTTATGGTTGTGGCGCTGTGCCTCTCATGTGTTTGCCAGTCGGCGTTTTGTTTATGAAGCACACGAGTTAACGCCTTCAGTAAAGGGTTGAATGTTAAAATGACCAAAGAAAAGTGGTGACTAATCCTCACAAAGAGGTCCCTGGTGAATCATCCGTAAGCAGCCTTTTCAGCAGATCACCCTGAATCGCTGGAAGCTGGACTGGGTATTGAACATGCAGAGAAATGCCTGCTGTCTGCAGCTTGTCAATGTGCTTCCACTTATATCCACCTCCCTCTTCTCGTCCTCCTCCTCCTCCTCCTTCGCCTTTTGTCTTCCTCTACTCGCCTTCTATCTGCTCTGACCCAGTCTTTTCCCCCGGGGAAGGGTTTGAAGTGGCGTTTTCTGCACTTTGTTTCCTAAATGGGCTGGTTTTGTTGTGTCTGCCGTCTGAGCTCTGGCAGAATCTGGATGCTGAGCTGAAACCAAATCTAATGCTGCGCTCGCCGCAGTGCAAGAGGCGGTTTCTGGGATCCTCTTAGTGGCTTTTGGCCGCGTTATTCTGGACTTTACAGACTCCCCACTTAGGGCAAAGGCTTCCCTTCTTGGGATCCTGGTTTTTCGTACCA